>NC_041231.1:6825933-6973677 GCF_002837175.3 Physeter macrocephalus
ACGAGGAGGACGAGGAGGACAAGGAGGACGAGGAGGAGGAGGAAGAGGAGGAGGAGGAGGAGGAAGAGGAGGAAGAGGAGGAAGAGGAGGAGGAGGGGGAGGAGGAGGAGGAGGACAAGGAGGAGGAGGAGACCGAGGAGGGCCGGAGCTTGTAGCCGCACGACCTCCCAACATCTGCCCCGCACGCCACTCGGAGGAGCCAGCCTGCCACCTGCCCCTCTCTGCGTGCGAGACCCGCGTCCTCCAACGGCAGGCTCTGCAGCTGGGGGACCATGCTGGACCCGCACTGCAGGGACGCAGCCGCCCAGCACGTGTGGCCGGTGACCGCGTGCACTGCGGCTTGCCGCCGGGGGAGCTGGACGGACTGTAGTTACCTTCAATCTGAACTTAAACGCCACCTGTGGCTGGACCTCACCTCTGTCCCTCGACTTGTAAAGGGGCGAGGTCCCCCAAGCTCAAGGGGCTCCAGTGCAAAGTCCACCAGGGGTTTTCATGGTCTTAACGAGCTGACTCTGCAACCACGTGGAGGAGTAACTACCAACGAGAGCCAAGACCACTTTTCAAAAGAACAAAAGAGTGGTTTCTGTCCTAAAGAAAACACGTAAAACTGAAAGTCTGATGTTGGCAAAGGAACACACAGAGCCTCTACCCACTGGGGTGGAGCGTCGCAAGGATCTTTATTCTGTTCAGGGCTGAGTCCAGGCCCCCTACACAGGGCCTGGCATGCAGCAGGTGTTCAATAAATATTTGCCAAGTGAACGAAAGGAGCCAAGCACAGGCCCTGTTCACGTAGGAATTAGATGGGATTTCAAGGCAACAGAGAAAGGACAGACTACTCAATACACAGTCTGCAGACAACCAGCTAATTTACCAAGAACTATAAAAACTACACCCCTCACCTTGTACCGTTCTCCAAACCAAACGCCAGGTTAAAGTCCTAAAGGATATAAAACAAAACTAAGAAAGTCCGGAAGAAAATATTTTAAAACTATATTATGACCTGGGGTGGAGACTTTTAAAATAAAACATAAAAAAAAACACAAAGTAATAAACAAAGAGAACACTGATCAATTGACTACATATATACAAATACTGAATCATTACATTGTGTGCCTGAAACTATGTTACATGTCAATTCCACCTCGATAAAAAAATGCAAAAAAAATTAGTAACTTCTGTTAGACCAACAAAGCATACACAAAGTTAAAAGATATATAATTAAAAACCACTGAACTGTACACTTTATAAGGATGAATTTTATGGCCTATGAATTCTATTTCAGAAGTTTAAAAAAAAAAAAGAAGGCCACTGACAGGAAGAAAATATTTGTAATTACAAAGGATTAGTATCCACAATATATAAAGAACCATTAGTAAATCAAAACGAGAAATAACAGAAAAATGGGCAAAAAATAGGAACAGGCATCCTGGAGAAGAAAAAACCCAAATGGCCGAAAGACACACATATGGATGCTGCATCTGAGAAGCAGGCAGAGAAATCCAAATTGAAGCAATAGAGACACTATTTCTACGCTTTGACTGGGGTGGGAGACAAGGCTGAGTGCTGTCCAGCGTGTGGGGAAACGGGCCCTCCAGGTCCAGCTGCAGGCTCGACTTCAATGGACAACAGGCCCGCGTGAGCCCCAAACACCGCCTCCTCCAGCTATCCCCTCCCCCAGAGACTCGGGAGTGTGTGGGAGGGGCAGGCCCACGGTCACTGTCGTGTGGTTGGTGACCGTGAAAACACGGGAGCGAGCGGCCAGACCCCCCTGGACAGCCGCACGTGGACCCCACGTAGCAGCACAGAGACCAGGGGGCCCACGGCACCAATGGGAACGGCCACCAACAGCAAACCACGTGGCAGCATCACAGGGGGGCAGCGCGTGCGGCCTGGGCCTGGGTAGCGTCAACCGGGGCCACGGGGACAGCAGAGAGGCTCGGGCCCGGCTCGCCACACGTCTGGCGCTGCCGAGCAGCCTATACACCCGCCCAGCTCCAACTCACGCTCCGCGAGGCGGACACTACTGGGCTCAGCGCCGCCACGCAGACGAAGCCGCCGTGGCGGAGACCGAGCTGCGCAGGGACACACAGACAGAAAGCGCAAGGACTGGGGGCTGCACCCAGGCGGCCTGGCCTGCAGCTGCGCTCTGGACCACACATGCACAGAAACCCTAGCTGGAAGGCTTTCAGCTTCTACGCAGAGTGGAGAGTGTGTTCATGCGTTACAGGTGTAACTAAAAACGAACAGAGCCAGAAAGAATCTACGGAGACCAAGGCTGCTCGGGTGAGGGATGCAGCTTTTTCCGCCCGCCACCCGTCCACCCAGCCGGGACTCCCACGTCAGGACACAACGTCTGCCAGAGACGAGGGGACCTTGGGCACTGGGGGAGCCCCCAGGTCATGCCAGCCTCCCCCAAGAGGGTCCGAGATGGTCCGGGCACTGGCTGTGCCTGGAAGCGGGGGAGGGCAGGCTTTCGGGACCGACCTCAGGATGGCCTTGGCAGCTCATGACCTCCCCGTTCAGCGCGCTGTTCTGGCCACGGACTGCGTGGCAGTGGGACTGGTCCTCACACGCAGACAGAGTCTCAGGAGAGCACCCCTGGCAGATGTGACGGGTCCAAGACTCTTAGTCCTTAGCTGATCGAGGACCAATGACCCCCAGCCCCCAGCGGCTCCTGTGGGACTGCACAGGTTCCCCCATACCCGCCCTTCGGGACAGTTCTCTCTGAGTCCCCCAGCCGGCGCTGCCAGTTGCACCAGGGATGGCTCAGAAGTGCCCCCAAGACCGTCCACCCCCGTCTAGCAGAGGAAGCGGGGAGCAGGGAAGCACAGTGGACAGGTGTCAGTAGCCACCAAGCAGGCTGGCCACATTCCCTCCACGTCCCCCTCCCTGGAGGAGCCGGCGCCAGGCCGGCGTCTGGTGACCCTAAATCCAGAGGCCCTGTGGATGGAGGTGAGGAGAAATCCGAGGTTTAACAGCCAGAGCCGCCAGCGTCCCCTCCGAGGGGATGCTCAGCCCGCCTGCACTTCCACTTGCTATTTTCAGCTGTGCTAAGAATAGCGGGCTTTAAATACCAGCCTCCTGCCCCAGACCTGCTCTCAAGGCTGCCCCGACGGCGCGGTGCCAGAACGCAGCGTGGTGGCCACGCCACGGACCCAACGTACCGTCTCCCAGAGGGCGTACGGCCTACCAGCGCCCTGCTCCCGGGTGCGGGCCCGAGTCCAGGCTGCACAGACACGGGCACGGACCTGCACCCGGCCCGCCCCTGCTCAAAGACCCCCGTGCCCGCACCACCCAGGGCCGGACGCTGGGGCCGGTGCGGTGCAGCAAGCGCCACACCATGCGCCCCCCCGACCCCCAGCCCGGAGCCGCCCCTCATCCCGCCCGGGCCGCCAGCGGCCGGGGACTCACTTGTTGAAGAGGTTGAGGCCGATGCGGTAGTGCCGCCGGCGGATGATGTCGTTGCTGAAGGCGGGCGAGTCCCAGCTGTTGCGGGTCTCCTTGTGGTAGGTCTGCTTGCTGAGCGTCTGCTCGCGCAGGCTGTCGCGGGACGAAGACTCGGAGCTGCAGTTGACGGTGTCGTTGGAGTTGGACGTGCTGTTCAGGCTGTCGTTGTCCCCGTCCGAGTAGTCCGACTCGGACTTGCTCTGCCTGTTGGCCGAGCCATTGATGGCCAGGTGGCCATCCAGGGGCCTGGGCGCCCGGGCCCGCGGCTCCGGCTCCTCCCGGGGGAGGCCCCTGGGGGGCCCCTGGGGGCCGTGCTTGGGGCTGCCCTGCAGCCCGCCCAGGCCGCGCTCGTAGGCGCCCTGCCTCTTAAGCGAGCTGCGGTCCGAGCGGTCGCTGAGGTCCAGAGAGCTGTCGCTGGGCGGCTCGATGGTGAGGAGCGGGAGGTGCTCCCCGCGCAGCCGCGGCTCCTGTGGCTCCAGCGAGGGCGTGCCCCCCTTGTCGTCCTTGTGGGCCCAGCAGTCCTGGGCAGCACCCCCGGGCCGCAGCCGCAGGTCGGACTCGGCGCTGGACGGCCGGCGGCCCGCCTGCCTCGGGGGCAGGGGTGGCGACAGCTCCTCCTCGTCGATGTACAGGGTGACGTCGCTGTACGAGGCGGTCATCTCGTCCAGCTGGCGGTGCTCGGCGCCGCGCAGGGCCGGCGAGGGCTCGGCGTCCCGGGTCCGCCCCACGTCGGGCGCCGGTGCCCCCTCGGGGTGCAAGCTGCGGCAGTTGAGCGCGTCGTCGATGGACTCGGCCAGCGACTTCACCTGCCGTGAGAAGGCGTCCTCCAGCTCCGTGATGGCGTCCGCGAAGTCGCCGGCCGGGGCAGGGGCCTGGAGGGCAGGCGGCGGGCCCAGGTCTCCGCACTCGGCCGGCACCAGGGCCTCCGGCGGGGCACCCTTGTCGGTCAGTGAGACCTGCTTGCCCTCGAAGTAGGAGCTGTGCACCTTCTCGGGCCCCTCGAAGGAGAACTGCATCCTCATGTTGGACAGCACGATGCGGCGCGACATGCGGTTCTCGGACATGGAGCTGCGCAACCGCTCGAAGTTCTTGTTCATCTGGTACTGGCGGAAGGCTGTCTGGATGGTGCGGGCCGCATGGCGGGTCACGAGGCGGCCCCCATACTTCCGTTCTAGCATCTCCACCTGCGGGGGAAGGAGAGGAGCGTGAGGACGGCCCAGGAGGCCCAGCACGGCCCAGGGGTCAGACCCAGTTAAAGCAAGTGTTCCCTGCAGGACTTCTCAGAACCTTAAAGGGTGGTGGTCTCCCCAAGTTCTCTGGCCACGGTAGCCTTCGGCCCTGGCGTACCTGGGGCGTGCAGCTGAATGAGACTTGGAGGTGGTGGAAGAGGCACAGGCAGCCCCTCCAGAGAGAAGCCCGCGGCAGGTGCAGGTTAAGAGACCGTCCCGAGGGGCTGCGCTGGCGGTCCAGTGGTTAAGGATCCGCCTCCCGATGCGGGGGACGCGGGTTCGATCCCTGGTCGGGGAACTGAGATCCCACACGCCGCAGGGCAATGAAGCCCACGCGCCGCAGCTACTGAGCCCGCACGCCACAGCTAGAGAGAAGCCCACGCGCCGCAACGCGGAGCCTGTGCGCTGCAGCAGACGATCCCGCACGCCGCAAAGAAGATCCCACGTAATGCAACTAAGACCCAACGCAGCCAAAAAAAAAAAAAAGCGAGAGACGGGCCCGAGACCCGAGCAGGCCCTGGGCGCTCAGCACTGTCTGCAGGCCTCCAGCCTCGCTTCCGCCTGCAGCACTGCCCGAGGGCCTGGGTCTAGCCCTGGCCCTGCCCTTGGCAGTGGAGTGACTCTGAGAAGCCCTGGACCCTGCGGTTGCTCAGTCCCATCCGACGGACCTCGCGGGGCAGCGGTGGGCACAGGTGAGACAGGCCCTCGGCACATGCCAGCACGGGGCTGAGGAGGTGCCGGACCCTCAGCCGCACTCCTCGGAGGTGTAGCCGGTTTGTGGGGGCCCCAAGTCCCCTCCCTGACAGATGGGGAGACTGAGGCCCAGAGAAGAGGCCCAGCACAGCCCCGGAGGCCCCCAGACGCAGAGCAGGCTCTGTGAGCCTGGCGATGGGGCCGGGCTGCAGGCAGGCAGGGGCGCTGGGCCTCACGTGTGCCACGTGGGCCCGCGAAGTCCTAGGCTCAGGCCGGCCGAGGACCATGGACGGCCCCCGAGAGCCGCTCGCCGTGCCTGCTTCCCGAGCGAGGCCAGAGCCGACCTGCGGAACGCGGGAAAGCCCAGGATAAGGAGCAGGCTGGTCGGCCAAGCCGAGCCCTTGGGCGCCGGGCAGAGTGGCCCCTGGTGTGGGTGGAAAGGCCTCAGGTCCCCGGGAGCGCTCACATCCCGAGGGGGCGCAGCACCGCTGTCTGCTCCACGCCGGCGGCGGGGGGACAAGGTCCCCACCCGCGAGAGGCCAAGTCCACCCAGAACAGAGGCACACGCGTCACCGAGCAAAGCCCAGGCGGTGGCTGAGGGGGGCACAGGGCTGCTCAGAGCCGCCTGAGGGTGGGCGGGAAGGGGGAGGGGGCTCCGAGCCTCACTCAGGACTCAGGGTGGGTCCTGGTCTCCCTGAGGGATGCCAGCCCCCCAACCCCGACACAGACGTGCAGCTCTCCGGGGCCCACAGGAGCGGGAGTGGCGGGCCCCTCGCACGAGAGGAGTTGGGGGGCGGGGTGAGGATCAAAACGACTTTTCAAAGCCCGGCCCTGGAGTCAGCCAGGGCGGGTCTGTTTTTCCTCTCGCCCTGAAGTCACTGAACGGCATCCAAAGAGATGACCTCACTTCCGCAGCGTCTGTTTTCTGGGTTTGCAGTGGAGCTCTGACAGCCCACGGCGCCGACCAAGGGCCCACGGCGCCGACCAAGGGCCCACGGCTGAGCTCTGGGAAGCCCTCTCCTCTCTGCCCTCCAAGGCCTGGGTTCCGGGCCCCGCGGGTGGGGAGGAGGAGGGGCACCGCACAGGTCAGAGTGCGCTCCACGGCCCCTCCTCTCCTTCTGACCCTGGATCTCACGAACCCAGGAGCGGCACTCCTGGCCTGAGACCGGCCCCCAAATCTGGGTGGGGACAGGAGGGACTTCGGGAAGGCAGACGGGGGCTCTGCTGCGTCGTCGTCAAAGCCCCCTCAGCCCCTCCGACCGGCCCCCCCGCAGGGGACACACAGATCCAGGCCCGCTCTTGCTCAGCTCCCGGGCCCACCGTGGTCATTCATTCTTCCTTCCGGGCCAGAACCAAGCCAAGGCCCAGTCTGAACGCTAACTGGGGGTGCAGGGCAGGGACCCCAACCCGTCTGTGCTCACCTGCTGGGCGTCAGCCTCACCTGGCACAGCGTCTGGTCTGCAGAGGGACCCCCGGAAGCCCCCCCACCCCCTGTAGAGGGGGACAGAGGCTCTGACAGGTGACGGGACGAGGAGCTGAGAGGCTCAGCCTCCCACAAGGCAGAACTGCCACCCTTGCCAACTCAGGCCTCCCGCTCAGACAGGAAACTGCCAGGAGGTGCGGAGGCCGAGGGCCAGCGGACACCACACGACCTCGCACTGGGCTCCTTCCACTAAAATGGGGCTTTGCGTCACCCAGACTCTACCCCCTCGTGGAACCGGGCCCCCTACCTTCATCTGGAAATTCCTGCGTCATCTGTCCTGTTCCTGTTTTCACCTTGACTGCCAGGAGGCTCAGCAGAGAGTCGAATGCTCGGTGGCCCTCAGCATCACCTCCCCACCCCTCCCCTCTTCCCGGCCATGCTTTCCGCCAAGTGGTTCTGCCTCTGGCCTTCGTGCCTGCTGTTACCTCTTCCTGCAAGACCCCGTCCTCAAACACCCAGTCTGATACCACCTTGGAGAGGTCCCCCACACCTCATCCAAGCTGTCTCCTCCACAGGCGCTCGACTCCTCTCCCCTCCCTCTTCATCCCCGGAGTTTGTATCACGCTCCGGAATTAACCTGTGTCTTTACTGTTAACCTGTCTCTGGACCACAGCGTCTGCTTGAGGGCTGGGGCCGCACCCTGTCCCCTGGTGACTCCGCGGCGCCCAGCACGGGGTCTGGCACACAGAGGGCATCAGGCTAACGTGCGAGGGATGAAAACGGACAGCTGTGGCCGCATTAAGGCTGCAGGAAGCATATGATTACCTCCACAGGCCTCTCTGAAGTTTTAACCTTTCCCACTTCTATTTTAATGGTCCTGCTGCAGACGTTTGTTACTATAAACTGTTTTTAATCCACTTTGGATATGGGCAAAACCGATAAATGGAACAGAGGCCCCTGCCGTGGGCCTGGCCACGAGGCCAAGCGCCACGAGGCCAGGGGTCTATTTGCTCCCAAATATTTGCCTGACAGGGATCATCTGCTTCAGGCTCTGGCCACTTGCGGGCCCCACCCCCCGTCAGTCCCAACTGACAGGCAGACGAGGCAGGGCTGTCCCAGGTTTCAGGGCAGCACCGAGCACAGGGAGAGGGGCCGGTGCGGCCTGTGCTGGGGGGAGACCCGCCCTGGGGAGTACCCACACCGCACCGCTCCCCGCAGAAGTCTGGGGCTACACCAGGCCCAGACCTCTGCTCCGAAAGAGACAAACAGTTAGAGGGGGTAGCAAACAGAGGGGCCAGGCCAGGGTAGGTGTGGGAGGTGAGAGGGCAAGGCGACTTCTGCAGCCTGGTGTCTGAGGCGCTGCCGGGCGGGTCCTGCAGCCGGGCCGGGCCAGAGGCAGCCGCCCGGGCTCACAAGGAGACTGCCCACAGCTCAGTGCACAGCAGCTGGGGACAGCGACAGGCAGGCCGGCCCTGCACGCCGGCACAGCTGCTTCTGGAAGCCCGGGGGTGCTCCTGAAGCCTGGAGCTTTCTGTGAGCGCTTCCCACAAGAATTCTCGGTAAAGTGCCTACTATGTGCCTGCACTCGGAGGGGCTGGGGGTGAGAAGCCTCTCCCCTCATGAGCTCTCCCTCCCTCTGACCCCACCTGCCACCCAACCGGGACCCTCCCCTCCCTCCCATCAACCCAAGACGCCAAGCAGGCAGGCCACGCGTGCCCGTCGCTCTGTGCACACGTGCCAGCCCCACAGAGGGTCTGGGCCAAGGCCCCGGGGAGGAAGGGCAACCTGCAAGGAGGCGATCTCCCCCAGGGCACGGGGCTGTACACTGAGGGGTGGAATGAACAGCCTGGCCTCACTGGCTGGGGACGGGCTCGCTGTTCGGTTCAGAGCACGTGCTCTTTCTGTGGTGAGCTGACCGCCCCCACCCCGAGGGCCCCTCCTGCAGGCCTCCCAAGGTTCAGCTCTCTCCTGGATCCCAGGACCTCAACGGCTGCCACGGAACCCACGCGCACTGGCGGCACCAGGTCCTGACCCCCAGCGTGGGCCCCGGGGCCCAGCGAGGAGGGCTGTGAACCGGGCAGAGGCCGAAGCCGGACAGGAACGCCCCACATCGGCTCCTTCCCTCGGAGCCCTCCGCGCCTCGCGAGGAGCCAGCCCTGGCTGGGGCTGAGGCAGAGGCCACTTCCGCGGGGAGCGGCCCCTGCCTTGGCGCGGCCGTGGAGCACACGGGGCCCCCCGCGGCCCTGGGCGGCCCCAGCGAAGGGCCGCGTCGTCCGAGGCCGCGCAGGCACCGCAGCCTCCCCCAGCCCCCAACGCCTCTCCCCGCGTGGCCCGCGCGGCCGGCTGCCTACCTGCTTGTCCTGCAGGTCGGAGGAGAGCTCATAGCTCTCGGAGAGGGACCGTGAGCGCTTGATGGCCTCCTCCTCGGCCTGCTTGCGCAGGATGGAGGTCGAGTGCTGCAGCTTGGGCCTCCGCGTGCGCTGCTGCCCGGGCGGCCCCGCGTACAGCCCATAGGCGCCCCCTGGCGTGTGCTCGGAGTGGGCCGGGCCCAGGCCGGAGCCGGGCGCCGAGGGGCCCTGGTGGTAGGCGGAGGGGCTGTCCAGCGACGTGCCAGTCTCGCTGCTGGGGGCCTCGCCCTCGACACTGCAGAGAGAGGACGGGCCTCCGGTGAGCGGGAAACCAGAGCCCAGGGCCCCGCAGGCGTCCCCCCGCCCTCCTACAGGTGGGGTCCCCAGGGGAGGCCGAGGGCCGTGACCCTCCCCTCCTCCCCTTGCGGTGATTCCACTTTCTCTGTACAGCTCGCCCCTCCTCACAGCCAGCACCCCTCCCTGAAGGACCCTGTTCACTGCGAGTCTCCCACGGGAAGGCCGGCCCCGTGGGTGCACTGACGAGCCCAGGACCTCGAGCGGGCCGGCCCAGAGCAGGCGCCTAGGGACGTTCGCTGACGGACAGCGGGTCCCATCCCCTCCGCTCCCTCACTCCCCCTGCCTGGTTTAAGTAAAGCACTCTTTTTTTTTTAAACGGTAACTAACAAGATGACTCTTCAGTGCATACCTACGGGGGAGTCAGGCGCGGTGCCGGCGCTCGCTATGGGCTGAGCGGGCCCCTCCCCACCAACACGTGCACACCTCAAGCCCTAAGAGCCAGCACCTCAGAACGTGTCTGCGTTTGCAGCTCGTCTTTAAGGAGGTAACTGAGGTAAAATGAGGTCACGAGGGTCCTAATCAAACCGACCGGTGTCCCCGAAGGCGAGATTAGGACACACACACACAGAGGGCGGACCCTGTGAGGATGCGGGGCGAAGAGGGCCCTCTACACGCCAAGGAGGGGCCTCAGGAGGAGCCACCCTGCCCACACCTCCTCTCGGCCTCCAGCCTCCCATCGTGAGGCATCAACGCCTGCTGTTCAAGCCACCCCATCTGCGCTGCTGGTTACAGCCAGCTTGGAGACAAACCCAGAGCTGTGTACACGTTTTCTCTAAATCTTAAAGCCAGCCTCCCTCCAGAGGACAGATTATTAACCCCTTTTCCAGGTGAGGAGACTGAGGCCCACACAGCACAGGCCTTGTCCGAGGTTGCACAGGTAGAACGTAGGTGAGTCGGGATTAAAGCCCAACACGGGGGGCTCCCCTCCACCCCACCGCCCTCGTCCCAGGCCTGTGCAGATCCCTCAACCTTCCAAGTGCCCGGTGGGGGGACAGAGGGGTGGCTTACTCACCCCAAACTCATGACCTTAGAAGACTTGGGACACAGAGAGAAGCGAGAAACGTGCAACGGAGTTTCTGGCAGCTTCTGGCCCCTGCCACTCCCCGGTCCATCGGATCCCTGGGGCCAGGGTGGGGTCCCTCTGGAAGTGGCCCAGCGGAGGGAAGGGCTCACAGACCCCGTGAGCTACAGTCCGTCCTCCAGAGTCCCGCCTTCAGAACAGTGGGAACGCCCTGCATCCAGCAGCCTCTGTGACCGGCCCGCCTGCCCAGCTCCGCTCACACTGTCCCCACGGGTCCAGGGCCAGCAGAGCCACCTGCCCAGCGTGTAACATGCCTCCTAGGGAGGGGGCATGGGCACGGAGGCCCTGGAGCCAGCACGCCCCAGCCCACCTGGCTGTAAAGTCCAGCACGTGCTGCCCGGCGGGCCGTCTAAGAAGGGTGCGGGCCTTCCGCTCTGGCCCGCGGGGACACACAGAGGGTCTCCTGCAGCAGAGGACATCCCAGCCGGCGCCCAGGGGCTGGGGTGTGACGAGGCTCCTTCCGCGGGAAGAGTCCTGGCTGCCTGGCCTCAATGCGGCTTTGAGTCAAGGGCTCACGCTCATTGCAAGGCCTGGCCCCTGTCCGTGACCCAGGTGGGCCGCTCTCGGTGCCTCAGGCCCACCACCACTCGAGACCCTCCTGCCGTCCGTGGTCACCCGGCAGCAGCTTCCTCGGGGCCTCGTGGGCCTGTGTGGGGTGGCGGACGGGGACAGGGACGGGCAGCACCGCAGACTCTCCCGTTCTCCTGATAAAGCCCACCACCCGGGACGGACAGCTGGAGGGGAGAGTGAAGGAGCCCGTGGGCCCCAGAGGCGAAGGACGCCCCGGAGGTGCCCGCGGCCGACCGGAGCCCCCGCCTGTGCCACGCCTCCCCTGGAAGCACTTCTGTCGGAGCCTCTTCTGTCTTTCCCAGCAAGAGGGTGACAGCAAACAGAACCACGTCCTTGAGGAGAAGCAGCCGGGGCTCAGCTCGCCAGGATTTTAAATTGCCTCTGAGCCCTGAGTCTGCAGAGGCCGCGGAGACGGCGCGGGGTCCGTGCGGTTCCGAGCGGGAAGCCCCTCCGTGCCACACGGGCCCCTCCCGCTGGGGGCCTGGGCTCTCCCCCAGCGCCCGACGCCCCCCGACAAAGGGGGTGTTCACCCTCACGGGGAAGGGGCTTGGCCCCTTCCCCCTACCCCGCCCGCGCTCTCCTGATGGCGGAGCGAGGTGAACAGGTGTCAACAGGTGAAAGGCCGTTCCCCTATCCCCCCGCAGTGGGCGGGGCAGGGCCGGTCTGGGGCCGAGGCAGCTGAGGGAGGACGGGCAGGGGACTGCGCCCGACCCACGGCCGTGCTCTGCCCTGCGGAGGGGCCGGGCCTGGCCGTCCGGCCGAGCTCATGGACAGGACATCTGTGTGGAGTCCCTCCGTGTGGAGGCTGGGCCCCAGCAGGAGGGGTGCATCGGATGGGGATGGAGGTGCCTGGGGGGACGCAAGGGCTTTCTGGGGCTGCGCCAGCCCGGGGTTCCCGCTCTGCCCAGGACCTGGCTCCCGACGGTCTCGAGCCAGCAGGTTCCAGAAGGTGCCTGGCGGGGAGGGCCGGGCCTCCTTCCAGGCCAAGAGCAGGGGTTGACAGTCACCTGCAGCCTCCTCTCCCGTGAGCCCGACCTTCGAAACACCCCTACCTGCCCACCTGTCAGCAGGTGTTCCAGGCCACCGCCACCGCGGCTCGCCGGATGATCACTCAGGCCCCGGCCTCGCTTCCCCCCACGGCGGTCAGAGCAACCCTGACCAAACGGGAGCCACATCGAGCGCCTCCCTGCCCCCCGTCACACTGGGAAGACACCGCCCTTCCTGCAGTGCCCTTCAGGCCGGACCCCGGCTGACTGCGCTTGGGCCCCTCTTCCCGTTGCTCTTTCTATTCCAGCCTCACTGGCTTCCTTCCTCTCTCCTCCAAGGGGCCAGGCAGGCCTCAGGGCCTTTGCCCTGGCTGCTCCGTCTGCCTGGAACGCTGTTCGCCGGATCTCAGCACGCACCACACCTTCACCTCCCTTGGGTCTCGACTCGGTGCCACCTTCCAACGAGGCCCCCGCTACTCGCCCGAGTTAAAACCACGCCGCCCTCTCCTCAGCATCCTTAGTCCCACACTCAGCGGTCTGCCCACCAGCACGCTGTATGGTGTGATGTATTCTCCCTGTCTTTCCTTTGCCGTCTGCCCCCCACATCAGTATCTGAGCCCTGTGAGGACGTGGGTCATTTTTCCGCACTGCTGGCTGATGTTCCCCAAGTGCTGACACGTGTGCCAGACTAACAGGGCCCAGTGACACCTGCCGAGTGAGTGCAGGCACTTCCCAGGCCAGCCACCTGCCGGTCCCGGGATGCGGCTTCTTACGTCACCCCCCCCGGCACACCCCACCTGCCCCAAACCTAAACGGTGACGGTCGCCCGTCACCACGCAGTGACGGAGCCAGAGCCCTGAGCTGAGTCACCAAGTCAGCCCCTCCCCGACGGCCAAACCCCGCCCCCGGGGACAGATGGAGCGGGGCCCCACCCCATCCCACCTGTCCCCAAGTCCCGCCGAATCCGCGCGAATGGGGTCCCTTGAGCTGTGCGGTGCGGCAGCCCTTGCACTCCCCGAATCAAAACCTCCGACCGTCCCGACAAGAAATGGCCGGGCCACCCTACTGCAGCCAGCATGACTCACTGTCCTCCAAGAAGTGAGTGGACGGAAGCGAGCGGAGCACGTGGCGTCAGAACCCGTCCTGAGCCAGAGAACATCACTCCTTCGTGGTCCCAGACGCAAGCGACGCAGTATTAGACACCGAGAGAGTCTCCTTAACCAGAGCCAACCCCTGGTGAACACAGGGACAAGGTGGGACGTGAAAACGCCTGGTGATGACAAGCTCGGGAAGCAAGAGATGCTCTCAGGACACGCTGCTCTGAATTCTTCAGGGCAGCAGCCAGCCCTGGTCATCGACCTTCAGGCCTGCAGATGCTTGACCTGAACCCATGGAGACGTTCACCCGCACCCTGGAGCTCAGGGCTCGAAGCCCCTCTGTCCTGGTTAGCTCTCGCCTCTTCCCCCGGCTCCTTCCTGGGGGAGAAGGGACTGCCCCCTGAGCAGAACAGGCCCCCCACAGCAGGATGCCCGCCGCAGGCTGCCCCAGGGACACAGATCTCTGGCCCGGCCCCTCGCCCGCCCCGCACGCCTCTACCGCGCTCCACAGACGGGAGCTCCACCCCTCGCCACCCAGGTCCTCCTTCTCTCTCGGGGAAGCTTCTCCCAAAGCCTGTGTCCATCAGCCAGGAGCGGACACCCCCGAGCCGGTCCTCAGCTGCACCCTGGGATCCGCGATCATGTGCAAATCTAAGAATGGGCAGGCCCCGGCCCACGTCCCTGCCATTCCCCGACAGTTTAGAGTTTCTGGGACGTTCCATGACAGTTCAGGCTGGTGCCAGCACTCTGAGAAAATGCTCCTGATGCAGCAATCCCTCTTCTGGGGATTCACGCAAAGGAAATAAGACCAAAAATACGCAAAGAGACGAGTACAAGGAATTCCACCGCGGCGTTGTTTCTAATTATAAAAACTTGGAAACAATCTAAATGCTTGTCAACAAGGGATTGATTTAAATTAATTATACAACAATATACTGGAAACAATGTCAAGATGGGGGAAGGTTTAGCCTGATGGCTGTTCTTATGAAAAAGTCTGGGGGACCTTTTTGGCTGACATGAGTTTCATCCAAGCCGAGAAGCCAGTCACTAACAAGAACGAGTAAAAAGCCAGAAGCAGACCCAGCCCTACCGTCCATTACAAGTATCGGATCGTAGCGGAAGACCGTCTGAGCCCCAGATGGGTTCCTAAGCCTGGGCGCTTTGGCTCCCACCTTCTTCCGCCGGCCCAGGGCAGACATCGCTAATCCATCACAGACTCCCTTCTGCACGTCTGCCAGCACCGCGCACCACACGACCATGATGGACGCCAGCTGGGGGCGAGAGGGGCCCCGCCTGCCAACCCCAATTACAGCACAAGGCGACCTCCCACCCAGGGCTGAGACCGCGTAGCCAGGAGAACAGCGGCCAGAGGGGCTATGCGGCCTGCGGTCAAGCCTCTGATGGGCGGACAGGCAGAGGACAGAGCAGACCCTGCTGCAGACAGAACCCTGACCAGCATCGCCCTGCTCGAGAAAAAAGGCTCTCACGTGGGCAGGGCCGCTCGGGGGGTGATGAGCTCCCTTTCACTGGGGGCGTGCCAGCCGCGGCAGGTCAGACACCTGTCAGAGGCGTGGCTGAAGGACTCCTGCACTGGCCAGAAGCTGCCACCCATCTGCACCCCAATGCCCCTTCCCTTGCATTTCTTGGCCTCTGAGGCCACACCCAGGTATCAGTTCAAGTCCCACTTCCTCTACAAGGCCACCCCTGCCTGCTGCGGCCCCCCACTCCCGCACTCCCGGTCACCGTGGAGATCACCTGGGCGAGGGTGTGTGGGGTCCATCCGCCCCACTGGGAGTCCCGCTCTGTGAGGGCTGAGTGCCCGAAAGCCTCAGCCTCCGGCAAAGACCAGGACCCAAGACCGGCTCCTCCCTGAGAGGCCAAGCTCCGCACATGCACAACGGGGCCCCGAGGCTACAGAGCAGGAGGGGGCCGTCGGGGGGGGGGAGCTGCAGAGCGGCGGGCACCGGAGAGCACGGAGAGCTGCACACAGAGACGTCCGCGGTGGCCCTAGGGGCCCGGCCCTACCCACCAGCCTGAGGACGCCAGGCTCTGCGTCGTCGAGTTACCCCGGGCTCCTCCTCCCCTTCTCCAGTTTTCCAGACATGTCTTCTTGCGCCAGAGGCTGGTCTGTGATATGTTTACGCGGGGAAATGGCGGGATCACAGCGCCGGAGCTTCCGACAGCCCCGGGACGACGGAAACCACATAAGAACAGAGGACACATTTGAAGCCTCTCCGCCTCGTCTCTGCCAAACGAGGGGCTGGACGGGCTCCTGGCCGCCGCCTCCTAACCAGATGTCTGGGTTGGAATTCTGGCCCCACTGCTCACCAGCTGTGTGACCGCAGGCAGGAATCCTTCCGTGCCTCAGTTTCCTTTCCTGTAAAATGGGGGCGATTAGAGAGCCAACTTCACATGCCTGTTGTGAGGCTTTACAGAGTCGGTACAGGAAAAGTCCTTAAAAGTTGCTCGGCTCATAAAAGCGCTTTCTGATTGCTGTCTCCAGTTATTCTCTGACTGACAGGGCGTTGCCTGCATGTGCCAGCAGGCCCCTCCTTCTGCGGGTACCCCCCTGCAGCACTGAGCCACGGATGCGGGTGAAGGGCTCCCAGGGGAAGGCAGGAGGGTCCTAGAAAGGGGCCCAGGCCCCACAGCCGAGACGCCACACCCTGACTCTAGCTGGGGAGAGTCAGGGCAGGGGGCCCTCGGCCGCTTGGGCCACGGATGTCTAATTATGGCCCGGGAGGTCAAGAGCGACTTTTCTTAAGAAAGATGTAAGAGGAGGCTCGGGGCAGAAGCAGGGACCCGCTGCTCACTGCCAACACTGATGACGCTGACGACAGAAATACTCCTACCACCTGCAGCGCCAGCGGTGTCCTCAGCTGTCCGCGCAGCTCGTTTAGTCCTCCCGACTGCCCGACGCAGCCCCACAGGCACAGAGAGGTTGGGCCCATCCTGAGGTCACACAGCTCACGAGTGAAATCAGAACCCAGGCAGCCTGGCCTCAGAGCCGACCGACGTACGCCCTGTGCTTCTGAGTGAAACACACACACACACACACAGGTTTGGGTTATACAGCAGCCACTCTCCTCTGTAAACCTGCTGGGCACAGGAGCTGTGCTGGGTGTTTAACCTACGTGGCCTGTAACACAATCACCGTCCCCGGGGACCGAGGCGGGGGTGGGGGTGGGTGCTAGGCCACTGTCTCTTCTGTAGATGAGGAACGTGGGGCTGGTGGAGCTGAGTCACTGGGCCAAGGTCACCCATGCAGGGGACCTGACCCCAGGGGGGTGCACCTGCCAGCGGGCAGCCCAGAGGAAGGTGTGCGGTTGACATGCTGGGGGCAGAGCTGGGGTTCGGGGCCTGGGGGTCTCGGGGTCTTGCATGGTCATGAGATAAGCCAGCCCGGGCCGCGTGGTGCCAGCTGTGGTCACATGACACGGAAAAGCCACCCTCTTCCGAGTGGGCCGGCCCCACACAGAGGAAGAGCGATCTGCAGGCCTGCCCGTGGTTAGACGCCCGGGCCAGAGCCTCCCCTCCAGACTCCGGGCGGTACGCACAGGCCCAAGCAAGACAGCCTCCCAAACGCACACGCCCTCACGCCTCCAGGCCTCGTGGCCTCCGCCACGCTCTGTTCATTCTGAGTGACACACACACACACACACACACACACACACACACACACACACACACGGGTTTGGGTTATACAGCAGCCACTCTCCTCTGTAAACCTGCTGGGCACAGGAGCTGTGCTGGGTGTTTAACCTACGTGGCCTGTAACACAATCACCGTCCCCGGGGACCGAGGCGGGGGTGGGGGTGGGTGCTAGGCCACTGTCTCTTCTGTAGATGAGGAACGTGGGGCTGGTGGAGCTGAGTCACTGGGCCAAGGTCACCCATGCAGGGGACCTGACCCCAGGGGGGTGCACCTGCCAGCGGGCAGCCCAGAGGAAGGTGTGCGGTTGACATGCTGGGGGCAGAGCTGGGGTTCGGGGCCTGGGGGTCTCGGGGTCTTGCATGGTCATGAGATAAGCCAGCCCGGGCCGCGTGGTGCCAGCTGTGGTCACATGACACGGAAAAGCCACCCTCTTCCGAGTGGGCCGGCCCCACACAGAGGAAGAGCGATCTGCAGGCCTGCCCGTGGTTAGACGCCCGGGCCAGAGCCTCCCCTCCAGACTCCGGGCGGTACGCACAGGCCCAAGCAAGACAGCCTCCCAAACGCACACGCCCTCACGCCTCCAGGCCTCGTGGCCTCCGCCACGCTCTGTTCAGGGTTTCTGATTTCCAGAAGGGGAGTCCAGGCCAGAGACGAATGACGCCCGGCCCTCGCAAGCTCCCCCCCGGCTCCTGTGACTCTGCCGCCTAGGCCACGTTAACAGAGGTGTGTCGCCCAGAACGGGGAGGGGACGGTCTTGCTCTGCACTAGGTTCTGGGGGAGGAACGCAGGCAGACCAGGGCACGGTCTGGAGGGGAGGGGAAGGGGGCAAGGAACTGGTGGCCGTGTCCTCCATCCCGGGGCAACAAGGGCAGGCAGGTCTGCGGGGCCACAGGCAGCGTGCAGGCAGCCTGGAGGCTTCGGGAGGTGAGGCGTTTAGCAGTTCAGCTACTGGGGAAGGGCCGCCTTGGGGTAGTGCAGGCGTTCCGTCGGGGTCTGGAAAACCAGTCTTCAGGGACTGCTGTGGCTTGGGGCGGGTCGTCACCCACACACACCCACCCAGCGCGCCCCGTGGGAGCCCTGGCACAAGTAAGTCCATGTATTTAACCCCCGCCGTGACCCCGTGGGGAAGGCACGGCTCTCCCCCTTCCGCTGACGGGAAAATGGAGACTCAGGGTTCAGGGCTCGCCCAAGGATGCAGAGCTTGGAGCAGAGTCAGGATGCAAGTGCAGGCCATTCTCCCAGTCTCTCCCACTCTGACACATGCCTGGCCCAGGCAGCAGCGTACAAGGACGCAGGGTGGAGGTGAAGGGAGAAGTGAGTGTGTAAAGGGACAAAGAGCTGGTGTGCCAGCAAGAAGGGGGCAGAGGGCTTCCCCGGGGGACCGGGGAGGCCGCACCTACGCCGCTCACCCACCCTCCTCCCTGGCCGGGGTGGAGGCAGCATCTCCAGGGAGCACTAAAGCCTCGCAGCCTCGACCCCAGCTGGTAAGCGGTCCTCAGTGAAGACGGACGCCTGGCCGGCAACCGAAGGGACTTACGGATCCTGGCGGACACCCCTCAGCACTTCCCTCCCAGCGAGGAGAAGCTGGGGACCCCCCAGACCGAGGCCGGGCAATGCTAGGCACCTGCGCGGGCGGGCAGGTTGGGTCAGTGTGAGCTAGAGGGACCTCAGGAGGGGTGGCGAGCAGGAGCGGGTGCATCTCGGCCTGCAGGGCTGGGTGGACGGAGCGGCAGAGCGTGCGAGTCCACGGGGGGCCCTCAGGGCCTCCAGACGCCGCCGAGGCCCCAGACAGAAGGGCCGGGGGAGGCTGGAGCCACGTCCACCTGAACACCCGCCTCAACATCCAAGGTCACTTTGGGCTGCTTCATGAGGAGCACCATATCCAAAATGAGGGAGGTGGCGAGCTTTCTGGACAATCTGGAGGCGGCCCTAGGGCTTGGCAGGCTCAGGAGAGTCAGGAGAGTTCCTGCTTTTACCCAGTTCCTCAACTTGCTTTAATGAGGCTCTACGGTGATCACAAAGGAACTGAACAAACGTGGGTCCGGCCCCAGGCGCACCCTCTCTGCTGCCCAGCAGACCCCTGGAACACAGGCTCCTCTGAGCTCCCGCGTGGCGCCCACCCACCCCTGCAGCCGCCCCACCTCGGCCGATAGCAGCTCCATCCTTCCCGCTGCTCAGGCCAAAAATGTGACGGCAGCTCCGGGCAATTCTCTTTTTCTCACACCCAGCTCCGCGTCTGTCAGCAAACTGGGCCGCTCCACCTTCAAAACAGAGCCAGCACCTGACTGCTTGGCCTACCCCCCACTAGCCCGGTCTGCGCAGGCCTCACCTCTTCCCTGCCTCATGGCCACAGCCTCTCCAGCAGGCTCATCCGGCCCCTCTCACCCCTCCGTTCAGCAGCTGGGATCTGTTAAAACACAACTCGGACCAGGTCCCTCCTCTGCCGTCCCTCATGGGGCTTAGAGCCAAGTCCTCACAGTGACCCGGAAGGCTCTGCGAGACCGGCTGTCCCCCTGCTACCCCTCCTCCATGTCCCCTTGGCCATCCCACCCCCACCCTGCTGGCCTGCTGGCTGTTCCTCCACATTCCTGACACACTCCAACCGCAGGGCCTTTGCACATGCCTTCCCTCTGCTGGTGTCTTTTCCCAGACATCCACCTGGCTCACTCCCTCACCTCCTTCAGGTCTCTGCTCAAAGGCTGCCCGAGTCTCAGCGAGGACCCCAGCCCTCCCCCAACCTTCCCCTGCTGCATCTCTCTACGGTGGTATGCCACCGCCTCGCCACCATCTGTGGGAATGTCTGTCCTGTGAGATCCAGGCCCCAGAACGGCACCTGGCACATAGGAGGTGCACACACTCTGAACTACCCCTACCAAGCCAGGGAAGCCTCTGTAAGGAAACCCAGACTCCTGAGGGCTGCTCTGTCTGCCACGTGGACCGCAAGGTCTGTGGGAGCAGGACCCGGGCCCAGGTGGGCGCCAACTTACAACAAACTGCCTCAGCCGGGCTGGCGGGACCCAACCCTCCGGTAAGGTTTCAGATCCTGGTTGGGGATGGCGGGATACGGAGCCACTGAGACCCAAAACACACCCAAAGTGACAATTTCAGTGCAGAAAATCCACGCAAACGTGACTCAGAATTGTCTAGAAATAGGCTTTTAAAGGAAAGCCGGAAGCTTTTCTACCTCCCCGCCCCTAACCTCTGGGCTCAAAAGGGACAAGGACCCTCTGGCCGGACGCTGACCCCCCTCCCTCACGAGGTGGTGCCCAGGTGGCAGACCCGAGATAGCTGCAGAGCGCCTGGGGCACGTGGCCCCCAAACCGGGCTGGTCCCCAGACTCCCCCGGGAGAGTCGGCGGCCGATTCCCACCCATGTCTGGAGATGCCGAGAATTCAAAGGGTCAGCCAGCAGCGCGGCCCCTGACACGGGATTTCAAAAAGAGCCCCGGCTGGTTGAGGCCCGTGGCCTGTCTGGAATCCGGACTACCTAGCCAAGCCCCCCGTCAGACGCAGAGGAAACCGGGGCTCAGGAGGAGAGACCGGCCACACCCCTCCCCTCCCGCCGCCCCACAGCCCTGGCTCTGGAAGCCCGCCCGCGGGCGAGGTGCACACCCGAGGCGGGGGGCCTGAGTGCCGCCCACGGGGCTCTGTTTGGTCTACACAGAGCAGTGGCCACCATCTTCTTCTTCTTTCTCAAGTGAGAACTACGTAGCAGGAGTGCTCACTCACCCGGATTTCTGGCTTTTCTTAGGTAAAATCAGAAGAGAACACATTCCTGCGTGGCCTCCATCGCTGAGCTCAGAGGCGGCCACCTGCAGTGCCCTGGGCCCCCGCCGGCCGCCCGCCTCATGGTGGACGCCTGCCTGCCTGCCCCGCAGGTGCCGGGGCGGGCCCTGCCTCACTGGTGCCAAGGGCACAGAGCCACAGCCAGGGGCCCAAGTCCCCCGAAGGGGTGGCTTCCCCTGGCCTGACCTCCGGTTCCCAACAGTGAAACGGTCCAGCCAGGACCCTGCGGCAGCGGCCTGATGGCTCAGCCCCCTCTGGGGCCCCCAAGGGACATGGCGTCTGCAGGCCGAAGCCTAAGGATTCGGCCTGACCAGCTCCCTTACTGAGGCCTTAAACATAGCCACAGAGCTAATAAGATAACTTACTACAGAGTTTTGATTTTTAAAAAAAGAATGGTGATTTTAAAACCTCACCGGTTTTAAACTCTCTCGAGATTTTCTCTGCACCTGAAAAGTCTTATTCACCAAACCGTGGATGGGGCAGCTGGGCTGCACGGGGAACGCAACGTAGACCCCAAAGCAGCCGCCCAAGGGAAGGTCTGTTCTCCCTCAGGAGCCCCCCTGCAACCCCCTCCCCCGGGGCTGGTCACTTCATTCCGCGAACTGAAGCCAACTATATGACACACCCAGGTCAGGGCCAGGGGCGCGGGGGGACACGGACAATGACGACGGCTGGCGTCAGGAAGAGTCACGGGGGTGCGTCAGGCGCCACAGGCTGGCGAGCAGAGCCCGAGCCCCAGCGCCCAGGCGGGAAGCTTCCTGGCAGGCACGCACCCTCTGCCAGGACCCCAGAGGAGCAGCGGGGGGCGGGTGAGGGCTCTTCCCGGCTCAGGACACTGTGTGCAGGCTGAGCAGCGGAGGTCGGGGCCCACTGTGTGCACAAGGGATGGGAAAGCTCAGTCAGGCGGGACACACAGGGGCTGCAGGAGCCAGAGTGTTCAGGACCTCGCACGGCTTGTCGGGAGGGTGCACTGGACCGCACGGTCGGGGCAAGGCCAAGGGAGGGTCTAGGGCTTACCTGGGCTGGGACGGACGGCAGTGGCACCCTAGGAAGGGAACGCTAACTGTGGAGCACAGGCCCCTCAGCCCCCGAGTCGCTGCCTCCGCCTCCCCCCATCCTTCCCCTGCGGTGACCCTGGGGGCACAAGCAGGCCCTGACGACGCGATGGGGGAAAGGGCTGCTCCCAGGGACAGTGACGAGCCAGAAGGGCGAGACAGCTATGCCCGTCCTCACGTCCTGGAAGCCACGCTGGTGGGGCCAGAGGTCACCGAGAAGCTGGGGAGGCTAAGGACCGGACCGGGCTGTGAGGGCCTGGGGAGGGGAGGGAGGGAGGGAGCTGGGGCAGGAGGAGGACGGGCGGTGGCTGAAGGAGCTGGCGCTCCAGGGAAGGCCTGTGGTGTGCAAGCTGGCAGGGACCTGGGCACTCCTGAACGGCGATAGGAGAGGGCCCCGGAAGAGCACCAGAGGAGAGGGCCCCAGCGGGTAGGACCCGGCAGCCCGGTAGGACCTCTCCCCTGCCTTGCTTCTCCGAGAGGCGGTTGGGGGGGGGGGGCGGTCAGTGGGCTGCCCCCGACCCCCAGCAAGCTAGGACTCGGGCAGGGCCAGTTTCGGGAGCCCGAGGTCTGAATTAGACCAAAGCAAGAGAAATGGGGTTCACTCCGACCCTGTGTCCAGTTGCAGGGAGGGCCCTGACACTGGCCCTGGGTCTCCACCCCCGCGCCTCTTGGCCTCTGAGGAGGAGGACGGGTGGGTGAGAGGAGGGGATGGGCGGTGGCTGAAGGAGCTGGCGCTCCAGGGAAGGCCTGTGGTGTGCAAGCTGGCAGGGACCTGGGCACACCTGAACGGCGATAGGAGAGGGCCCCGGAAGAGCACCAGAGGAGAGGGCCCCAGCGGGTAGGACCCGGCAGCCCGGTAGGACCTCTCCCCTGCCTTGCTTCTCCGAGAGGCGGTTGGGGGGGGGGGGCGGTCAGTGGGCTGCCCCCGACCCCCAGCAAGCTAGGACTCGGGCAGGGCCAGTTTCGGGAGCCCGAGGTCTGAATTAGACCAAAGCAAGAGAAATGGGGTTCACTCCGACCCTGTGTCCAGTTGCAGGGAGGGCCCTGACACTGGCCCTGGGTCTCCACCCCCGCGCCTCTTGGCCTCTGTGACCCGCAGACCCCTCGGATGGCCCCTGAGCCTGGAACAGCCCCTCCCCGGCCGCCCAGCACCGTCCTCCCGGACGTGGGCGGACAGGTCGCTGGCCCGTGGCCGCAAAGCACCCCCTCCCCTGCCCCGAGGCCTGCCCTGCCGGGGATGAGGTCCAGCTCGCTCCGCCTCCTGCCTCCCGGGCTGCAGACCGGCTCTACTGGCACCAAGGCCTCCAGAAGTGGTTTTATACACGTATAAAAATACAGGACTCGGAACAATGAACTTCTCAGAGTGGGAGGCTATTTTTACAGCCCTGCTAACTGCGCCAGCATATTCAGCATCTCCCTGTTTGTCAGCTGCTGCCGGCGAGATGGGCCTCGGGCAGGAGCGGGGTCTCCTCAGGACGCGAGCGCACCAGGAGAGGCGCGGTGTTGGGATGCCCGAGCTGTGCGGCGTGGGGGCCGCTGCCTGGCACCCCCCACCCCAGGTCCTGAGTGCCCACACGGCCCTGCAGGGCACTCACCACTCCACGGTGTCCCGACGCGGGTCGCCAAGAGTACGGGCGGGCGGCCAGCACCCCGGGGTCCAGCCACCCTCCCCAAGCCTCAGTTTCCCACCTGCAGGGCAGGAGCGAGGCCGCCACCTCGGGAGTATGGAGTCGGGGACCCGCTGCCGGGCAAGGAGCCCTACGGACAGCCAATGCCGGGCCTAGCTGGACAGGAACCCTTCCAGGGGGCGAGGCAGCGCCCTTCCTCAGACAGGCCTGTTCTCACCAGCGCACGGCCAGAGGAAAGGAACAGAAGTCCACTGCGCAGCCAGGCCCTCGCCCTGTCCTGTCAACATATTTCCAAGTCGCCCTTCCGGCCCTGGGGAGGTGGCGGCTCCAGCATCCCTGGCGCAGGCCTGACTCCTAAACATAAAGAACGTCTGTCTACCCGCCCGCCTGCCGGAGGCCTGGCTGGACCTGCCGGCAGCTCTTTGTGACTCACTCCCATTAAAATAGCCCGGGGGGCCGGAGGGTCAGAGGTCAGCACCAGCAGCCTGCAGTCAGGTCCCGCGAAGGCCATCCCATGGGGCTCAGGGCACAGCAAACGCGGGGCATAAGGGTCACCCTGGCAACAGGGAAGGGAAAGGGGTTCTGCAGCTACCAGCCCCGCCTCCCCCACCTCCACTGTCTCCACCGCATGGAGCAGGCTGGTTATCTGACTGCCTTTTCCCCTGCATCCTGCGTCTCTGCCTTGGAAAGCTGGGCAGGGGCTGCACGCTGCTCGCCCCTTGCTCAGGCCTCCAGGGCTGACAACAGGGCTCGGGGAGCTCCGTGAGCATTTGCTGAATGAGTGAAGCTACACGAGCGATGCCACCAGGGGCTAAGGGGCCCCACTGAATCTGGGAAGTAGCATCCCTCGTTCGTTCGCTTATTCACTCAACAAACACAGAGATGAGAAGGATGAGGCCCACTGGACGATCAGGATCCAGAGCTGGGCACCAGGCGAACCTCCCAGCCTCCCCTCCCACACCTGTGCCCTCTCTTAGCTACTCCTGGACCGGGGGCCGCGTGCCCCTAACCCTCCCTGTAGGAGCTTTGGGCAGCGCCCTCAGCCCCTCGGCCAGGCATTTCACTGGGGCCGCCTCAGTCCGGCCCAGTAAGCCCGCAGCCAGGCTCGCTCCTCCCCCACTTACAAGCGGGGGCACCGACGCCTGCGGGGGGAGACTCATCCGACTCCCCCGACACACCCACAGCCGCGACGGGGCCTGGGACTCTGGACCTGCGCCCACGCCTGCTCCCTGGCCCGGCCGCCCGGCCCGGGCAGCACCAAACGGCCGCAGACACGGGCAAGTTTCTCTGAGGAACAGACGTGTGTTCTGCACCCAGAACGCCGCTCCCCAGGCCTCGAGGCTCAAAGGAACAGGGGCCGCGTGCAGGACACCTCTGCCCGCGCCCACCTCCCCAGCCCCGGGAGGCCTGTTGGCCGGCCCCGATGGGGCCTCGGACGGGAGGCAGGCGCAGGGAGCCCCTCCGCAGGCGGCAAATGTGCGCTTTTACCTGGGCTGGAATCCAGCTGGCGGGGAAGCCGCAGGCTCGGGTGGAGGCAGGGTCGTGGGGAAGGGGTGAGGGCCGACACAGGCAACCCCCAATCCAGCCCAGCCAGGGCCTCTGCTCGGCGAGGGGCTGCTCACGTGGCGTCACCAGCGGTCCCAGGGGGCCCCAACCTGCCTGAGGATCTCACGCCACATCCCAGGCACCAGAGCACCAAGCCGGGGGACAGGCCTAAACCGAGGGCAATGGGGCCTCTAATGCCAGCCCTGCAGCCAAACCCAGGATGGGCAGCCTTTCCAGAGAAAGGCTGTGAAAAAGCCTTTTATTCTCCCCAGCGCCATCTGGACGAGGACCAAGGGAAGGGTGAGGCCCGGACATCTAGGACCCTGCGCCTCACCCCCAGGACGGCTGGCTGGGAGGCCTGGCACCCACCCTGCCACTCCTCACATGGGCACCCGAGGGAGCTCGGGAGACAAGGGTCTCTGCGAGGGGAGGCTCACGAGGTCTCACCACGGAGCTCCAGACGGGCAACTAAGGATCGGGCCACGCGGGCCCATATTCCAGCTTGGTAACAATAAGACGGAGCTGGGCGGCAGCCACACCCATGAGAGGGCAGGCGCTCTCCCACCGCCACAGCCCTCACCACTCCCTAGAGCCCGCCCACACCTGGCCTGCTCCTCTCCCTCACGCCGCCTTCCTTTCAGAGCATCTGCATTTGCTTGCCATGCTTGCAAAGGACCAACATTCGAGAGCCAAGGCAAAGAGCAGAAAAGTCAGATCTGCAGCTCCGGGATCTGCTGTTCCCAAGGAACCTGATTTAGAACACCAAGTCCCGAGGGGCAGGGCTCCAGAATTCCCACAACTCTGCACAGCGGTGGGAACGCCCAGGCCTTCCGCCGTGTCGCACCCTCTGAGCGTTTGGTTTTTGCAAGACCCACCAAAGTGGGTCCACATGGAGGACGATCCACGATCACGTAGCCGTCACGGCCACCAAACTTCAACTCGCCAGACGTCCTCCTTCCTCGATGTCACGCGGCTAGGATGTAACTTAAAAAGCGTGCATCCAAACCCGGATGCCCAGGTGACGTCCCGGGGTTTGCCCACCTCAGCAGCCCCCTTCACCCGTCTGTGCAAGGAACGGTGCCCTGCAGCTCGGGAAGCGCCCGCAGGGAGTGTAGGGCGGCTCTGGGAGGAGGTCAGACCAGGTCGAGCTCCAGCTGCCCCACTGCCGGGCTGAGTGACCCCGGGCAGGTGACCTCACCTCTCCAGGATTCCGCTGGCTCATCCCAGCAATGGGTATCGCTCCCGCCCACTACCCAGCAGGCAAGGGGGAATCAAGTGAAGACAGGCTTTGCCAACTGCAAGCCCCCGTGTGAGCGCGGGGGGTGTTTCTGCTCTACACACGGACGGACAAGGGCTTGGCCAAGATCCTCTGCCGGGTCTGTCGAGGCCGGATAGAGATGTGGGAAACGTGGTCTCCAGTCCAGCACCAAGCTAAGCACTCCCTGCTCGGGAACCGGGAACACCCTGGTGCAGCTGCACAGAGCTTCATCCTTTCGCTCCGCCCCCAGGTTACCTGAAAGTTTACAAAACTGCTCCCCTCACCAGGATCTCATCTGCAGACAGCATCGCCTCTTCCCTGTCTGTATTTTTTTCTTGCCCACTTCCTACAGCCTGCCCTCTGCCAGACACTCACCCCCGGCTAAGCCAGG
This sequence comes from Physeter macrocephalus, assembly GCF_002837175.3. Taxonomy (NCBI): domain Eukaryota; kingdom Metazoa; phylum Chordata; class Mammalia; order Artiodactyla; family Physeteridae; genus Physeter; species Physeter macrocephalus. Next base: position 6,852,481 of record NC_041231.1, read on the forward strand.
GCGGTTCTTGTTGGTTTTGACCGTTTGACTGCATGAGGATGACCGGGGCTTTCAATCCCTGGGCGCGCATGGAAAGATTTTTCCAAACACACACACACACACACACACACACACACACACACACACACACACACACACACACAAGCACGCACACAGCCAAAAATCTTCCCAGCTGAGCCAAATTAAATAGAGGCCTCTAGTTATTTCCATACGTGCGACATGGACTTAAATAAAGCAGTTCTCTGTGGCAGGCTCCAGCCGACTGGGCTGGGCCGGGTCCCAGGGACTCTACCCACCCGCCCTCTGGGCAGGGCAGGCAAGAGGCACCGGCTGGGGAGGTGGCTCGGGGGAGCGGGCGGGCAGAGAGAGGACAGCCGGCATGCAGGCGTCCCGTCTGCAGCCCACCCTGTCGGCCAGGGCCCGGCGGGGGGCCCTCTCGGAGCCCGGGACGCTCTCGGGCCAGCTAGCTGTCCGGCCCCATCCTAGACGGCGGGCCTCCAAGCTGTTCTCGCCCCCTCCGCTGCGAGAAAGCACTTCCCAAACTGCAAATCATCCGAGCCCTTGCCGACCTAAGATCTTCGTCACAGTCTGACTCCCTGGGGCAGTGCCCGCGCCCCCTCCCACGGGGCCCTGCACACCCCTCCCCTCGTGCTCCAGGCTGTGGCGCTGTCCATGCCCTTCCCGGGACACTGGGTGCCCGTGACGGAGGGGGCACAGCCCATACGAGGCCCCGGGACGCCCTGCCCGACAGTGAGCTGGCCCTGGGACGGGCGCACACGTTGTGTGTCTGTGTCCTCAGGGCCAGCACATCCTCGGACGAGTGAAGGAAGGAACTGACGGTGACGAGAATCACTGCAGAGCAGCCGGTGACAGCCACGCGCCCAGACCGCTGAGCACCTCGCAGGGCACTAACTCACCGCCCGACAACTTTTTCCTCAACAGAGGTTTATTCTTCACAGTAGTTTTAGGTTCGCAGCAAAACAGAGCGTCGAGTACAGGGTCCCCACACGCCCGCCCCGACACGCGCACAGTCGTACCCCCACCAACACCTCCACCAGGGCGGCGCCTCTGTCACAGTCGGGAACGCGTGGACACCTCGCCGTCACCCAGGGGCCGCGGGCCACTGAGGGCTCACGCTCGCAGCTAAAGGCAGAGGCAGGTGCTCTGTCACCTAGCCGTTCAGTCGACAGAGAGGGTGAGACACAGAGGTAACGTAACTGAGCGAGTGGGGCCGGGAGAAGCGGGGGGGCCGACCAAGGCACCGGGCCGCCGGCCGACGGGCCCCCGTGCTTCACACCCACGCCTCTGCCATCCCTTCCTCGGGAGGGGCGCCCACCCGCCTCGCCTGCCCCCCGGCGCCCTCCTGCCTCTCAGGCCCCCGCCCGCACGCGGCAGCCGGAGCCGGAACGGCGAGGGCCCGGGGAAGCATGCTGCCCCTCATCCTCCCGGAACAGCGGCACCCGGCGAGCAGGAGCCGTGCGACCGCGGCCAAGTGACTAGGCCTCTCCGCGCCTCAGTTTCTTAGCCGTAAGACGGGGGCGCTGTCCAGCTCACAGGGCCGCCGTCAGGGCCACACGGTAACGCGCGCAAGTCCTCACCTGGGGCCTGCGAATCGGACGTGCTGGGGGCTGCGACGCACGGCTGGCGGGCGGCGGGCGGCTGGCAGCAGGAAGAGACCTTAAGGAGCGGCCTTTACTCAGGACCCGGCGTCAGACCGGGTGACCCAAGGCCAGCCCCCGCCTGGGGAGAGGGCGGGCAGCGGTTCAGAGCAGGAGTGCGCTGGGGCTCGGGCACGCCGTGGCTTTTTAACTGAATCTGGTTGCGGGCCCTCCGTGTGCCCAGCGCTGTGTCAGACGCCGGGGCGGTGACAGCGGTATGTTAACACGTTCCTAAGGACCAGACCAACTCACATTTCCTGCGCACCCACCGTGTGCCAGGCTGAGACACGATGCAGGGCGGGGGGGGCGGGTGTGGGGGCCAGGATGACTCCAGCTTCTATCCAGAGCCCGAGCCAGGGGTGGGCGGGGAGATCTGGGGAGGGCGAGGCCGTCAGGAGCCAGGTCAGAAGCTGCAGGACAGAGAGGAAGGACGAGGGCCTGGCCGCGAGGGCTTGGAAGGAGCTGCAGTGGTGCGTGTGGATGTCTCTTAAGCCAGAGGAAAGAGCACTTGGGGGCCACGTGTCAGGCCACCCAGAGGCCAGGCGAGGTGAGAGGCCGCTGTGCGGGGGGGACAGGGGCGCAGGGGCCACTGCTACCCCACCGCCGGGCGAGGGCAGCCCCGGGGCAGCAGGCGGGGCCCCGTGGGGACACCGGGCAGGGAGCCCAGTCCCGCCTGGGGGCCTGCGGGGTGAAGGCCAGCGCCTCGGGCTTCCCACCCGACGACCCGAGGGAGGGGCCTCGCGGGCCTGGCCTCCCCCGGGGGGCTGGCGTCACTCGGGTCTCAAGGCCGGGAAACCGGGCCAGGCTCTGGGTTCCCAGGCTGGGCCACCACAGCCAAGGGCCACTGGAGGAACGCAGATGTTCCCCGAGGACCCACCCCGGCCACACGACACCTCCACTGCCAGACATGAGGCTGACTGCACGACAGGTCCTTGATTTAAAATCAACAGAATGTCTGGGATCTGCCTCAGAATAATCCGGGGGCAAGGAAGTAAAAGTGCCCGTGGGAGCCGTTAGGCCATTCTCTCTACTTTGTATATGTTTGGAGTTTTCCGTAGGAAAGAGTTTAAAATAGTGCCAAGAATCTGCTGTCCACATCAAGGCCTATCATCTTCCTGGGCCATTCTGCCATCTTTACTGCATGGGGGAAAGAAACCCAAACCCTGCCCATTTAATTTATGGCTTTGAGAAAGTCAAGGCCGGAGGGAACGGAGAAGCCGAATCTGCAGGGCCGCACCTCGCCCCTCTCGCGGCAGAGGAAAGAGCCGTTTCCCAATCACTTCCTCTCCGGCCCCAGGCCCCAGCACGGCACTGAGCTACCCTGGGGCCTGTCCGGGGTCTACACGGGGAAATAAGACCGATTCATAAGAACCCGGGAGCAGCCGGCAGTTCCTGAACAACTGCCACCAGCCCCTCCGCGGGGGAGCCTTCCTGACAGCGTCAGGGGACCTGGAGGGCCCTTCTCACGCCGGGTGGCCTCCCGGGTGACCTCATGGGCCAGCAAACATGCTTTTGAGATGCCAGGCCACCAGCCAGAGCTGCAAGGGTGCCGCGCCCACTGCGAAGTGGGCTCTGCTCTCCACACGTGGCTGCTGGGAGAACCCAGTGCTGCTCTTTGGCCTGGGGTTGGGGGGGGTCCCACACATTCCTGTCTGCCCCCCGCCCCTTCCTGCCTCTGCCTCTGCCTCATCCTCCATCCTTGAAAGCCCAAACCCTCGCCACAACAAGGTCAGGGAGGGGGAAAGATATACTGTAACCTGAAGACCAAATCTACATTGTACAAAACTTAAATATGTTATTTTCATTTCCTCACCTCAGTTTCCTGTCCGTAAAATGGGAATAATACCAGCTACTTACTTCACAAGCCTCTTGGGAGGTTCAAACAGGATAAGTGTGTGTAAGATTCAAAGGCCACCCAAGCGTCAGATATTACCATTTTTATTCTGTGGCCCATTCCAGTCTGGATCAAACCTGTGCCAACTCCAGACCCACCAAACCCAGCCAAGCCCTCCCCCTTCCCTGCAGGTGCCCAGCTGCACGTTTCCCAGTCTCTGGGCAAAACACTCCACTGTCCATCCTCCGTGGGAGGTTGCAATCCTCAGCTGTAAGCAGAGGCTAGGAGCACACACACAAGCCCGCGGGGCGTGCCACCCCTCACCAAGGCTGCCATCTGGGTCCTCCAGTCACCGCCGCCACGCACCACGAGCAGCCCTGGCCCTGCCCGCAGCCAAAAAGAGGGGCCATCCACTCCTGTCGAGGAACAGCGCCGTGGAACCCCTCAACTCTGAAAGAGTGAGAAGCTACCGTCTACCAGGTGTTTACATTACACGTTTAAGCACTCATGTAATGAGCTCTTACTGTCACTCACCTTCTGCAAACGGGGAAACCAAGGCACAGAAAGGCTAAAGAACATTCCCAGGATCACAGAGAGTGTGAGGCCCAGGGCAGGGGTCGCAGGCTACAGGAGCTGCCCCCCAACCGCTGGACCAAACATCCTCCCCTCAGCAAATGACCACAGGGGTCCCGCGGTCCTCACAGAGGTGGAAACCGAGGCCCAGAAAGGGGACGTGACGTGATGCCTGACGCCAGGGCTCCCAGGGACGCCTCCTCTCTCTGGAATAATCAGGGTGATAATCAGGAAAAATAATAACACTGACAATGACCATAACTGATATTTACTGAGCTCTTTCTATAACACAGTAAGGCACCAGGTTTCACTCGGACGACTGCATCCAGTTCTCACACCACCGAGCCTCCCAGCCAGAGACAGAAAAGCAAACACCGTTTGCTTCCATCTTCCATCTTCAGGCATCGGGAAGAAAGTGCACACATTGGCAGACAGACGCGGACCCTGCCTGGACCACAGCCATTTCGGGAAACCCAGACAAGAAGGCTGCCTCCCAGCTGGGACTCTTTCAAATCTTCCAGTTTTTTAAATATGGTCCTTCTCGCCTCCCGTGGGATGGAATTCAACAGCCCACATGCATGTGTGCCCCTCAGGACGTCAGAGGCCATGCCCCTGGGCTTCCTCACCACGTACAGGCCAGCTGTGCTCGCACGGGCCCCTCAGCGAGTCAGGGGCAGTTGGCTATCGTCCCTGAGACCCCGTGCCACGCTGAGACTGGCCTGGGGGTCAGCGTGCCACCCTCAAAATGCGGCAAGTACTTGGGACCAAGGGCATCCTCCAGCATCCTGCTGGAGTGTCTGGGGACGGAGCTCTGGGGTCTGTCAAGGTATTAGGAGAATGGAGAGAGATGTCATCAACCTGCCTATAGCTGCTTGGGGACACTCTGGGAATCCTCACAGGAGGGGATACTGGACTCCCGTTCTGTGGTTTGGGAAAGATGCAAAAGGTTCTGTTTGCGATGTGACATATTTTGCTGAAGGTTATTTAGTCTGAGAGGGAGCAGAGCCTGGCTGTGAGGAGTGCAGACCTCGGAGCCAGGTGGACGGAGTTCAAAGCTCAGCGCTCGGGGCTACTGGCTGGGGACCCTGGGCAAGGCATGTAACCTTCCCCCAACTGAAAAATGGGCCCAGCAGAAGCTCCTTCTCATAAACTGCTTTGAGAACTAAGTACTTCATACAGAGTTCACCAAATGGCAACCGCTGCTATCATTATTATTATACCAACCTTTGAACAAAGAGGAAAAAACAATGTCGTCAGAGTTTCCCCACCTATACAAAGAGGGAGGGGACTCTGGCTATGGTTCTACACCTGGGCCTTAAGTTCACATTAAACTGTCTCCGTGTTAGGAAACTGCAAACCAAGGAAATGAAATGGAAAGAACGGTCCTTTCCATCAAGGAGCAGAGAAGCTACAGCCATGTACGAATAAGGCATTAAAAGCTATTAAAGTCAGAGCAACTAGGACCAGGCCCAGCGCCCCACGCAGACTCCAAAAACCAGCAAGGAGGAAAGCAGTGAGGATACGTAATGATGGGCCAAGGGCTGCTGCTCCTTTTTGGGCACGTACCAGGGGTCCTCAGCCACCAGGCAGAGCTGCACGGGCCCCACAGTGTACTCTGGGGTCCCACCTCACAGATGAGAAAATCCAGGCTCAGACAGGGGAGGCAATATATCCGAAGCCACGCAGCTGGGAAGAGTCAGGGTTCTGTGCAAGCCCGAGGTCCAGGCCCCGGGACTCACGGCTTCACACGAGTAATCTGGTTCCCCTACGTGGAGCCCAGGGACTGGCAGAGCAGGTGCTTGGTGACTGTTTGGTGAGTGAATAAAGGAACACAGGAAGTGGGACGTGGCTGCCCCCGGGGCCGCACACGTCTCTCCAGAGAACAAAGCGCCCTCCGGGCCGGAGCGCAAGTACATCCGCCGGCGCGCTGCTCGCCACGATGGCCCAGCACAAACCGCAGCCCGGGGCTCGGGGGCACACGCCCAACCCAAGTGCAGGCACCGCAGCCGGAAGAGCAGCAGTTACCATGCCACGTCCTCCAGCACGATTGCCACCACCTTCCCCTCAGGAGCCACTCACGCAGTAGGAACAGTCAGATTCTCTAAGGCCAGACCGATTACTTCTTCAAGAGCCGTAATGGCCTTTAAACTCGTTACGATTTGCTTTTTGAGAACAAATAATAAATCACACTCAACAGCCTTGGCACACCCTCCCCACCGCCCCCCAGGAACACACAGTTCCAGGGCACCCGGGCTATCTCCACAGGACTCTCCCCTGGCTGGGTCCAAACCCATCAGCCCTGTGCCGTCGCCTTGCCTCTGTGCTTACTGGGCGGATATTCCACACGTCATCATAATGCAGAGGAAATTTACAAAAGAGGAAGGAAGAAAATCCAATGGGTCCCTGGTGGTGGGAAGCACCTAGAGCTGACCTGGGCCAACTCTGCGTCTGACCGAGGACGGGGCAGCCAGCCCAGCGAGGGCTTTTAGCCGCCCGCTGGGAGGGCCTCGGGCCCCTCTGTGAACCAGCAGCACCATTCCCTGTCACGGGGGGTGGGAAACAGAGGTTCGCAGGGTGTGGAAACTTGCATAAACTCACAGAGCTGAGATGGGGTTTGGAATAACGTCTGTCCGCCTCCCCAAGCCCTTCTTTCCTGACGCCCTGAGTCGCCCTGGACCCACGGATTCTCCCAGCAAACCACGATGGCACATTCCAGAGCCCAGCCGGATGACACCCGCACACGCACACACGTGTACACTGAGCTCCCGGAGCCTGGAGTCCTGTCCATACTCTTCCAGAAGGACCTATCTGTCCAGTCATCACGCTGTTTGACTGTGCAGCTGGCAGTCCTGTCCGTGTTTCGGAACCAAAGCTGTGTAAATATTAGCACAACCAGCTCAGAGTCCGACTTCCTTGAGCGAAAGCCCAAGGATGGCGGCAGGGCTGGCAGGGACCCTCCGCAGGCCTCCATCAGATCATGTGGGTTCTACTCTGGGCTCGCCTTGTAATACTCTGGTCATGTCCCTGGATTCCCTGCCTCTATGTGCCCATGTTGAAAGGTAGGGTGGGAGAGGCTCAAAGAGCAGAGCACCCAGGACAGATGCCAGGCATGCTGTTGGCCGGGGGGCGAGGCCGTGCTGGGACAGGTTGCCTTGGACCTGTTACACGGTGGGGGTGTCCCGAGGCCTCTGGCGCCTGCTGGGTCCTCTCTGTGTTCAGAGAAGGGGAGATGGCCCTCCCGTAAGGACTCTGGGCTGGGGGCAAGCTGGCCAGCCCAAGGAGCGCCCTGCTAAGCCTCCACAGGCCAGGGCTGGGCTGATCCTCTCCCACCCTCCCCCAGGCACTCCGTAGCAAATGGGCCCCACCTGCTCAGAGGCCCGAGGGTGAGCTGCGGGCTGGGGCTGAGCAGGGCTTAATCTCCAGGGCACCTGGCCCGGCGGAGACCAAGGAGCAGCTGCTCATCACCAGCTCTGACCACACAAGGGCCCAAGCAGGCTTCTCTATATCTGGAAGATTTAGATTGGCTACACGGAGGGACTTCCAATGAGAAGAGGTGCAGGACGTAGGAACATGCAGAAGAGGTGGCCACGGACATCCCAACGGGAAGGGTGGCACCGGACAAGTCCTAACGGACGGAGAGTCTCCTCAGGCTCTCTCTGCTGGCGATGGAGGAGGCCCAGCCAGCGGAGCATGCCGACTGCCGTGTCCCCGCTAGCCTGTGGCCCCAGGAGGACAAAGACTCTGAGTTTTGCTCACTGCTGTGTTCCCAGTGCCTAGAGCAGGGACTGTATACAGCAGGCACTCACACCACAGAGCCTTGGTGCTGACAACAGAAGGCTCAACCTCAGTTTGCTCCCCCGCAACGTGGGGATGCGGTACCGCAAGGACAAGAACGCAGAGGAATACGGGGTGGACAGCTGCGCACGGCAGCGGCACCGGCACCGGCACGTGTGGGATGTGAATATGTGACTCCCCCTGCACCATTCTCGGACTGATGCCATTGACTCCAGACAGCTGGTCCTGCAGCTGCAGCCTGCCTGGCCTCCACCCCAGACGCAAGGAGCCATGGGTCCCTGGGAACCACACCCCACAACCCCACGTGGAGCCTCAGTCCCAGGGCCCTGGCCCCTGAGGTGAGGTTGGGGGGCGCAGAGAGGAACATAACGTGCGTTCTCAGCGCACCTGCCAGACGCACACTGCAGAATTTCTGAACTCAGAGATCAAACGGCTGAAGGTGGGCTCCCGCCGCAAGGGGCCTGACACAAGCCAAGACAGTTTGTCAACAAATCCCCTCCGCCCCACAGCCCTGCTCCCCCGGTGGGCCCGCAGACAGCTCAGGGGGCAGCTGTGCTGGCGGGCAGAGCGAGGAAATCGATATTCCCAGCACACACACGCTCTCTCCCGCTCTCTCCATAAACACAGGCCCTTGGATGCCCAGCCAGCCACCCGCAGGCCCCGAAGAAGAACAGGGACGATCTCTGGGGCACACACTCATCCCCGCCAGACTCCATCCCGGGCCGCACCAGACACACGTCAACAGACGCCCCCAACCCCACCAGCGGCCCCCTCGCAGCCCCGCTCAGACACAGCAGCAGCCACACAGAGCTCGACCTTCCTGCTCCAGGTGCCCCGGTGCACTCCCAGGCGTCCCCGCCAGAGCACACCCGGGCACCTGCGCACAGCCCCGCACACGCTCCCCGGGGGCCTCCCGACAGAGCGGACACAGGCCCAGGGTCCAGCATCAACAGGCCTGTGCGAGGGCTCCCTGACACCTCCGCCGGCCTGCCACCAGACACAGCACAGACGCCCGCTGGCCACGCTCCCTCCCACAAACTCCCGGCCCCCTGCGGGCCGCCTGCGCCGGATACCAACTCCCAGCGGTCTCCCCACGAGCCTCGCCCACACGGGCTCCCATCCGACAGTCGCTGACGAGCGCGAACGCACACCCTCCCCCGTTCTCGGGCCGCTCCTGGCCCGCACGCACACTACCGGGGAGCGCTGCCCCCGGAGCCCCCCAACCCCTCGCTCACACTCACTCGGACCCGCGTCGCACGACCGCACAAGCCCACCCCGCTCAGCCGGCCGCCCCGCCCCGGCCCTTACCCGCTGTCAAGCTCCAGCTCCAGCAGGGACTGCGTCCGCTCCGAGTTGCAGTGCAGGCACCACATGGCGGCCGCGGACGGAGCTGGCGGGGCCGGGCGCCCGGGACCCAGGCCGGGCCAGCGGCGGCCGGACCCGGGCCGACACCCGACCGCCCGCGCCCTGCCCGCGCCCTGCCCGCCCGCCACGCGACCCCCTCGGGTCGCCCGGCCCAGCGCCCGCAGGTCCCCGGCGCTCCCGACCCCAAGTCCGAGCCCCAGGCCAGCCGAGTCCGCCCCGCCGCCGCCCGCCGCCCGCCGCCCGCCTGGCGCAGCACAAGGCCAGGCCGGAGGAATGTGGCCCCGGCGGGGGCGGGGCCGGGGCCGTGGCCGTGGGCGCGGGCGCGGGAGGAAGGCGCGAGGGGCGGGGCCGCGGGCGGCGGGGCGAAGGGCGGGGCCGTGCCGCGGGCGGGAGGGAGCGAGGGGCGGGGCCGCGAGCTGGAGCGGGATTCTCCCCAGGCAGCATCATCCCCTGTCCCAGACGTGGGCCCTCTCCTGGGAGGACTGCGCACTCCCTCCAAGACGGAGCCCCCAGTAGCCATATGTCCCTCCCAAACGTGTAAGCACAACAAATACAAAACCCCAAACCAGCCAACGGCAGCCTACTCTGCCAACGGCGCCAACCTCTGCCACTCCTGGCTTTGGCCTCAGTTTATAAAACGGGGCTTTTGCTTTCCCAGACAGTGCGGGTCTGGGCTCTGACACCCCTGCCCTGGAGATAGGGGAGTGGGTCCCATCCTGAGGCTGGGGATACCGTTTAGGGGACTTTTTGGGTAGGATCTGATGGAAGCAGCTTCTTTCTCCCTAAGCCCACCCAACCCTTTGCCCTCCCCTCACCCAGAGACAACTTCCAGACCCCCATGACAAGCTTAAAGTAATACTAATTAGCATTTTAGAGCTTTTTACTGACATTTGGTCCTCAAGACAACATTGTGATGCAGGTGGAGTTATTACTGACCCCACTTTCCAGAAGAGCAAGCTGAGGCTCAGTTTAACTGGGTTAACTCTGAGAGGCTTTGCCTCACCTTCACGGCTCCCAGGCTGCACAGCTCTGCCTACTAGAAGCAATCATGCCTTGCTGTTCTCAGTTTGCACATGTTTTGTATTGTCTGTCCTCCGGCTCCTCCTTGAAGGCAGGCACAGTGCCCAGCACCCACACTTGTGGAATGCCCAAATGTAGTTGGGAGACCTCAAGCAGATAGACACGATCAAAACCCCACCTGTCCTGGGCCGCCCCACCCGCAGGGACATCTCCTGGAGGTCCAGGCAGCTGGCAGGTCTGCAGGTGTCAGGAAGCCGTGGGAAGGCACGCACGCAGGGGCATCTGCCCTTCTGACTCTTTCATTTGGAGGGAGGGGGTGGTACAACGGGCCCGATGAGGAGCATTATTCCCAGATGGGGAACTGGGGCGGGTGGGGAACAGTGGAGGAAGAGGGCTGGGCTGGCCCTGCTTGCGGCCCGGGAAAGGGCAAGCCCTAGCGCCGGTTTAGTGCTCCAGGGTTCCCAGGCGGGAGGCTGGGCAGGAATCCACAGCCCATCTCCACACGCCTCCTCTTCACTTCTGATGTTTTCTTTGCTACATTAGAAATAAATGAAGACCCGCGAAGGAAGTCCCGTGCGCCGCCTGCGCGGGCAGGGGTCCCCAAGTGGGTCGCGGAGACGACGGAGGCCTTTTGGCGTTGTTTGACCCCGTGACCGCCGGGGCCTCGACCCGCGAGGTTGGAAAACTTACAGGGTGCACAGGCGGCCTCGGCTCTACAAACAACCAGCTGGGTGTTTAAAGCCCTAAGTAAAGACGAAATCAGACGCGTGGGAGCATTTTTCTTTTAAACAATAAAGGTCATCATTCGGAAAAAAAAATAAATAAAAATAAATGAAGACACAGGATGGGAGAAAATATTTTCAAATTATGCATCAAATAAGGGTCTAGTATCCATACTAGATACAGGACTCTTACAACTGAATAATACAATGGCAAATAACCCAGCTAAAAAATGGGCAAAGGATCTGAGCAGACACTTCTCCAGAAAAGATACATGAATGGCCAATAAGCACATGAAAATTGGCTCAACGTCACTAGTCGTTAGGAAAACGCAAATCAAAACCACAGTGAGGTATCACCTCACAGCTACTAGGGTGGCTGGGATCAAGATGGACCAAAGCCCCTCCACACAGGGTTCTGGAAGGAGAAGACCTTCACATGCTGCATCCTGGCTGGGGGTGGGGACATGGGAGGGGATATAGTTGATAGGGTTGAGACAGTCCAGTTGGGGAGGGGGGTGGAGAAGTCTCAACCCAACTTGAACTGCCCTCTAAAAATAGGCTGTAATAAATGGAGCCAAGAGAGTCGCCCCTCAGCTGCTGGAGCGCTCCAGACACTGGCTCTGACCGCCTCACGACCCGGATTCTCCAAGAATTCCAGGCACTTCTCCAGGCCCAGGGCCTCACCGCCCGCCAGGATAGTCTTGGCGACATAGTTCCGGCTGGGATTTAGGAAAAGGGCGTTGAGTCTCCCTGTTAGTGTTTGGACTACCAGAGGATGGAGCCCCTGGAAACCAAATGCCTCTTCGTTCTCTCCTTTTATCTTCCGGCGGAGCGGGACTTTTGCTCCTGGCTCTCAGTTAATTTCCTCACAGATTAATAATTTAAGGAATCACGTGGCAAGTGAGAAAGCCAAGCCTGGAGAGGTAGCGAAAGTCAATTTTTCTGCTGGGCAGAAATGACTAGACTGGGCAGAAGTCTTGCACGTGCCGTTTGGGCAAAATGCTTAGGCTTCTGAGCCCCAGTTTCCGCAGCTGCAAAGTAAGGCTCATTAGCCACCTCTCCGCTGGCTAATTCACCTTGTCCTTTCCTTTAATTTAGCAAACATGCATCAGTGCTTATTCCATGCTGCTGTTCTGAGGCACAGTGGGGAGACATTGCCGTGACAAGTGTCCCTGGGGACGATGCTATGATAGTCTGGAGGAAGTCGCCTGTAACCCTGCCCCACAAGAGGCTCCAAAGATGAAGGGACATTTAGGCTGGGCCTTGAGAGGTGAGTAGGAGCCCACCTACAAGGCTGTAAGATGCAAGAAGTGCACGAAGATGTTTAGTTTCACTGTACCGTCCTGGGTTCAGTCCTAACCTACTTGCCTTGGCCCATTGCACACGCCCCCAACCTGACTTCATCCCCACCTCCTGGGCCTCTGACAGCCTCCCGTCTTCCACTGCCTCCTTGCTCTCCTCTGACCAGACATGTGACACGCATGCCCCCAAAGGCCTCCTCCTGCGAGGGCTGGTCTGGTTCCTCTTTCCGGCCCTTGCCGAACCTCAAGCAACATTCCCCACCGTGCTGGCCGGTAGCCAGGACTTGGGTTTCAGCTTTCGATGTGACTTTACCCAGAAAGCCACCCTGACTGGCCCCCAATCCAAGTCAGAAACTCCCTTTACATGCTCCCCGGTTCCTTGCCAGGGGCACAGGAACTGTCATGTCCTTGCCAGGCAGAGCTGGCCTGCGTCATTCTCTGCAGCATCCCCTGTGCCCACTATAGGGCTGGGACACCGAGGTGCTCAGGCAAATCAATCAAATGCAAACTAAGGCCTGGGGGCAAGTCCGGCCCCCTGCATGCTTTTTTAAATAAAGTTTTATTGGAACGAAGTCACACTCATTCCGTTATGTACTGTCTATGGATACTTTTGTGCCACAACAAAGTTGAAGAGAGGCTATGGCTCGCAAGCCTGAAATATTTCTGTCTAGTTCTCCACAGAAAAGGTTTGTCAGCCTGACATAATGAAGCTCCCCTGAGGGAGTTCTGCATTAGCTCCACGTGAATTCTCTGCCTGTTCAGCCAACCCCCAGTTCCCTGCCTCAGGGCTGTGGATGAGATCTCGGAAAGAGAGTCCACGTGTCATGGGGAAGATGGTGCTCAAAACGACAGGGCCAAGCCAGGCAACCTTCAGACACATGGCCGCAAGATGGGACCATCCACTGTTCGGAACAGATACTTACAGAGAGAGCTACCTGCCCAGGTGCACAATGACGCAGGTGCAAGGGTCTTAGTTGTTTGTAACAGCAGAACGCGGAGAAGGACACAGGCAGCATCTGTCGATTGGTTATGCAAACTGAGGTACAGAGGAGCCCTACGTTAAAAGAACGGCAGCAGCACCGTACACACTTGCAGCAAAGGTCTGAGACACAACATCGTGACAAAAAGTCCAGATAAATGTGACATGTACAGACAATAAAACATACAGAACGGGGCTTCCCTGGTGGCGCAGCGGTTGAGAGTCCACCTGCCGATGCAGGAGACACGGGTTCGTGCCCCGGTCCGGGAGGATCCCACGTGCCGTGGAGCAGCTGGGCCCGTGAGCCATGGCCGCTGAGCCCGCGCGTCCGGAGCCTGTGCTCCGCAACGGGAGAGGCCACAGCAGTGAGAGGCCCGCGTACCGCAAAAACAAAACACAAAAAACAAAAACAAAAAAACAAACCATACAGAACACTAGTATGCTTATGTAGCATAATACGCTCACAGACTGTTTCTTAAAGGAGACCCAAGAAACGGGTCCTGGTGGTTGCCCCCGGGAAGGGAAACGGGGGTTCCAGAGATCCCTGGGGACACGCCTCTGCCCTCTAAGCTCGGGACACAGGGTGGGAAGGAGGAAGGAGCACTTTAGAACTACAGTGTTTGCAAAATTTTAAATAATTTTTTAAAAAGCCAGGGAAATGAAGAAATCCATAATAGACGTAACAATCCAAGGGACTGCAGGTCTTCTAGCATCTTCTAGGAGACTCTGAAGCCCACCAGAGCCAGTCCTCAGAGACCCCAAATGCCAGACTGTACTGAAGCCGCCTCTTGGGCCACTCTGTGAGAGGTTGTGTCCTATGACAGCCATAAAAACAGGTTGTGGTCAAGCCCATCCGAGCTTCCCTCCTAGTGTCTGTGGATCACTAATAAGTTACTCTTCACATCACTGAAGAGATCCTCCACATGTCACAGCCACAGCTCTGTGACCCTCCCTCCAGCCCAATCCTTCACCCCACCTTCCTCAGGGAAACTGAGGCCCAGAGAGACGAAGGGATGAGCGCAGGCGTGTGGCCAGGTCCTAGAAACAGTGACCCTGACCCAAGCGTCCTACCTCCCAGGCCACAAGCCCCCCACTGCTGGGATGGCATGGCAGGGATGGGGACTGTCCATCATACAGCCCGGGCGTGGGTGACTTGTGGGCTCCGTACGGAATGGAACTTATTTATCTGAGCGTCGGATGCCATGAAAAACCACAGACACTGCACAGAACAGAGAACTCTGTAGCGTGATCTCTCTGGGAGCCCAGTCAGCCCCCCAGAGGAGAAATTTCCCAGGTAAATAAAGCTGCTCTTATTAAGTGCCAAGTGATTTTTAAAATTTCAACCAGTTTTCATAGAAACCTCTGCAAATCACGGACTTCCCTAATCTTACTAAACAAAGTAAACTAAATGACCCTGGGATAACTTATCTTGGGAGCCTGGGGTCACCCGGAGGTGGTGTAGGGTTGTTTACCGTGAACCAGACTATTTACCTGCCCAGGTACTACCTTGGTGACATCTAGCCCCTGACTCTTTCCAGCCTCATTCCCAGCTACCATCCCTCCCATACAGTGACTCCCAGAATGCACCAAGCACTTTCCTGCCCCAGTGCCTTTGCTTATGCTGTTCCCAATTCCTGGGATGCCCTCTTCAACTGCTTGGCAACCTCCGGCTCAACCTTCAAGGCCCAGCCCAAATGTCACCTTCTCTTTGAAGCCTCCTCTAGTGCCCCCGCCCCCCTAGGCTAAGCGAGAACCCCTCACCCAGACTGTGGGCACCTTGAGGGCGGGGACAATGGCGCTCCATCACTCTCCCAGTGGTGGGGCTCAGGTGCGACTACTGCTTCACATAACTGGCCTGGTTCCAGACACCTGTCCTGGCGCCAGGGGAAATGGGTCCCAACCACAAAAAACTCACTGGTACTCGGGTTGGCCAAGACCTGAGCCATGCTGGTGAGACGAAAGCGGCCTTAACGTTAGTGTACCCTAGAACTTGAGAGCCGGAAGGAGTTACCGTGACCCAGTGCAGCCTGCTCTTATTCAGATGAGGAAGCTGAGTCCTGCAGTCCCCAAGTCAGTCTGGGGCACAGCCAAGAACAGGGCATCCTTTCCTCAGCTCCTTTCCCCTTCTCTGGCGAGGGAAGCCACCGCGGTAGGGAACCATCGCGGTTGGCGGCGTACGGAGGTCTTTTCTTGTGGTCTTTAAACGAACACTAAAAATTCGATGCAGTTGTTATTAACGCCAACAGTTGACAAATGGGTGAACAGTCCTGCAAGGGCCTGGGAAAGCTCCTCCAGGAGGGTTACAATAATCGAACCACGTGGTTGGGACACAGGGTCAGATGCAAGGAGAAAGAAAACCCCACATGGGATGATGGGGTGGCTCTGTGGAGCTCTGACAAAGCTAGCACAACAATGCTCAGTGACTGACAAAGTCAACAGAACAGCCAAGAATGATCACCTCCTCTAAGAAGACCTCCTAGCCTGGATCCCCAGAGCACGCGTCACCCCTGCCGCGCAGCAGGTGCTGGTTTGCTATCAAAGCGAAGGAAGACGGGGGTGGCGGCCACGGGTGAGACCGTGCTCACCGCATCCCCCCCGCCCCGTCTGGGCACTCCCGGGGAGCGCCCCCTCCGCCCTCGTCCCTCTGCTGGGCCCAGCCAGGTGAGCGGGACTGCTGGTCCTGAAGCCCCGGGGGAGAGGGCCTGCACAAAACAGACCTGCGGCTTCTAAGTGCGGCCCCTTGAGTTGTGAGTCTATTCAAGTGGATGGCAAATGGCCATTTGCTGGATTTCTTGCAGGATTCAAGGCGCCTGACAACATCAGAAAGAAATTCAGGAGCAAACAGCTGAACCGCTTTCACCAGTGACGGTCTCCTCCCTGAGCCCCCTCAGCCCCGAAATTACCCTGTTCCAAACACTCCCTGTCCGGGAGCCCCGCCAGCCCCAGGACACCATCAGAAGTGCCCCTCACACCCAACCCTCTTTTCCTGGCTGGTGACACAAGGAAGCCACCGCCAGATCTCAGGGAGGGAGGGGTGCGACCCACGATGCTCACGCCGGGTCCCTCCCTCGGGGACGGCTCCAGGAAATGGGCTCCAGGCTCTTCCAGGACTGCCCCGTGCCCACTCTCTGTGCCTGAGAACAGCCTAAGCCGCCCCCAGGTAAAGCACACCCCCGTGCTCTCCGTCTTGTCTCACTCCCGTTAAAGCCCATCTCACCGCCTCTTTATCCGGCTCAATTACTTGTCCTCTCGTTTACCGTCTATCCTCTAGCAGAACGAAGCGTCACCACGGTGTCCCCAGCATCCGGAAGGCGCCTGGCCTACAGCACGTGCTCAGTAAGTGATGAACAAACAAGTCATGTAAAACCAGATTCATCCCGCTCCAGGGCCAGCCACGGGGCCGGCCCCCTTCGCACTCCCCGTTCACACCCTGGTCCTATCCAGTCTCAGCCAACGCCCCTCGTCACGTGAAACTGGTTTTCAAGGACACTGCTTCTCATAACCAGGGTGCCCAGTACTTAAGGAACCTGTCAGCTAAAGATTCTCTAAAGAGAGGTACCCCTGGGGCAAAGCGAATGACCATCCTTGAGGCATTGGGGTTTCTTTCCCAGGAGGTGCGTTTCACCAGGGCCCACCTGCCCTAAAAGGGGCAGAGAGGGGGCTGCTAGGCCTTGCCCTGCCATGGACCACCCCGCTGGCGGCACTGATCCTTAACTGCCATGCCCACACCGCTGCCAAGGGCCAGCCAAGCCGAGCCTCAGTGGCCCTCTGCTTTAATGAATAGAGCGTTCATTTATAACAAGTGCTCGGGACGCCTGTTTTGCAAACGGATGCCACTAAGTGCTCCGAAAACAACAGCTCCTCTTAAGTGGGTTAACCATTCCCCTCTGCAATCTTCTTTATGTTATTGATTTAAACAACCCCTTCTCTGGTCCCAGGGGGAGGAAGACTTCAACCAGCTTGACCCGGCTCCAGGGATTTGCAATCGATGGGCGCGGGAGATGTGCAATGTCGGATTCACTATTTGAATAAATAGATAACCGGCACGTGTGAGTTTCTGAACATGGCCACCAGCTGCCCCCCACGCACAGCCTGGGTGTCTCAGAGCATCCGAGACACATCAGATGTGGGCCCTGCCCTCGGGAAGTTCGGTGGGGAGGGGGCGGGAGGCAAGTCACATCGGTCGATGCCAGCCCTGCTTCCACACACGTTCGCACAATTCTCTACAAGGTGGGGTCACCTCTCAGTTTCTCACGGAGGCTCTGAAGCCCAGAGAGGGTAAGCAGTTTGTCCAGAGACACACAGCCCATAAATGATGGAGCCAGGAGGAGAACCCAGGAGAACACTGCGTCTTTGCCCCTCCACCAGCAGTTCTCAGAGTGTGGTCCCAGGAACAGCAGCAACCGCAGTCCCAGCTGGGAATTCTGAGAAATGTACATTCTCACCCTCCAGGTGATTCTGACATCTGCAGAAGTTTGAGGATCTCGCACTGCGCCAGGGCACTGCAGTGGGTGATCGATGCAACCATGGGATCAACCTGGCACAGAAGCAGGAATGACTGTGAGCTGATGGGGGTGGCCATCAGGGAGGGCTTCCTGGAGGAGGTGAAGCCTGTGTTGGGATTTGTGGCATGAATGGGAATTCACTGAAGGGCACCCCACATACAGGGAACAGCATATAGGGGAGCGTGAGGTGTGGGGATGGGCGCGCTGTGAGAAATGAGGCCAGAGGATGGGGCTGGGGTTTCATCCTATGGGTGTGTGTCGGTGGGGAGGAAGCTGGCAGAACTGGCCTGGATTTATCCCCAGGTTAGTTTCCCCAACGACCACATAAGCACCTGTATACCAATTACTTAATACTATTCTTCACATCAGGCGCACGTTATATCTGCTCCATCTGTGAAAAGCCAGTCTCGCTGAGCATAAATTGAATTTTCTCATCAAAAGCAATCACCCAAACCAAAATACGGTTATAAAATCCTGCTCAGATCTTGTTCTCAGAAGAAGGCCTATGCTTGAGGCTTGCTCTGTCTTTCTTTAAAACAGGGATTAGCCAGTATAGAGAATCCATGTTACAGAGGGCAGTCATAAAACAGAAGAAGGATGCTCTTTATATTCTGATAGGGAATGAGATACAAGATATATTATCAGTGAAAAGGCTAAACTTAGAATGCTGTATGTGCCTAAAAAAAAAGGCGCACACACACACACACACACACACACACACACACACACACACACACACACACACACACACCACACGCTGATAGACACACGAAGTATCTCTGGATGGTGGTTACCTCTGGGGGGCTGGGGCCGGGAGGGAGCTCACTGTTTGTCTTGTAGCCTTTTATATCTTTCACTGTTTAACCATGTGACACATTACTTCCTATAAAATAAGGAAACAGAATTAAGCTTTTTTTGGAGTGATAAAGAGGCATTGAAGAGATATTAGCCCCGACCAACACTCTGGGCTCAGTGTAATCGGAGGGGCTAAAGGAACTCCAGGAGGGGAACAGCTTTCTCCTGGGTCCGTATGATTGGCTCCGTGTCACCCAATGCAGCATCTATGGCTCACCTGGAATCATTTCACGCCCACCTGTGGCCTGGGTCTTACACTTCCAGAAACCCAGGAATCTGAGAGTACACTCTCTGCAGCCAGAAATAACGCCCTGAAGCACATAAGGAGTTCACAGCAACCTAAGGCTGGGGAGGGCTGCCTGGTGCCAGGGGGACCGAAGGCGGGGTTCCAGGGCCCTGGGCCCCTCCCTCCTCTTGGGAACAAAACCTGGCTGCTGCCTCACTTTGCACCTCCTGCGTTGTGAGAGAGGAGAAGAGGCCCCCGGGGGCACCTCTTGCACGGAGGCGGGGGCCTGCAGCCGGAAGGCCGCTATTTCTAGGAATCACTCATCAAGTCCCGTTATTTAGTCCATAAGGAAATTGAGACACAGAGAGGTGAGTGGCTGGAGGCCACTCAGCCGGTCGTGGCAGAGCTGGGATTCCGACCTGGGGGTCCATGTGTGAAAAGTCTAGGGCTGGGGGGCTTCCCTGGTGGCGCAGTGGTTGAGAGTCCGCCTGCCGATGCAGGGGATACGGGTTTGAGCCCCGGTCCTAGAAGATCCCACATGCCGCGGAGCAACTAAGCCCGTGCTCCACAACTACCGAGCCTGTGCTCGAGAGCCTGCAAGCCACAGCTACTGAGCCCGCGTGCCACAACTACTGAAGCCCACATGCCTAGAGCCCGTGCTCCCCAACAAGAGAAGCCACAACGAGAAGCCCGTGCACCGCAACGAAGAGTAGCCCCCGCTCGCCACGACTAGAGAAAGCCCGCGTGCAGCAGCGAAGACCCAACGCAGCCAAAAATAAATAAATTAAATAAATTAATTAAAAAAAAAAAAGTCTAGGGCTGGGAATAGAATCTGACCCCGTGAAACAGGAGTAAAGCTCGAGGCCCACGCTGGGCCCCTCCAGGCTCCTGGAGCACATCCGCCAATGAGCGTCTCTTACACAACACAATCCACAGACAATTCTGGTCTCTCTGGTAATTTCCATAAATGACCGTAATTTATGTGTTAATAGCACAGATATCAAGGATTGGAACCCCCTGGAGTGTTAGAAACGTAATTTGTAATTACAAGCACACAACAATGTGTTCAATGACAGCGATGTGTCCAGTAATTATCACGCTGGTGAAGGGGAACCCATACGGAGTGCAGCGGGCTGCAAGGGGGCCAGGGACAGAGAGCCAGCGCTGGGGGTGCTGGGCTTGGACCTGGGCGGTTTCCCTCGGGCCACGTCCTACTCCAGGATCCCTCCTTTCCCTCCCGCAGTGCTCCGTCCTGGGAGCATTTGCACCCGGGGGGGCCTCTCACGGGGCTCGGTCCTGCCTGCACGGTCCTCCCAAGCACGGACAAGGAGGCACCCCTTCCAGGGGGCATTCCTAGAGAAAACTGCCTCCTGCCCTCGGGGGGGGGCCTGTGTACGGGCCTGTTTCCTGTCCTTCCCGGGCAGTCTAGGGACAACGCTACCTTCCAGTAAACTCCCCCTGGCTTTGGTCAGCCAGCTTGCTGTAGGCTGCCTGCAGTCGTGGCTCCAGCTTCTGCCCTCGGTCTCCCCTAGTGACCACCCATGGCTCCGAGGCACGGATGGCTGGCTGCTCCCAGGGACTCCCGTCGGGCGAGCAACCCTCCCACCTGCAGAGAGGGTGCCCTCCACATCTTGCAGAAGGGATAGGCCTCAGAAGGACCAAACCACTTGCCCCAGATGTCAGATCACACAGCAGCCTCAGCGAGCTGGGATGCGATACCAGCGACGGGCCAGGTGTGCGCGTTCCCACTCGGGGGGGTAGGGCACGTCCTCACCCAGCACAGGTCGGCTTCCTGTGCTTCCAGCCCCCATGCCAGCTGCGGGGGCCCCGGTGGAGCAGGGGAGGCACTGCCAGGCCCTGCAGGCCTCCTGGGTGCCCAGCCCTGGCTGGGCCAACACTCCTCGGGCACTCAGTGTGTGCTGACGCGTGCCCACCCTGGGGGGGGCACCTCATTATCTGCATCTCACTGGCTGAGGCTGCAGAGCGGAGATCTGGACCGCAGTACTCCCCTGCAGAGGGTGGTTTCACCCGGCTGTCCCCCTGTCGGGCTTGGTGGCAAATTTAGATCGGCTTAAAACGTCAGCTCAGGTCACAACGGATGGACGGTCCTCGGAGGGGATGAAAGACGGGGTGCTGGCGACTGCGGGCTGGAGCCACCGAACCAGCAGTCTGGGGGCCACTTGGGGTGCGGGTGAGGGCAGGGGCAAGCGTGGCTCCGCCCCGGCCTGACCAGAGCTAGACCCAACCCCACCTGACCCGCGCTGGTCCCTGCTGGGCCAGCCCACCGGTCACCTCTGAGGGGCTGGCGCCACCTGTCGCCCTGCTGGAGAACTGCAGGCTGGCCTTCCCGGCCCCAAGCCTCCCGGACCGGGAGGTGCCCAGCCACCGGGCAGGGGCCCAGAGGGGCAGCGGAGGCAGCCTCTGGACCCCACGGTAAGCTTCCTCATTCAGATCTCCTCCTTCCGGCACAACCTAAGACACCCTCCACCTCCCCGCCCCCGTCCCCGTCATGCAGCGGGAGGGCAGCTTGATCAGGAAGCGGAGCCAGGACTCAAACCCAATTTCACTGACATTTTTATCTAACAAGTCACTGACCTGCTTCAAACCCTGGCTCCTCGCGGCTTAAGAAATAAGCAGCAAACTCCTCACCACGCCCACAGCCCCTGTGGATCCGGCCGCTGCCTGCCCCTGCCCTCCCTCTCGGCTCCAGCCTCATACCCGGCAAGTTGGCTCCTGCCCCCGGGCCTTTACCCGTGCTGTTCCCACTGCCGGGTGCATACGTCTCTCTCTTTTCACCTACTTATATCCCTGACTCCACTTTCAAGGAAGCCTTGCCTGACCTCCTTACAGGCCCCACTGAGCAAGTCCTCCCCGCCCCTGGTCCATGCTGGTCGTGGGGGCATTTCCCTCTCCTTCACTGGACAGCCCCGTGAGGATAAGAGTCACGTCTGTGGGACTCACCATTTACTGCCAGCTTGGCACACACTAGGCGCTGGAGAAATATTTGCGCATGAGATGAGTTCATATGAGTTCCTGTCCCCAAATCAACATGCCTTCATAAATAAAGTGGCCCTGCTCAAGGGGCTGGGCACAGAGGTAAGGGTCCTTCATACTTGAGCTTTGGTGGGAGTATTAACAGATGCTAAAGTGGAGGGTCTCTGCTGAGGAGTCCTGACCAGGAGCAGCTAGAGCTGCAATGTGGATGCAGGTCTACTCTGAGCCATGGCCCCGTTCCCTCTGAGGACCCACTGGGCTGGGTTTACCCAAGCTGCTCCCACAGACAGAGGAGAGTGTTTGGAGCTGCCTTTCCTCTGGGGTCACCAGCAGAGTCCTGGAGGGAGATTCTAGAAAACTGAGCAGAGGAAGACCGCGTAAGTGGAGAACACACACCTCACCAGGCACCTCTCCTTCACTAGTGAGCATGTAGGGCCTGCCTGTGAATTTGGAAAAAGCGCCCTCTTCTGGTGGACACAGCCTCTCAGGCCTGTGGCTTGGTAACAGTGCATTCTTCCTTTGCCAACTGCTCTTGTGCAGTGCCCAACCTGAACATCTGCACACGGGCAGCGCCTGGAGCTCGGCCCCACTGGGTAACTGGCCACCCTCCCGACACCGACGGTGGATCCTGCTCTTGCTTCAAGGGGGCAGGGAGCCTTTCTGACGAAGCCTCCTAGTCACACACGTAGGGTATGTTCCCGCATGTGGCCACCTGCTGCCTTCCTTCCTCAGAGGCTGGGAGAGATAAAGCCCTGCCCCCAGCCCTCTGGGAGCTTTCCTTGGCAGAGATAAGAAGCCCGCAGGTCCAGGAGTCACAAGACCCACAGAGAACATATCAGTGAGACTTAGCGCTGATCTCGGCTGTCTCCCGGAGAGCCCCATCAGAGCTCAAGAGGAAGCAGTGAGAACTCCAGCCTACATCATGCGCTTCTTCCCTGGGCGGGATGGGTGAGGCGTGGCTTGCTGGGTCCTCAAGAAGACGGACCCTTGGTCCTCTCACTGGGGCCACCACAGGCCCTGGGTTTCTGCACTGAGTCGGGAGCCCGGAGGAGGCTCAAGGTCACCCGATGGACAGCTGGCAGCGGGCTGGGCCTCAGCCAGGACCCCAGGCTCCACCCTTGCTCCAGACCCAGATCTGCTGGAGTGGGGAGGAGGGGGAGCCGGTCTCCAACTGGGGCCTTCACTGGGCACAGAGGGACCGTTCTTTGCAGCTCAACAATCCCCCTGTTTGCCCCGTGCCAGGCTGCAGCCTCCCTCAAGTACTGCTGACGAGGAAGATCTGGTGCCAGCATCCACAAATATGCGTGCCTTCTGCAGGGAAGCAGCCATCAGGCTCTCTAACCGAGTGGGTGGATTTAAAGGCCCAGAGGGAAGTCACAGGATAGGGGCAGAGCAAGCTGCTGGGTGCTCTCTTGAAAATACGGCAGAGGAACAAATATATACATAGGAACATTGCTGACCAGATACCCCCCAAATGCTCATCCTGTTTGCTCTGGGGATGGGGCGGGGGCATATATCGTTTGCATTGTATACTCTTATAATGTTGAACATTTTACCACGTGCCTGTGTTTCCTAAGCAAGTATTAAACTCATAGGAATAAATGCATGCATAAAGCCCAGGAAGAAAAGCAATGCACAGGAGCTCAGAAATTCAGAGGACGCAGTGAACTCAGGTATTGACCTTCCCTGTAAAAACAAAAGCTAAGTGCCCGAGTGCCTGCTGAGAGCGGCCGTGTTTGGAAGCCCTTTCATGCACGGTGGCATTTCAGAGCAACCTGGAGAGGTGGGGCTTACTATTGTCACCCCACCATGGCACGAACGAGGAGACGGAGCCCAAGCCTTACCCGCTAGCCTAGGCTGAGCTGAGCCCAGAGCCGCCGACTCTTGTTCCCGCCCTGATGCCCCCCCTCAAGGACCCAGAGTTCTCAAAGAGCTCCAGGGAGCAGCAGCTCTGCGCCAGAGGGACTGTGCCTTTGGGCAGTGGGTGAGCAGAGCCTGCGACTTCTGGGGTCACGTAGGCAGGCTGCTGAGATGCTGGGGACCGTCCTCTCAGCCCGGGCCCCAGCTGGGCCATAGTCCATCTCCGAGCCTCAGTTTCCTCATCTATTAAATGGGCGTATCTTCCCTCCCTTGCAGGGTTGGAATAAAGATCACCCGAGGGGAGGTTCCCCGCACACAGACGGTGCTCAGCACACACCCACTGCTTCTCCCTCTTCCTTGCCCCAAAGACTCCAGGAGCACGAAGGTACCGGCCATTGCGGGGGGGAGGCACCACGATCTGAAGGGCCGACTGGAGGTTGGCAGTGCCACCGCCGCCCCCCCCACCCCCCCAGCGGGCAGGCCCTCGTCACTGAAGAGGACGCGGAGCCCCTCGGGGGCCGCTGGGCAGGTGCGTGTACGTGTGTGTGTGAGCCCGGGTGGGTGAGTGTGCACAGGGGCCTGAGACCGGCAGGTCCTTGCTCTCGGCCGCCGCCCTCCACCTCCCGGCTCTCGGCTTCCCCCAACAGACCCAGATGGAAAGAGCTTGCGGGCGAGTGAGGGGGGGACGTTTAATTTTCCAGACAGAAGTTCCCAGAGCTGGGCAGGGAAGACGCAGCCAGGGCCCCCCGGCCCTCTCTTACCTTGCTGCGGTGCCCCGGCTGCGGGTGTCCGGAGGCAAAGGGCGCAGCCTCGCTGGCCTCTGGGGGTCTCCTCTGCAGCCCACAGAGCTGAGCTCCCTCGGCCCTCCCGGGGGTCTGTGCAGTGGACGGTGCGGCTCATAAGCCCTGAGCCCCTGCTTAATCCGCCAGAGCCCGAGTCAGCGCCAGCTGGACACGTGACGGGGCCCACAGACCTGTCTGGCAGGAGCGGCGGCTGGTCCAGTGGGGGAGGGCTGTCCGCCCTGCCCTGCCCCCGGGGGCTGTCCCTGCCGGGGCTCCCAGGCCACGGCCTGCGGTCCTGGACTCCTGCCTGCCCGGGAAAGGTATGAGTACGCGCGGAGCGGCGCGGGCAGGGCAGGTAGGGGAAAGGGACATACATGTCACCAAACGGCGCTGGGCAGGCTGGGAAATGGGGTGTGCGTGCGTGTGCGCGTGCGTGTGCGTGCGTGTGGGAAATGAGACCCTTAACTCACGCCCTTTACTAACATCAGTTCCTCGTAGATTAAAGATCTAATGCAAAAGGTGAATTCATGACCACAGGGTAGGAAAGGGTTCTTAAAACACGAAACAAAAATAAAGTGAAAGATAGACTTGACAGAAATTAAGAACTCTGAAATTAAGATGTTCATTCCGAGACCCCAGGAAAAGTGAAAAATGCAAGATATTTACAACATACACAACTGACAAAGGACTGGAATGCGGAATACCTAAAGAATCCTCCAAATCAACAAGAAAACAAAAAGACAGTCCAAGGTAGGCAAGAAGCCTGAACAGTCACCTCACCGAGGAGGAGATCCAAACGGCCAATAACCGTATGAAAAATGCTCAACCCCATCAGCAGTCAGGGAAATGCGGATTAAAACCATTACACACCCACCAGGAGAGCAAAAATGGCAGAGACTGACGAGAGGTGGTGCCCCTGGGAGTGGGGGTGGGGCGACTGGACGGAAGGATCACGGTGTTGGTCTGCTCTATGACATTGAACATGTGCGTCCTGCGTGGCCCAGTTCCAGACAGATGCCGGAAAGGAGGTCATACGTGCACTAGGACGTGGGCAGGTTCAAGAACACAGCCCCGAACTGAAGACACCCTGTGTGTCCATCACAGAGACTGGATAGTAAACCGTGGCCTAGCGATGCCGTGGAATACTACATAGCCGTGACAAGGACAAGCAACAGCTCCTCGTGACTTTAAGTAGAAGCCAGACCCAAACAAATATCTACAGCCTAAGTCTATGTATAAACAAGTCAAAAATAAGAACAAGGCCATGTGGTAAAGAGTTGTTCAGACAGGTGGTAAGACAGTGACAGCCAGAGCAATATTATCACAAAAATCGGGATGGCGAGCATCCCTGAGGGGCTCACAGTTGAGGGGGAGCCCACGGGATGGGGCAGGGGGGCTTCTGGCAGCGCTTCGTCTCGGGGCCCGGGTGGTGGTCTCACGTGTGCGTTCCTCTTATTTCTCCTGAAGCTACTGCATGCCTGTCTTTCCACCTTTCTGTTTGACAGGTTACCTGTCACATCTAAAATAGAAAGGTATGTGTGGTGTGGCACACGGAGGGGACAGGCAGGGACCCCAGCTATGACGGCAGTGCACACTTCAGTGCAGCACCACAGGGCAGACAGCCCAGCCATGTAGGGCACCTGAGCTGGAGGAGCCTACCTGCTGTCAGGGAGCTGGAGGAGCCTACCTGCTGTCTCATTTCACAAACAAGAACTGAGGATCAGAGACAGGAAGGAAACTGCCCAAGTCTGCACAGCAAGTGGGAAGGCAGCAGGGCCAGGACTGGAATCTAGGTCTCTCGGAGCCCACATAGGGTGAGGGGGGCTCCTCTCCTCCCCCTTCCGGAAGAGTTCTTCCATTGTAAAGCACCTTTAACACCGACCAGGGCAGACTCATTCTTTTTAGCACTCACTGAAATTCTCTTTGTTTGTTTACTTTTTTGTTGTGGGTCTCCTGCTGCTGAAATCAAAGCTCCTGGAGGGCAAGGCGTTGTGAAGAACTGAGGATCAGAGACAGGAAGGAAACTGCCCAAGTCTGCACAGCAAGTGGGAAGCCAGCAGGGCCAGGACTGGAATCTAGGTCTCTCGGAGCCCACATAGGGTGAGGGGGCTCCTCTCCTCCCCCTTCCGGAAGAGTTCTTCCATTGTAAAGCACCTTTAACACCGACCAGGGCAGACTCATTCTTTTTAGCACTCACTGAAATTCTCTTTGTTTGTTTACTTTTTTGTTGTGGGTCTCCTGCTGCTGAAATCAAAGCTCCTGGAGGGCAAGGCGTTGTGTCTGTGTGGCTCCTGTGCTATCATCACAGGCGCTCCATAAATATTTGCTGAATGAGAAAATCAACAGAGCTGGCATTTCTATTTGGACTTTGAGGCCTTAGGAATACCGAGTGGCTTCTCAATATCCCCAAAGGAGAAAATGGAAACTAGCTGTATGACATTGACACACTTTCCAGAATTACCTTCATAACTGCCTTAGGAGGTTGGCCCTGCCATCACTCCCATTTTAAAGAGGAGGAGACTGAGGCTCACGGAGGTCCAGGAAGCTAGGGAGCTGAGAGCTGGGACCTGAACCCATCCCAGCGGCAGGCTGGCCCTCAGCTGGCCCACGCGCCTGAGACGATCAGGATCTGCTGCTTCAGCCCCTCCTCCCGGCCCCCAACCCTTACAATTTCCAAAGTGCTTTCCGGACTCTTTCGAACTTCTTCAGCTCAGGGAGGGGAAGGAACTTGTCCAAGGCAACGAGGAGTTCAGCTCTGACCTCAGGGCTTCCCAAGTCAGTGTGGCCGACAGTGAGCCCAGGGCTCCTGGATCGGCCGTAAGACTCTCAATTTCCTTCCTGCTTCACGCCAAATCCTCAGGCCCCTCGGCCAAGTCCAAATCCTGGCCCTAATTCCGAATCTGGAGGAGCCGAATAATGGAGTGTTCCCATAATACCCCGAGGCAACTGGCTTTATTAAAGCAGCCTGGCACTGAGCATTTTTCCAAACCTATGTTACCATCCTGATAGCTTTCAGTAAGTCCTCAGATAATAATTAAAAAAAAAAAAAAAATAGTCATTGGCTCTGGGAGTCCTGGAGCTAAAATGGCCCTCCAGGGCATCTCGCTTAACGGAGGCACAGGAGTCTTCTCGACTGCCGCAGCTTGCATACCTCCAATGAGGACAACTCACTCCCTTTTTTCTTGTTTGGACCCACCTCAGCTGAGCACAAAAGACACATTAGCCCCCGGCGCGGGGGACCCCGGCAGGTGCCACTGTTCCGCCCTCAGGGAATTCAGTCTGGTGGAGGAGGAGACTGTCATCCCAACAGGACTTCCTCCTGAAGAGGCAGCGGATGAGGCCCAAACGCATGTACCTAGTCACAGGACCCCTTTGCAAGCCTTCCTATCTCCGTCCACAGAGCCCGCGTGGGTTCACGGGCTCGGTCCCCCCTAAGCACCCTATAACCCCCCGCGCCTCCCCAGGCCATCCGGGTGCGCAAACTGCCAAGCTGTCGGGACGCCAGGGCCCAAGTCACGGAAGAGACTCCGGCCGGCGGCGGGCGGGGCTGTGCAGCATTCTCAGTGGGTCCCACTGGCCCGTGCGGCTGACATCATTGTTTTGATATAACGCTTCTAGAGCCTTCATACACATCAGCAGATGGGTTTGTGCTTTCGAAGATGAAATGGGCTGATACAAGTGAGACCCCGTGACAAGGTCGCGCACGGAGTGGATGCTTAAAAGATGCTTGCGGGGTGTGAACTGTAATCGTACTGGATCAGAAGGCCACATACACTCGGTTCTTCGAAGAGTCACCGAGAACTTGGCTGCCTGCACCCTGCCTTCCCAAGCCGGCACTTGTGTGGTAGGGCCACTGAAGAGCTCAGGCAGTGGCGG
This sequence comes from Physeter macrocephalus, assembly GCF_002837175.3. NCBI lineage: Eukaryota > Metazoa > Chordata > Mammalia > Artiodactyla > Physeteridae > Physeter > Physeter macrocephalus. The sequence goes on from NC_041231.1 coordinate 6,880,826, forward strand.
GGTGGCGGGGGGGGGGTTGGTGTCCTGCAGTCAGCCCTACCTATGTCCTTGCACACTGCCCACCCCCCCCAGGTCAGTGACAATGCGACCCCCAGGGGAGGCAGACGCAGAGACCCTGGGCACATTTTGCTGAAGAGGTGACACCAACGGGTGAAGGCCGAGCAAAGGTTTCTGGGTGGCGCAGGTGGGATGGGTGCCCACCCCCCCCAGGTCAGTGACAATGCGACCCCCAGGGGAGGCAGACGCAGAGACCCTGGGCACATTTTGCTGAAGAGGTGACACCAACGGGTGAAGGCCGAGCAAAGGTTTCTGGGTGGCGCAGGTGGGATGGGCATACCTGCAGGAGCCAGGACGGGCAAGGCGGAAGGCTGGGCCCAGTGGGAAGGCAGCAGGCACTGGAAGATGTTGCCCCCAGAAGCGGGTCTGAGTCACACTTCACAGTGTGGACACCAGGTCTGAGCAATGGCGGCAGGTGGAACCCTGGGCCTCATCCAGGGACCTGCCCCAGTGCCTTCACCCAGCCTCTTTCACGCAAGAAACATCATCTCCTGATAGGTGCAAGCAACCCCATTCCCTACCCCCTAATTATGAGGGACGGGGTGGGGTGGTGATGAGACATCTGGTCAATCCTCCCACCAGAGGCCAAATGCATAGCCTCCCTAACCAATGAGTATTCAGCTCCAGCTTGCACACCCCAGTGACGGGGAGCTTGCTACGAGAACAAAGGATGGTTGTGCTCTTCTAGGGACGCCTAGGTGCTTAGCACCCGGGCAGTTAGAACACTGGTTGGAGGAAAGCTGAGGACACAGAGGGTCCCGGTGCTGGCTCGGCCTTGGCATCCCCTCTGCACCATGGGGCAGGGGCATGACTGAGATCACGGTGTCGTTGTGGGGCTGGCAGCCACGGGGTGAGCAGAGAAGTGCTGGAAGGGCAGGCAGCCACGGGAGAGGGTGGCAACTCTACCCACGAGACTCAAGATTACTTAATGTCTGCAACCTGTGCGGGGGCCAGGGTCCCCCTTCCTTGTCCCTCCACTGCAGGGACCTCTGGGGGGAACACCGAGTCCTCTGAGCCTTCCCCAGGCAGCAGCTCCCCAGGGACGGCTAGACTGCTGGAGAGCTGGGGACACCGGGGCGCTGTGTGACCTTGGACACGTCCCTGCCTCTCTCCAGCCTCAGTTTCTCCATCTGTAATAGGAGACTGGCCCCCAGATGCTCCATCCCCAGACGCTGATGCCCAGGGGCTGGCCGTGCCATTGTAGCACGCTGAACAGCTCTTCGCTTGTCCTTTCCTGTCTCTGCGGCGCCTGGGGCTGCTGCTTTTCTCTCCTTTCAAACCCAGCTGCTGCACATGGGATCTCTGGCCACACACGGTTTCAGAGGCTTGGCCACGGTGCCAGCCCAAGGGAGGAGCCAGGCATAAAGCTGGGGGCAGGGAAGGGTGACCAGAGGTCACCTTCGTTCCGAGTTGCTCCCAGGGGCTGCGCAGGCCGGCACGCACGCTGTCTGGTGGTGCCTGACCACCGAGCGGAGCAGGGGCTCCCCAGTGCAGAGCAAGTGCCCCACGCCCACCCCACGATGGAGCACGCCCAGAGCCTCGCGCACAAAGCCGACCAGGCAGAGGGGACCGCTGGCCTGCGAGCCTCATATCTCGGACAGGCCCGGGGGAGGGGACACCCACTGTCATCTTTCTGCTCCGTTTGCTCTGGACACAGATCAGCTGTGACAGCCGAGAGCTTAGCAATTTAAAGGGGCAACTGCGTGGCAGAAACTTGGGAGGGGGGGTGCCCCCATGACTGTGGGGGGCAGGGTGACAGCCTGGCCACCCCTCTGGCAACCGGCCCTGCCTCCTCACAGCCCAGGGGCAGCTAGTTTGGGCAGGGCAGGGCTTTCCCGCACTCAGGGCCCCCTGGTCCATGAGGGCTCCCCCCCGGCTGGCAGGTGGAACAGAGTGTCCTGGTACCTGCGACAGCCCCATCGTCACTTCTCAGACTGCTGCCGCCTCCTGCCCCATTTGGGACCGGGTCCGGAGATCGCAGCGGCTCCTCCGGCCCCCAGGCACTGTCCCTTAAACCGACTCCTCGCCCACTGGGGGTCTGACCCAGAGGCTCCCCAAGACTACCAGCCAGCCTCCCGCCCACGTGGTAGTGGGAGGAGGGGCTGCCCAAGGTCACGCAGGGGGTCGCGGCAGGGCTGAATTCGGGGCCAGCCATCCAGCCCACCCCAAGAGCGTCTAACTGGCTCACAGCGAATTCCTGAGATGCCCCAACCTCCCGCCCGCAGGCTCCGGACCCTGGACCCGCGGCAGGATTTCTGCGCGGAGAGGCGGGAGCACGGCGGCGGGGGGAGAAAAGGCAGAGAGTGTGTGTGTGTGGGGGGGGCAGCTTCCCCTGCGACCCTCGCGACCTGGGTTCACGTTTCCCAAGCCAGGCAGCCAGCTGTATAGACGCGGAGACCCTCAGCCCCCCTCCCCCAGATCGCGCCTTCCACGTCCGCAAGGTTTCGGAGGAGCGATCCGCAGAGCCGCGGAGGCTCCATCTCCTGCGAGCCAGGGAGCGACACCGCAGAGCCCCGGTTCCGAAAGCCCGGCGCCGCCGCCCCCGCCCCATCCCCGCGAGCCCGGCGCCGCGGGTGCCCGACCCTGCAACCCCGGGGCCCGCCGCGTCCCCGCGACTGCGGCCTCGGCCCTCGTCCCGGGCCCGGCTCCGCAAAGCCCCCGAAAGCCACCCGGCTCCCGAGAGCCGCTCGCGCGTCGGTGCACCGCGGCCCCCGCCGACCCCCGGCCCCGGCCCCGGCCGCCCCGCCCGCTGCCGCGCGCGTCCCCCGCCGGCCCGCCTCCTACCTCGCGGGGCCGCCCGCAGCCCCCGAGCGCGCGCCGTCCCCGCCGTCCCTGCCGTCCCCGCGGCGGGCAGGAGCGCGGGCGGGCGGGCGCGCGGCGCGGGGGGCGGGCGCGCGGGAGCCCCAGCCCGAGCCCGAGCCCGAGCGCCGCCGGCCGGCCGGCCTGCCTCCGCGCAGTGACCTTGGCGTGCGCGGCCTCTCCGCGCCCAGCCTCAGTTTCCCCGGACGGGGCTGTGGGCGCGCGGACGGGTGCCGCCCCGGCCGCCGACGTCACCCGAACCCCGGCCAGTTGAGGGCGCCCGGGGCGCTGGGGCCGCCGAGGGGACGGGCCGGGGAGCGGGGTCCGCACAGCCAAGCGCGGCGGAGGGGCGCTGGGGCCCCGGCCTTTCGCTCACACTCCCCGGGACCCCCTAGGGAGACACCTGGGAGCCGCAGCCGCAGGCCCCTCCCACGGAGAACTGCGGTCCCCGCCGGCCATGCCCAGCCCCCTCCCCGAAGCCTCCCCAGTTCTCGGACGAGAAGACCGAGGCCCGGAACGCAGCAGCCACTGGCCCAGAATCGCCCCGCGCGGTGGTGGGGCTCTGCGTCCCCTCCAGGGCGCGCGCTCCTGGCAGTTTGCGGGGCGGGGGGGGGGGGGGTCCGGGCCTGCCGGCGCCCCCCCTTACCCCACAGCAAACATGGACTCGGCACCCACTGAATGCTGGAGACGGGCCTCGGTGGGGCGGCACGGCCTCGGAGAGGGGCCAGTCCCGTGGGGAAGGAGTGGAGTAGGCAGGGAAGGCCTGGTCTGGAAGGGGCAGGAAGGGGGAGGGCACTCCAGGAAGACCGTACCCAAGGAACAAGCAGGCAGAGGAAGGCGCGCTGCCCGGTGTGTAGGGAGATTCTGACAGCCCTGAACACCAGATTAAGGAACGCTTCCTTTCGTGGGCGGCCGGGAGACCCCCACCAGGCGGGAGCAAGGGCAGCCGCAGTCTGGGCTGGGTTAGGACGCGCCCCCTGGTGGCCAGAAGCGGCGAGACAGGAGGCCGGGGGACGGGCCGCAGTGGTCCAGCCTGGCGAGTGATGTAATGAGTCAGGAGACTGGCGTCTCTGCGGGCTCTGCCGTCCGTGGGCTGTGTGACCTTGGGCAAGGCACTTCCCCTCTCTGGGCTTCTGGAGGGGGGAGGGAGCCTGACTTTCCACTGTGAAGTGCCATGACCCTGGATATTGGGGCCAGGTGGGAGTAGGCAGTGGACCCCCCCAAGGAACAGGCAGATCAGAGGTGAGAGGTGGACATTCTGTTCAGCACTTTATGAGGTTAATTTCATTTACTTGAGGTGTAAACCATTATCCCAATTTCAGAGACAAGGACAGCGCAGCACACAGAAGGTAAGTCAACTGCCCACACTCACATGGCTGGCTAAGTGGCTGAGCTGGGATTTGAACACAGGCCTGTGGGCCTGCAGAGTGTAAGCTAAGAGGGGTGCCTGACCACCTCAGTCTCGTCTCGCGGCATTTATGAGCACCTGAGCTGCTCCTGGAATATACAATGCACTGGGCACTGGTGATGGGCAGAGACGGATAAGGAACGGTCCAGCTCCCGGTGGGTCTTCCTCACCACTGGTGTTCACAGCAAACAGGACAGTGGTCCCCGTGGGGGATGGGCTTTCAGGGCAAGGCATGAGCCCCCCACCCCGAAACCCTGTGTTACACTCTCCTGTATCATTGGACGTTTTGTTTTTAAAAACTATGAACTAATTTTATAATTTCAAAAACTTAAAAAAAAAAAGAGCTCTTGAAGGAAAGATTCTTGTCGTTTTAATAACTAAAAATGCTTTCCCAGAGAAGCTACATCCTTTTGTTGTCAGTGCCAGGAGTGAGTTACCTGGCTGGCAGGAAGGCAGGTGAGGGACCCGGGAAGAGCAAGGGTTTTAGAATCTGTTCCTCACGTGAATTCATCTGTAAAACAGACCTGAGGATAAAAACCCTCACCCTGCCTCCTTTCGAAGGCTGCTCTGAGGATCCACTGTGATAATGTGTGAAAAGGTTGTGTAAAATGTACTGTATAAATATTTGTATTCCCAGAAGCTATGGAGGAAAATATTGATAAATTTAACTATATAGAAATGACAACTTCTAAATGGAATAAAACATACCACAAAGTTAAAAAATACAAAGGGTAAACTTTAAAAGAATATCTGCAGCACATATGACAGACGTTAATTGAGGAGAATGAGATGAAAGTTACTTTCCCAGATACGTAAAAAGCTCTTTCAAAGCTATAGGAAAAAGATGACTAACCAATTAGAAAAAAGAGCAGAGGATAGAAACAAGCGGCTCGGGGAAAGATACTCAATCTCACTTGTAATTAAATGCATGTTGAAGAAATACAAACTGAAACACAGCATGCTTGTCATTTTTTGTGTCTACCAAGTTGGCAGAAAAGAACAAGCATGATGATGCTTTTGCTGTTGAAGGTGGGAGATGAATGCACCCAAAGTACTGGAGGATGAGGTGCAAGATGGGGCGACCTGTTTTTGAAGGGTGATCTGGCAAAGCCATCCAGCATGCTGGCATAAAGACGCAAGGGCAGTGCACACAGCACTCTGTGTCAGTCAGCAAACTAAGGAGAGAGACACCTCTGGTGTCCGACACTGGCGGAGGGGGAGCCGGCATGAACACACCCAGAGGCCGGAACTTCACGGGAATATCTCCAGGAGGCATTTCTGCTGAAAAATGCAGGGGACAGAACGCTGTGTATGTTGGGACCCCTCTTGTGCTCGTTGTAAAAGGTTATACATATATGCGTACCGTAATTTCCTACTTCTTCTCCCCGAGAGGATACCCACATACCCAAACAACCTGCTATTGATGGCTGCCTTTTGGGAGGACGGTGGGGTGTGTGGAATGCGTGTGGGAGGAGCTTTTACTTTTCATTTGATACTTTTCTGAGGGTTAGTTGATTTGTAAAAAGCCGCCAGGGATTATCTGGACATAGGCACAGGCTCACGGGCTGATTAAATCTTCTTCTTTATGTGCCTTTAAAAAATTAAGCAACTGTCTTTAAAGTGAATAAAAATTATTGGAGTCTTCTTGTTACCTAAAGCTCGCCAAAGAGGGATTGCTTGACAGATGCCTGTTACGATACATCCGTCCGGTGGAAACCTACGCAGCGGTCAAAAAGGATGCAGCTTCTGTACATGACGGACAAGGAACAATCTCCAAGGTATCTTTGTAAGTGGAAAAAGCAAGGTGCAGTACAGGGTATGGTGTGTTATTTTTTATGTAAAAAAAGAGCAGGGTGTAGGGTACCTGCTGGTGTGTGGATGTGTTATCTCTGACAAAGATGCTTAAGAAACAGGTACAGTGGTGCCCTGGGGAAGGGTGTGGAGAATTGGGGGCCAGGGTGGGAAGGAGAATGGCTTTTCACGGAAATGTTCCATTTAAATATTTTTTGCGCCCTCTGCATGTACTACTGTTTTAAAAAATTATGTTTTAAAAAGAATCATTTCTGAGACTGCACGCGTAGTTGGCAGGCCTGCTCTGACTCGGGCTGGGGCTAACTCCCTGTGTGACCGCGGGAGGCTCGTCTTCCTCTGAGCCTCGAGGCCCCCTCAATCGAGCAGGCAGGAAGCCTGAGATAAGGCAAGTGCCAAGGCTCCGTGCAGCTCTGACGGCAGACCAGACCGAGAACCTTCTCACTGGAAGAGCCAACCTGATGCGGAATGCTGCCGGGAGGTGGGGCTTCCCGGCCTTGGGCTGTGGGAGCGGAAGCCGAGGGTCAGCTTCCTTGGCCTGTGGAATGCATGACTTCTGAGCCCCCTCCAGGCTGGCCACCATGCTCTTCCCTTTTCCTTCTCCCACCCGCAGCGCCCTGCCTGGAAACTCCTGGTTCATCTTTCCTCTCCAGATCAGCCCTGGCAACAATCCCGTCTGTCTGGCTGGAGATCAGTTCCACGGAGCAGGAGGAGACGAACCAGCACTGGGCACCCATGTGGGAAGGAGAAGTCAGTGGGGGCAAAGCCTCCTGCAGGGAGACTGAACCACTTACCCCACCGGGGATCAGCCCTGGCCTTGATCCTGCTCCTTTCCTCTCCCCACCCCCAGTCATTACCCAGAACGTTCCCCATTGCCCAGCAAACCAAACGGACGCTCTTCGGCGGGACAGTCACGGTTCTGCACTTTCTGGCCTCAGTTTACCCTTCTAGCCCACCACTCCGCCCATCATTGTCCCTTATTTACAACTTTCAAAAATACAGCTTCAGGGCTTCCCTGGTGGCGCAGTGGTTAAGAAGCGCCTGCCAATGCAGGGGACACGGGTTCGAGCCCTGGTCCGGGAAGATCCCACATGCCGCGGAGCAACTAAGCCCGGGCGCCACAACTACTGGGCCTGCGTGGCAGACCTACAGGAGCCCGTGCGCCTAGAGCACGTGCTCCGCAATGAGAAGCCACCACAATGAGAAGCCCGCGCGCTACAATGAAGAGTAGCCCCCGCTCACCGCAACTAGAGTAAGCCCGCGCGCAGCAACGAAGACCCAAGGAAGCCAAAGATAAATAAAATAAATAAATAAATTTATTTTTAAAAAATACAGCTTCAATCACATCCCTTCCCTGTTCAAAACCCTTCTAAGTCTCCCCATGACCTGGAGGATAAAGTCTAAGTTCCCAGTTCAGCACCAGAACTAGTTTCTGCCTCCCTGCCCACCCCCCACCCCCATCTTCAGCTGCCTCCCCCAGAGTCAAGCTACGCTTAATGTCTTGTGAGTACGCCAAGCTGTTTCACAACACTGAGCATTTGCACATACTATGCCCCTTGGTTCATCAATATACAAAGAGTTCTAACAAATCAATAAGAAAACCATGAAAATAAAAGTGTCCAGCTGATTTAACTAGGTAGCTCAGAGAAGAAGAAATACAAATGGCCTATAAACATACCAAAAGATATATAACCTTACTGATAAAGAATCGCATACCATAATAATGAGATACCGTTTTCACCCACCAAATTAGTAAAAATTCCTAAAGAGTGCTTTTTGCCTGTTAGCTCAAGTCCAAACCCATCCTTAAGATCCAGCTGCAAAAAGTCACCTCCTCTAGACGTCTTGGCTCGCACAATGCCCTGTACCTCCTGACACAGTTCTTAGAACAGGACCAGGCACATAGGAGAAATTCAATAACCGTTAGCTATTGATTGTAAAAATAACCATTGCCACGCTGTCCCGTAATCATCAGCTAATGAGTCTATTCATTGCCCAAAGTCCCCGAGGGCGGGGATGGAGTAGGAATCATCTCTGTTTTGCCAGCATCAGTACAGGGCCTGCGACAGAGCCGTGCCCAGTAAGTGGCTAAGCACTGGGGACAGGTGAGGTGCGTGAGGGGGAGGGACAGCTGGAGCCAGGAGCCGGCCCTCGGGGCTGCTCTGTCGGGGAGAGGAGGTGCTGCGGAGGAGGGGGCCGGGTGCAAGGCCAGGTGGTGGGCACACGTGGTGTCCACTCTGCGTCAGGCAGGAGCTGAGCTGGGCTCTTTACCCACCCTGTCTCCATTGCTCCTGCTTCTAGAGATGGGTGACGCCCCCTCCATTTTACAGGTGGGAAAACTGGGCGGGCGCTGAACGACTTCCTAAGTGGCTCTTATTTACTCCACCGCGGCCTCCGTGCTGGCTTGTAGGCACTCACAGATGCACGACTTTGGACACATCACTTTCTCTATAAGGGCCTCTACTTTCCCGTCTGAGAGATGGCTCTATATTAAGGGTTTCTCAAACTTAAGAACTGGTGGACCCCTAAGAATACAGTTTGCAACGTTCATCAGACCGCACTTTAGGGAACACTGCATCCAGACTTAAATGAGACCACACTGGAGGATCCCTTGAAGACCACGTGTTCAAGAACAGAATAGGAAAGGCAGCCGCAGAAACCAGACAGCAGAACTCAGTTTTTAGAGAGCCGTCCAGGTGGTCTGGAGAAACTGGAACCCTCATACGGTGCTGGTGGGAATGAAAAACGGTGCAGCCACTTTGGAAAACAGTTGTGTGTTTTTTAAAAAGTTAAACATAGAGTTGCTATCTGACCTGGCAATTCCACTCCTTGGTGTCTACTCAAGAGAAATGAAAACATATGTCCCCATAAAAACTTGTATGAGTATATCCCTAGCAGTATATTCATAATAGCGAAAAAGTGGAAACAGCCCAAATACCCATCAACTGGGGAAACAACCTAAATGTCCATCAACTGGGGAAACAACCTAAACGTCCATCAACTGGGGAAACAACCCAAATGTCCATCAACTGAGGACGGTAGATAAACTAAATGTGGTCTATCTACACAACGGAGTCTTAATAAGCAAAACAAAAAGGAATGAAGTTCTAACACCTGCTACAGCATGCCTGAACCTTGAAAACATTAGGCTAAGTGCAAGAAGCCCGTCACAAAAGGTCATTTACTATACGATTCCATTTATATGAAATGCTCAGAAAGGCAAGTTTATTGACAGAAAGTAGATTAGCGTCTGTCGGGGGCTGGGGTGGGACAAAAGAGTGATAGAAAATAGACACAAGATTTCTTTCCAAGATGATTTGAAATGATTTAAAATTATGGTGACGATTACACAGCTCTCTAATGATGACACTAATCATCATTAAATTGTACACTTAACACAAGTGAATTTTATGATACAAAGTAAACCTTGGTAAAGCTTCAAGAAAACCCATCATGACTAAATGCAATGCAAGATTCTGGATTGGGGAGAAACTTGACATAAAGGACATCATTGGGATAATTGGTGAAATGCAACTCTAAATTGTATTTTACTTTATTTATTTATTTTTTACTTTTTGGACACACCCTGTGGCACGTGGGATCTTAGTTTCCTGACCAGGGATCGAACCACCACCCCCTGAATTGGAAGCTCGGTGTCTTAACCGCTGGACCGCCAGGGAAGTCCCTAAACTGTACTTTAGATCCTAGTACTGTGACCGTGTTAAGTTTCATGAATTTGGCTATTGGAGCGCAGATCTGTAAGAGAGTGTCCTTGCTCTTAGGAAACATGCTGAAGTATTATTTAGGAGTAAGCGTCATCAGGTTGCGTGTTTGTGATGACCTCTCAAATAGTTCTGGGAGAAAAAAATGTTTTTGTGAGAGACTGAAATTTGGTGAAATGTTACTCATGAGGAAGTTGGGTGAAGGGTACACGGGAGAATTTTTTTAAAAAAATTCTTGCAGGCCTTCTTCAAGATTGAAATTGTTACAGAATAACTCTTAATGAATCCACACATAAAAACGTCACTGAGTGGAACTTGAATACCCCTGAGAATTAATCCATGGCCCCCAAAGGAGAAAAGGCGCTGATGCAGTTGTGAACACACCTCCCACAGGGGGTGTCCCTGCTCATCCCATGTCTAGGTGCCCCCCCCACACCCCTCCACCGCCCGGCGCTACCCGTCGCATTCCTGGAGATTCCACCGATTCCCAGGCTGGGGGCCCCTGGAGTATTTTAGGGGTTCTTGCATCCCATATATGCTGCTGGTAGACCAAACAAATACTATGTTTCACACGTTGACATCTTTCAGACCAAAACAGATGCTGTGCGATGAACAAAATTCATAGATTTCACATTCATCTAAAATGGGTTCTCAGCGGCTCACTGTGATTTTTTCAGCCACGGATACTAAGCCTCGCGTGCACAGGTCGGGGGGGCGGGTATGCGTGGGATTTGGGGTGATGAAAAGGCACCCTCCCTTTACCGGAAAAGCCTGGCAAGCGCACACGGAGCCATCCCAACGCCCTACGCCGCTGCTTCGTGGCGGGGAGGACAGGGTTGGAGCGGCGAGGGGGAGGCCCTAGGGCTCCCACCTCCGCAAGTCTCCGGGGGGCCTGGCCACCCAGTTCCCACTCCGGCACTGCGTTTCCCCAGCCCGCCTGCTCCCAGCGGGTCGGGAGCCTCTAGAGGGCGGTGAACGGGATGGGGCCGATTCACTGTGAGTCTCAAGCGGCCAGCACTGGGCCTGGGAGACCATGAAGGTGAGGGCTGGGGGAAGGGGGCTGGCTGGGGCCCGCGGACCCCTGGCTCTCCACTTCTTAGCCATGTGGTTGCTGAGCATTCGGAATGGGGCTGGCTGGGGAGCTGACTTCTTTAAAATTTGAATTATTTTCAGTAGTTGACGTTTAAATAGCCAGCTATGGCCAGCGGCCTCTGTCCCGGGCAGTGCAGCTTCTAGAGGCTTAACGGAAACACAGAATGGAGCCAACGCAGAAGGTGAGATGGCCGGTTGAGACCCCTCCATTCCCAGCTGCGATCTGGGGTTCCCCCCCGAGCAGAGCCTGGAATGCCTGGGCAAGCCTCACCCCCGCACCTGGCCTGCTTCAGGGGCTCGCCCGCTCGGTGGGCACGGAGCTCCCTGCAGGGTGGGTGCCGAACCAGGGGCTCTGCACGCGGTGGCAACGCAAGAGTAGTTCTACCGGGTAATCTTTGGCTCTGTATCCAACGACTTTAGAACTTGCTCCCCTGACCCCAACCCTTGTAAGGTAAGAACCTGGCAAAATCCTAATGACGCAGACTCTGTGACTGCAAAATATGGCCAAAGATTCCCTGCATCCGGTACCCGGGCCCCTCAGCTCTGGGACTCGTCCCCTCCTCCTCCTCCCACAGGTGGGATCCGTCGCCCCTCCCCCTGGCCACGGGACTTTCATTGCACAACAGAATGTGGCAGGAGGAATGGCTGTCTGAGTTCCGAGGCTGCACCTCAAGAGCCTTGAGGCTCCACCTTCGCCCCCTTGGGACGCTGCCCTCAGATGCCATGGCTGCTGGCTGCCCACTGGGGGCCAAACTGCCGGGGGGGGGTGGAGAAACAGAGGTGCCCCAGCACCAACTGCAGCCATGTGAGTGGGGCCACCTGGCACCTTCTGGTGAGCCCCGGGGGGCCGGCAGGGCCGCCCGGGTTCTAGCCGGCACGGTCACACGCTGCCGTCGCAGCCACGACATTTGGGGTGGTTTGTTACACAGCAAACACTAACTGAAACAGGAAATGGCACGTCCATCACTAGTGTGGCTGCCCGGGGGTGGGGGAGTGGTCACAGCTCAGGGCGCAGCCCACGCCCCGGAAGGCAGACCCAGGGACCTAAAGCATTCCCTGGAGGGGTGGGCGACCCACAAGTGGTGTCCCGGGCCCCAGGGGAACTTATGTGCCCTTTAAACAGAACAGAGTCCTGAGCGGGGCTAAGGGAGGCAGCCTTTGGGAGACGCCTGCACCCTGCACCGAGCTGGGCTCTGATCGGCCTGGACTGGCCCAAGTGCAGAGGGCTTCTGGGTCGGCAGTGCCCTGCAGCCCAGCCTCTCCTGGGGCGTTTACGGGACAAGCTTACAAAGCCCTTGCCGTGGGTGGGTGTCTTTCTCCCATTTTACAGGGGAGGAAACAGACTCAGGAGCAAAGGCGCTTGTCTGAGTCGCCCTGCCCGTACTTGCCCTCCTCCAGATCCGGCTTCTGGGTCCAAAAGCCTCCACGCTGCGGGCAGGGGACACCCTGCAGACACTCCTCCAGCTCCCAACTGGGGCCACAGGCGAAGGCAGCAGGAGACTGCCACACGGAGGGCGGGGATACTGACCCAGCCCGATGCAAGGAGGATGGGGGCACGCGGACCCCCAGAAGAGGCCCGGGGAGCTGTCAGCAAAGGACTCCGCCTTCAGCAGCCATGCAGCATCCAGAGGCAGGCACCACGGGGGCCCTTCTCCCACAACTGGCCCACCAGATGATGGAACAGTGGCGGCACCAGCTGGGGGCCAGCTGCCACCTGGGAGAGGGGATGCCAGGGATCACGGTCTGACCTCCTCATCGCTTGGGCAGTGCCTGGCACACTGCAGCTGCTCAGCTGAAAGATTTACCAATAGCGTAACTCACTTGATCCCCTCCCAGGGCAGGAAGGGGAGTCCTCGGGGAGGGGACGTCGAACCGCCCAGTGGGAAAGAGACGCCCCAGAAAATCCCATCCCGTGGACAGGGTATTCCATCAAACCACTCAGTGACCCCTGAGGTGGTGATTCGAAAGCCATTTCCCAGATAAAGCAACGGAGGCCCAGAGAAACGAGGTGACTTGCCCAAGGCCTTACAGCCTGGACGGCAGAGCTGGATCTTGGGCCCAGCTTCCTGGGATCTAGAGCTGTTCGTCCCTCTGAGTTCACCAACATTCACTGACACCTGCGAGGTGCCTGGCACTGCACCCGGTCCTTTCAAGGTTTTCTCATTCGCCCACACTGTGAGGTAATCGTAGGTCCATTTTGCAGATATAACTGAGGCCCAGAGCAGCTCTGTGGCTTGCCCTAGGTCACAAAGCAAGGCAGCAGGCCATCTAGGGCTGGTACTCACGCCGCCAGACTTCCCCAAGTGGCGACGGCGAGGCAGAACACGCTGTGCCCCCAGTGCCTCGGCTTCCTCTTTGTGCAAGGAGGGTGTGGGCAGGATGACCTCTGACCTGGTGTGATGTCATCAGGGGGCGGGACTCTCTCCTGGGAAGTCTTAGGGCTGAAAAGGGAAGTGAGGAGTGGCTGTTTCCCCATCCCGCCCACTCCCCACCCTGGCCCTGTGCCAGGTGGGTGGTCACCCCCCTTTGACCACCTCCTCCGGAAACTGCTCCGGAAGTGCCCCTGCGCCCACAGCTGGAGCATAACGCCAGCCTCCAGCCCCAGAGCCTCACACCTCACACCCTCCTGCTGAGATCGCCCCAGTCCGAAACCAGGAGGCATGATAATGAATACACACATATATGCGTGTGTGTGCATACGTACTCACGTATTACTGTAAATTTGCTCTACTTCAGGGAACGTCACAGGAAAGCTGGGCTGGCAGCGTTTGGGGACCGAGGGGCTGAGAGGTCCCGTAGCTGTATCCCTCGGGGCTGCCCTCCCCTCTGCCTGCGTGGCACCAGTCTCCTGCCCATCCTCTGCCTCCGGTCCCCCCTGCAATCCATCCTCCGTCGGAGGTCCTGAGGTATCTTCTTCAAACGCAGAGCTGACTACCATGAGGCGGCGGAGCAAATGGTTCAGAGCCTGGGCTTCGGGGTCAGGAGGATCTGAGGTGTGAGGCCATCTGCTAATGATGTGAACTTGGGCAAGTGACTATCTCCCTAAGCCTCGGTTTTCTCACCTGCAAAATGGGGCTCATAAGAAACCCTAGCCTGTGGTGCTGACAGGAAGGGGTGATTCAGGTCGAGTCGCCAAGCACAGCGCCTGGAGGGTCTGATCAGATCACAGCGGGGAGGCTGGATGTCTGTGCCCGCCCAGCCTCCCAGCCCACTTCCGGTAAGGCACCCCCCCTTTCTCTGGGGGATCCCCCTCCCCCACTCTCCATCTATCTAATTTGTGTCCATGGACTCCATCCCTAACTTGACAGTGTTCCACCCCGTTACCAAAGTGACTGGTCCAGGGATGGGCCTGTGACCCAAGCCTGTACTGGGAGTTTGTTGGAACCCTCTCTGTTGGGATCATTAGCTGTCACACTCTTGGAAACCCGGAGCTGTCAGTCCCACCACGAGCAGAGATACTGCCTGGGAATGAAGTCGGGAAAGAAGAGAAAAAGACACCAGTGTCTCTGACAAATAGTTTGAGCTCCTGAATCACACTGTACCTAAAGCCCTGTCTCTGTACCTAAAGCCCTGTCTCTTTCAGAAGTAGAAGGCAATAAATTCAGCTTTCCGCTTAAGCCAGTCTGGGCTTTTGTTTGTTTGTTTTTATCACTTGCCACCGAAAGAATACTGGTTAATCTAACCTGCCTGCTCAAAAGCCCTGACGGCGCCTCTGTGCCCACAGAGAGAGCACAGCACTCCGGGCTCGCGGCCCACCTGCCTTCCCTTTTGGCCCCAGTCTGGCCCTCGTCCCTTCCAGACCCGACACCACCCAACTCTGACTGCGACTCCCCAAACACACGGGGACTCGACCTACAGATTCCACCCACCACCTCCTCCTTCTCCACCTGCCCAGTTCTTCTCACACTCCAGACCCAGCTCAGGCGCCTCTGCTTCCCTGAAAACCTCTCCTAAATGCTACCCCCCTACCCCCGAAGAGACACTGCCACCCAGCTCTGGCCTGCTGCCACTCTTGATTATATCCCTCGGACAAAGTCCACTAGTGTTTTTCTTTTCTCTCACTGGACCTTTTAGGAAAAGAACACCCTGGATTGACTTGGGATTTGACAAATTCGAAATCTGCTCTTAACTCACCAAGTGCATTTCCTGAACTTCAGGCCTCCCTGGCCGGGTGCCTGCCCTCAGGGGGCATATACCCGGAACCAAACAATTTCCCATTTGTCTCAAATCCATGGTTGCAAAAAACGACAATTTAAAAAACGTGACAGTCAAACTGAGAACAGTAGTTTTACTCAATGTAATCACCGACCTTTATGGAGCCACTGCTATGTCATCACACATGGACACGCCCAAGTATAATGTTCTTTAATCCTCACCTTGTGAAACGCTACCCTCATTTTGCAGAGGAGGAAACTGAGGCTCAGAGAGGTACAGGGGGCTGCCCAAGGAGTCATAGCAACCAAAGGGGGGGCTGGGATCTGACCCTCCATCTTCCCGCTCCCACCCTGCCTTATCTCAGCCGCCCCGTGAACACACTTGAGGAGCAGTTTAGAAGGGGTTTAAAAATTCACCGCTTCAAGCTCAGAACCAGGCTGGTTTCCTGGCTGCTCCGGGTGGGTGGCCCTCCATACCCACTGCGGCATTGGGGTCTCTGGCTTCACGATTCACACCTGGCCTCTGGCTCTGACGCGCCCCTGTTTTGCAGGCATCAGGCTTCAGATTTACCGTGTTTGCTGCCAGTGTGAGGGGAGGCCTGGTGGTTAGTCTTCTGGGAAGGTGTTTCAACACACAACTGCTTGGAACACGGTGACTTCCCCATGCGACCCTGCCACGGGGCGGCCCTGCAGCCTCCTGATGGCAGAGCAGAGGCCGCTGAGCCCGGCCAACGGGGGAGCAGCGCCTTCTAACTTTGCAGGGAAATACGATTGATTGGCTTATTTAGAAAAGGCTTGTTCTAATCAAGCACCCGGTTCATCCTCTGCAAAGAGGGGATGAGGGGCTTCCAGGGGCAGTGGTGTGGCCAGAACGAGGCCAGATGGAAAGTTACAGGCACCCAGTAGGTGCTCACTAAGGGCTCTTTCTTGCTTGTCCTCACAGCCTAGAAGCCGGGCCATCTATCACCCAAATGCAGGCCCTGTCGCTCCCTCACTGCCACCCCCCAGGCATCCTGACCTCTGAGCCTGGGCAGGAACTCCAAGAACGCGGCACAGCCAGGTCAGTCCCACCGTGTGCGGATCCTGAGCTGACCTGAGCCCCAGACTGGACCCCAGGGCTCCTGCTCCCTCACTTCTCATTCCCCAGGCCAACTCCAAGACCTCAAAGTCTAGCTGAGCTGCCACCTCTTCCAGGAAGCCTTTGGGGAACGTCCGAATGTAAACTCTGACACTCTTCCTCGGGGCTCCCACAGGCCTTGGACCTCACCCCTGCTCAGCTCTGATTGCCTGTGTCGTAACTTCCTCTTTTCCTGTCCCTTCTCCCCCAGGGCACTGTCAACACCCAGGACAGAAACAGCATATGCGGCTCGCCACAGCCTGGCCCTGCAGCCGGCCCGTCGCAGGGTGGGGGAGCACTCCCGAAACGCCAGGCACCCACGTGGAGAAGGCCAAAATGAAGACAGTAGAGAGAAAGCAGCGTGAGGGTTGAAAAGTCCAAACCCATTACATAAATTGAACTCCTGGATCCAGCCATTCCTGAAGCTAGTTACCCCTAGACTTTTCAGTTCCATGAGCCAGAGGAGCCCCTTCAACGCATAAGCCTGTTGGTTTCGGATTTCTCTGTCACTTGCAACTAGAAGGTCCTCTACTACGAGGCTTGGCGAGGCGACCTGAAGCACCCGAGGTCACATATCCAAGAAAGCAGCAGAGTGAGACTCACACCAAAGTCTGGGCTCTCAGCCTGCTTCAGCAGCCTGACCACAGCCCAGCGTCCAGGCCCAGCACTCTGGGTGCAGCCCAGACACCCTGCTCTGCCGGGCCGTAGCCCTCTCACCTGTTTCCTAGAAGCAGGTGATGTCCCGCTGATAGGGATTTCTGGGCACTGGTTTGCTCATCCATCGAATGCGGCTAACGACTCCTCCTTCACAGACTCTCAGTGAAGGTCAGAGGATGCCTCGCGCTCGCCTGGCCCACATGGGGGGGGGGACTCGGAGTGGAGGCCACGGTGCGACACCCAGGACAGGAACAGCATGCGGCTCGCCACAGCCTGGCCCTGCAGCCGGCCCGTCGCAGGGTGGGGGAGCACTCCCGAAACGCCAGGCACCCACGTGGAGAAGGCCAAAATGAAGACAGTAGAGAGAAAGCAGCGTGAGGGTTGAAAAGTCCAAACCCATTACATAAATTGAACTCCTGGATCCAGCCATTCCTGAAGCTAGTTACCCCTAGACTTTTCAGTTCCATGAGCCAGAGGAGCCCCTTCAACGCATAAGCCTGTTGGTTTCGGATTTCTCTGTCACTTGCAACTAGAAGGTCCTCTACTACGAGGCTTGGCGAGGCGACCTGAAGCACCCGAGGTCACATATCCAAGAAAGCAGCAGAGTGAGACTCACACCAAAGTCTGGGCTCTCAGCCTGCTTCAGCAGCCTGACCACAGCCCAGCGTCCAGGCCCAGCACTCTGGGTGCAGCCCAGACACCCTGCTCTGCCGGGCCGTAGCCCTCTCACCTGTTTCCTAGAAGCAGGTGATGTCCCGCTGATAGGGATTTCTGGGCACTGGTTTGCTCATCCATCGAATGCGGCTAACGACTCCTCCTTCACAGACTCTCAGTGAAGGTCAGAGGATGCCTCGCGCTCGCCTGGCCCACATGGGGGGGGGGACTCGGAGTGGAGGCCACGGTGCGGACCCTCCTTCCCGCCCTCACCTGGCAGACGGCCTGCAGATGCTGTGCTCAGCAGACCCCCGCCCCAGCTTGGGGGCCACATGGAGCTCCAGGCACAGCCTGCCCACGCCTGGCCGGTCCTCCTGCCGTGGCAGCAGCCCCACTTCTGGGCAGGGGTCTTGAAGGCCGAGCTGCTCTGGCTCTCTGATGGTGTAGGTGAGGGTCCTGCAGAGCCCCAGCTCACTCCAAGCCCAGGGGAAGGGCTCCAAACAGGATGAGGCCAGCAGGCCTCTGGGAGATGGGCCCAAGGCAGCTCCGTGGACTCCGGGTCCCACCCAGGCCATGCCCCGGGGGAAAGAGTCACCTGGAAAGTATCCAGGCCCGCGGAAAACTCTCGAGGATGTGGGCTCGTCAAGGTGCGGCAGGGAAGGGACGCCCATCAAACCTGAATGTGTCTGGTGACCACAAAGCAGTGTCCTTTCATGCTCGAGCAAGCGGAGCCAGACCTGGCCCCCACGGGCAGGGGTGCAGAGCTGGGACCCCCCCAGGGCTATGAGACCCCAATGTCTACACAGCCGCGACCCACTCACTCGGAGGGTCCGGAGGAGGGATGTTTGAGCATGACGACCGATTTTAGCAGAGCCAAGTTGAGGAGGGTCACGTTACAACTGGGCCGTGGTCTGGGGACTTCCAGAAGCTTCAGGGGACGGAGCCGCTGGGATGCCCCACATCCCTCCCTCCTCACAGCCCGGCTGCAGATACGATTCTGCTCAGAGCTCCAGGCGCCCACGACCCTGCGCCTCTCGGGCCCTCTCTGCCCGCCACCTGCTCTCCAAATCAACGTCACATCTACCTACTTCTTCTTGAGTTTTTAGCTTTGCTTCATCCTAAGCATTGATAACGGTGCAATCATGAATCTGGTATGCCAGCTGGCTTTGTTTCAAAGAGGCCACGTGTACCTGTGAAAATGAATCACGTCCGCCCTGGTGCCCCTTCCCTGCCACCCATCCCCCTCCCCTGACTCTTTATCTGGTTCGTTTGTCCCTTTTGGATCCCCAGACAACACAGTGCTCGGCACACAGTAGGTGCTCAATAAAAGTGGACTCCTTGAACTTATGGACAAGCGAGGTGCTGAGACAGCACGGAGTCTTGGGGGGCTTGGCTCCTGACTCCATGGCCCGTGCGCAGGCGAGGACAGGAGGCCTCGGGAGTGAAAGCAGCTTGTCCGAGGCACCAGCACAAGCGCCGGCCCCAGGGCCCCGCATGCCCTCGGGGTGGCCTTTGCCCGGCCGAACCAGCGTCCATCCACCTGGCCAGGCTCAGCAGCTGGGCCCTGGGGCCCAGCAGAAGGCAGCTCACTGCTGGAGACGCCGAGCTGGGGGCAGGAGCCCTGGGCTCTGAGCGGCCTGACCACTGGGGTCCTCCGTGACCCCTGGCCCTCTGCACCATCAGGCAGCTCTATGGATGGGTCAGAGGAAGGCTTCGCTGACCCCAGCTCAGAGGGCAGCCTTGGAGCTCACACTCCTGCAGCCAAGCCTCCTCCACCCCAGTCCCGGCTATTGGGGGCCCATGGGGCAGCAGCCCCTCCTCAGGACTGGAGTCCAACCCCTGCGAAGGGAGAAACGGACCCAGCAACGGGGTTGTCATGGGATCCACTGACCCCGTCCCCTGCACTTCCTGCCCCGACAGAGGCTGCGTGGTGCACCGAGGGGCTGGGGGGTAGCTCCAGGTTCAAACCCCAGCTCCCCTAGGTACTCCGGCAGGGGGAGGCCGCGCGGACGCCCCCACGTCACCAGAGGCGACCGCCATTCTCCTTCCCGCTTGCTGTGAGCGTTAGCGGGGGAAGCAGGACACGGCGGGCAATCTCCCCGAGGGGCAGGTGGCCCAGGTCCCCGGCGCGCCAAAGGGGATGGATTTCCCGAGGGACGGCGGCAGCGCCACACCAGCTCGTTCTGCGTGTACAGAGCTGCCCGCCCACCCGGGACCGTCCCCGGGACCCTCCCGCCCCGGGATCCGCAGGGCCTCATGGCTCCACGCCGGACCATTTCAGAGAGAAGGTGAGCCTGTCGGCGGGGCTGGGGCTGCCGAGCGGACAGGCGCTGGGCCGCTGCGGGGCTGGTGGGGGGAGACCTGCCCAGGCAGTGTCCCCTCGGGACAAAGCTGACCCTGACGGACTGACAAACAGGAAGCCCGGGTCCCTGAGCCCGGGGAAGCCTCCCGCGCCCTCGGCCCAGGCTCCCTGCGCTCCAAGCGTGGGCTCCTCGGGCCAGGGAGTCGGGGGGATGCACCGACCACGCTGTGGGGGCCTCTGGAGCCTCAGTTCACTTGGCTGTGAAGTGGGCCTGGGCCAGAGTCCCTCCTTCTCGGGTCGGGGGGGTGGGTCGTGGGGCCCCAGGCGGAGAACCAACCGGCCCGGGTGGCCTGAGGGGCCCTGGCCGCCCTCCCTCCAGGGCGTGGGGTGGGTCTAACCCCCAGGGGAGCGAGCGGACTTCCCTCCTGCAGCCGTGGCCGCCCTTCCAGGCAGCTGTGGGGAAACACCTGGGGCTCCTGGGCCAGCCGGGCCACACCTGGATGGCAGTGAGAAGGCACGAAAAACAGTTCCAGGAAACAGCCACAACCCCAACGAGCGCGCCAGAGACCCTCACTCCAGCCGCGGCCCCTCGCAGGCCACCCGGGTGGCCGAGCCCCTCTCCCTGCTCCTGGGCGGGCGGTGGGTACTCACAGTGTCACCACGGAGAGGGCGGCGGTCTTCCTGGAGCCCCGGCGCCCGGCCTGCCTCCGCGGCCCCTGGGGACCAGCTGCGGGCCCTCCCCCCGCAGGGCCTGACCGACTTCCTCCCTGCTCAGCCGGCGTCCAGGAAACCACGCCCCGGGCACCCTGGGGCCCCCGCCCGCCCCCGACAGGGCCCGGCCACTACCCAGTGGGCTCCTTCAAGGTCTGGCCTGTCCAAGGGGCCCCGGACCAGGCAGGCCCCAGGGGCTCTGCTCAATAAATAATACAGCTTCCTGCCTGGCCGGCCTCTCGTGGCCGATCGCGTTTCGGGGCCACTCGAGTTTCGTCCAGGCCGCTTTGTTCAGAGCGCCGGCCCGGCTGGGTCTCTGGCCACACGGAGCTAACACTCTCACTGTGGGCCGGCCTGAGCAGGCAGGACAAAGGCGTATGACAGGTGGCCCTGGGGGACACTACCCTACTTACTCTGAAAGCTGCTTCAGCCCACAGGGGATCGGGGACGGCAGGGGTGGGGCGGTCAGCCTGCCTTCCTTGTGGCCGGGCGGGTCTCTGAGGCCTTCGCACGTTCAACTCCCCGTGCTCACACCAGTGGGGTCACCTGGAGAGTCCCTGGCCACTGCCCCCCACTGCCCGGCCCATCCCCCATTCCTGGAGGCCCTGCCCAGGCCCCTCCTCCAGGAAGCCTTCCCCACTGTGGGACCGATCACTGCCACCTTCTGCCAGTTTGTCTCCTTGGGGTATCCATCGTCATCTCTCTCCTGACTGGTCTCTCCAGACCCGCCAGCCCACACCCTGTCCCCTCCACTGTCTCATTTCCTCGCAGCAGTGATTGTTTTAAAACAGAAAGCAAGTCATGTCATTATCCTGCTTCAAACCCTGCTCTGTCTCTCTTCCAACCTCAGTCAACTCTCAAGTCCTCAAAAGAATGTGGTCCCGGACCCTGGGGACGCGCATTCTTTCCCTCCCTGACCCTTGTCTCTAATGTTACGCCTCTGGGTCTGTGCACCTGCTGTGCTCGCTGCTGGAACGTTAGTTCTCTCCCAGCTCTGCACAAGCTCACTCCTTCCTGCCGCGCTCAACTCAAGGCCACCCCCTCACACAGGCCTTTCTTTTCTTTGTCTTGTTTTAAAACAGCTTCATCGAGATACAATCTGCATTCCATAAAATTCACCCATTTAAAGTGTGCGATTCACGGGACTTCCCCGGCGGTCCGGTGGTTAGCGCTCCGCGCTTCCACTGTGGGGGGCACGGGTTCGATCCCTGGTCGGGGAACTAGGATCCCGCGTGCCTTGCAGCACAGCCAGAAAAATAAAAAATATAAAAATAAAGCGAGCACTTCGATGGTTTCAGTATATTTAGAGTGGTGCAAACGTCACCACCATCTAAGTCTGGAATATTTTCATCATCCCAGAAAGAAACACCCATTAAGCAGCCCCTCTCGGCCCCGCCCCAGCCTGGACAACCACTAGTCTATTCCCGTGTCTGTGGACTTGCCTCCTGTGGACGTTTGTGTAAGTGGAACCACACGCTCTGCGGCCTTTCCTGACTGGCTCACGTTGCTTAGTCTGGTGTTCTCAAGGTTTGTCCATGTCATAGCACGTACCAGCACGTCACTCCTTTTCACGGCTGCATAACATGCCGTTGCACGGATGGACCCACCCATCAGCTGAAGGACACCTGGGAGCGGCCTTTCTGGACCACCAGGTCACGTGGCCCCTCCTGCCCCTTCGCCCTGTCACGCCTCCCAGTTTAACCTACTCTTCCCTGAATCCCTGTCTGAAGACCTCTTCATCTATTTGTTTTACTGTTTGTCTCCCACCTGAACCGCAGCCCTGTGAGACCCTGGCCGTCCACGTACTCACTGCCGGATCCCCAAGGCCCGGCGCGCAGTAGGCACTCAGCCTTTCCCACGCCTGCTGGGGTTGCTTGGCCCCCGCCACCTCCCTGCCCGGCTCTCTGAGGGCAAGCGCGCTCCCACCAAGAAAGGTCTCCCCGGCGACCCCGAGACGGAACTAATAACGCCAGGCCCGGAGCCCCAGGCTCCTCCTCTGCCCTGGGGATGGTGCCCCTCCCGGGTGGATGTGAGAAAGCAGCGTGCCTGCACAGAGGCGATGGAGCAGCGCGTGATGGGGGGGGCTGGCCTGCAGGGCTGAGGCTCAGGGAGGCCCACGTATGAGAGGGCAGAGCAGCTGCCAGAAGAATCCACGTGAGCTTTGGGCAGCGCCCAGAGCAAGGAGGCGGCAGCTCCTCTGCCCTGCCTGGGATCTCCCGGCCCGGCTGCACTCGGCTCTCGTGCCAAGAGAGGGACCAGGAGAGCCTGGCGTGTGTCCACAGGAGAAGGAGGTGAGGAGGAGACTGGAGACCCCGTCCCCAGCCTCAGGGAGTCCTGGCCGCTGCAGGCTGTGTCAGGACAGGGGCGGAGGTGGGCTGGGGGCCTGAGCACAGGGCCAGCACCCCCAACCCAGAGTGGGGGGTGGCATCCCAGGAAGAGAAGTGCCAGCTCCAAGTGGGAAAGGATCTCCACGCCCGCGAGCTGGCCAGGCTGGGAGGCAGCGAGCTTCCCGCCCCAGGAGGTGTGCACGCAGGCCGCCCGCTTCGGGGCATCAGATGGCTAATTGTCCGGGAAGCTCCCTGGGAGCTCCCGGAGCTTGGCTGCCAGCTGCCCCCCAGCCCTCCTCCCCAGATTCACCACAGCGGGGGAGGGGCCGGGGGCAGGGTCTGCATCCCAACTGGGCCGCCCCGCACCCCTGGCAGCTCAAATGCCCTTCTGGCCCCCAGGGCACAAAGCAACCTCTCGTTCCCCAAATAATGCCAGGTGCACCAGCGATTTTCCGGCCTGACCCCAGAGGCTGAGGATTACCTGCAGCGCAGAGGAGGGGCTGTAACAGACAGGGCCCCACCCTGGAGGTGGGCGCTCAGACAGGGCCGCGCACGCGGCACCCACCCTGCAGGCAGGCCCGCAGGCATCGACTCAGTTAATTTCAGAACCACCCTAAAAGTCACTCACGTGGTAGAAAGGGCTGAGCTGCTTCCAAACTCGGGGCAGCCTGACTGCCAAGCCTGACCTCCCCCGCGCTCCATCACCGTCCTCCGGGACGCAGACGACACTCGGAGGGAAGGCAGGGGACGGGGTCAGGGGTGCCGAGCCGACAGAACCCCCTTAGGATCTCCCCAAGAAGCCCGCCCGGCTGGCACCGCTTCCCTCACTCTACAGGCGAGGAAACGGACCCGAGAGGTTCAGCATCTGGCCCGTGACTGCACATCTTACAACCTACTGCTGCTGGCTGGGACGCCGTGTGCCCAGCTCCCGGGAGATCTGTCCAGGAGACGCCCCGAGCCCAGGGGTCCCTTCTCAGAGACTTCAGGCCAAGTCCCAGGGATCCTGCCACCGGCTTCTTGGCTGCAGCCACCGGGGCCCCGGGCAGAGGGCCAGGGCGGGCCAGCCAGCGGCCTGTTCCCCACTCACCTCGCGCTTTTCCAGACGTGAGCGGCCCAGCCAGGGCGACCGGCACACGCGGAGGGGAATCTGAAGACGCAAGTGGAAAACTATGCGCTGTCCGAGCACAACCCTCCAATTTGTCCCTGTGGCCGCTGCCAGCCCCGCCTGGGGCCCGCAGACCTGCTGACTCAGGTCTCCCACCCACCTCCGGCAGCCAAGGGGGCTGGGATCCCGCAGAGGGCCCGCTCCAGCCGTCTGTCCGTCTGTCTGTCTCAGGGAGTGGCCTTCGCCCTCTTGGGGGCCCTCCAACAAAATGGGGTGGGGGGTGCATAGCGCAGGGTGTGTGTGCTGGAGCCTGGAGCCCACCCCGTGCATCCCACACCGGGACCATCCTCCTTGCTGACCACACAGCGCCCTGTACTTACGGGCACTAAGTGGGGGTTTGGGGAGAACCCAGGGCCAATTACGGTGCCCTCACCCACCCCAAGCCGGTCCTCTGTCATTGACGGCCAGGCGGCCACCCTGCCAGTGTGCACGCTGGCCCTGCACTGCAGGCCTGCCTGTCGCTTCTGTACGGCCAGCAGCGCCCACAAACACCGAGTGGGCACTGACCTCGAGCCCCGCAAGCCCTCAGGTGGCTGTGCAATTACTCCCACCCTGAAGATGAGGAAACCGAGGCCTGGAGAGGGCAGCCTGCAAGCAAGGGCTCCATGAGGCTGGGCTGTTCCTCCTCAGAGCTGGTGAGCCCCTGGCAGAGCACAGCAGGGCCTCCCAGGCCTGGGCCCACTGCATCCTGTAAACAACCCTTGAGGTTTCCAGAGTGCCAATCCCCGGAAACCGCAGGAAAGAACAAGACACAGGAAAATCCTGCTGCGGTTAGAGGGAAAGGCACCCAGGGACTCACCCCCTGCCCGGCCTAGCCTCCAAGGTGCCCGCCTGAGGAGGTCTGTCCCAGGGTTTGAGGAGGGACAAGCAGCTGCGGACTCACTCCAGGGGTGAGCTTTTCTCTCCATTCCTACAGCCAGCCTGCATCCCCACCCAAGAAAAACCCTCAGCCCTTACTGTCTGCCCTGTTTCCCTAAAGCCAGGCCCAAGGCCTGTCCCTGCAATGCTTCTCACCCACCCATCTACCCAGGATGAGGCCCAGGGTCCCAAACACTCTCCCCCAGCAGCAGAGACAACTGTGGTCCTGGAGATGATAGCTTCTTATCACTGTGAGAGTGACCTGGGTGGCTGGGTTTCCCTTTTCCCTTTGGCTGCTAGGAAGCTCAGCAATTTTCATCTCAACAAAAGGACCTCAGGACCCTGCATATCTCCGTTCTATTTTTTTTTTTCTGCTAGGTCATGACATCCTGTTCTAAATTGTGTTTTTCCTGATCCTGATGTTTTATTATTTATTTTATTGTAGGTATTTCATGTAAGTGGTCACAAATATCTTGGGAAGGAACGAAGGAAGGAAGGCAGGAAGGAAGGAAGCAAGGGAAAGTTTATATAGTTTACATACCAGGTAATGAGGGCGGGAAGAAAGGTGGGGGGGGATCTTCCAATCCCTTATCCTTCCTAAAACCTCCCCTTGAAGTAAAAAACATGCCCGAGGGAAGGTGTCATCCAAATAGGCGGGGCCCCTAAGCCCTTCCCAACCCCTCGACAGATGTGGAGGCCAGCCTTGTCTGAGATCACACAGGATCCATTGGTCACTGCTCCTGGCTCTGAACGCGTTAGGCAGCTGCCGAGGCTGCAGCCAACCCGGGGGTGGGGCTGGGATTGGTGTTGGGGGTTGGGGGAGTGCCCCCTCCCCAGGGGCGGAGCTCTGCTCTACCTCCTTCTCCACCCCCACTGCACCTGGTTCCGGACACCCCCCAGCTCACGGAGGGGGAATTCAGCAGCTACCTCTTACCCACAGCTGGCCCCATGCCAGGCTCCGCCCTCTGTTCTCTCACTTAATCCTCCCTTTGAGCCTCCAAGGATCTGCAGGTGGGAAACTCTGGCCCCAGAGGTGAAGCCACTTCACCCTCAAAAGCCAGTGACCCTGGGCTGCCTGGTGCCCAAGTCTGGGCTCAGCGACTGCGTGGACAACAGTGTGAAACAGTCCTGCCCGCGTTCTGAGCCCATCTCACCGAGGGGTGACAGTGAGGGAGGCTGGGGACGGGCCCAGGTCACTCAGATGTGCCCGAGGCTGGTGTGCTCTGTGATAAGCGCAGTTCCGTGCACGCTGGGGAGACTGCCAGCCACACCGAACCTGCCAGGCATCCTCCGGGGCACCTGGGCACCCCGGAACCTTGGCCCTCTGTCCCGCTCCCTCCCCATCAGAGGCTCGGAGGAGAGCGCCAGGGTGGCCTTTCCTGCCTCCTTCCCTGCTCCCCCAGGGCTGGCCGCCCTGGACCTCGCAGAGCCAGTGCAACTGGCCAGCCCAGCGACTGCTTGCGTCTGCCCGCTGGGGGACAGCCGGGCACGGCTGCATACACACACACGCCCCTGGTACCTGAGGGTCCTCACGGAGATGCAGTACTTCCACATAAGGCTCCACACAGCGCTGCCACCGCCCTTCATGCCTGGCTAGAGGGGAGCGGGCGGCCGAGGGCCCACGGCGCTGCCCTCCGGCCCTGGTCCGCTCTGGCCAGGGGGCTGGCTCCTCAGGTCGCTTCCTTCTTCATGGTGGGAAGAAGAAAGAAAAGGCCCAAAGCCTGGGGAGGAGGAGGCGCTGGCTCCACAGGCCACCGCAGGTCCCAGCCACCGGTCCTGCAGTCCCCGGGCAGCTGCTCCAGACCCTCCTGGCTGAGCGGCCCTCGTGCACCAGACCCCGTGGCTCCTGCACAAACTTGCGCCGGCTTCCTGCCAGGAGACGGCGGTGGCCCGGGGCCAGGGGAGCAGTGAGTCACTCAGGGCGGGCTGGGTGAGGGGCGTCCGCCTGGAGCCCAGGGTCTGGTCGTGCGTTCAGAGGCCGGCCTGGGACTGGGACGGGAGAGGCTGAGCCTGAGGAGGGAGGTGGGCGGGGAGGCGAGGGCGGGCCCACATCCTCCCTCATCTCCCCAGAGGCCTAAACCCAACACCCGCCCCGCTGCAGCCCTGCCCACCCGCTGCAGCCCTGCCCACCGAAGCCCCGGCCAGGACGCCGAGAGGGGCTGTCTGCTTCCTGGGAGAGCGCCAGCCCTCGAGGATCTCCGTCTGGTGGGGGAGATGAGGTTTCCAGCCCTGGTCAGGCCACCTCCCTGCTGTGTGACGACCCTGGGGGTGGCTTGCTCCTCCTTGGCCTCAATTAGTTCCACCCCACCCCCGGACCTTGGCCTCATGGAGCCCTGAGCACTGGTCCAGAACTGACTATCCAATTCTGCCAACTGCTTTCCGAGGTGCCTTTTATCATCAGCTCCGTTTTACACGTGAGGAAAGTGAGGCACAGACAGAGGCGGTCAGTCACCCAGGCCGCAGACCTAGGAGGTGGCGGAGGTGGGATGTGAGCCGTGCGACGGGTTCTCGGAGCCCGCGCTGGAGCAGCCGGTGCACGCCAGCTCCTCCGTGCACAGGTGGGGCAGGAGGAGGGTCGGAGGGCTGGGCCCCTCTCAGCAGTGGTGGGGTCTGGGCCTGAGCCGGGTTTGGGGCATTTCCAGGCAGGGCCCCAGCTGGAGCCTCTGCCCTCGCCCCCTGCCAGCTGCTCCCAGGCCCAGCCCGGGGCAGGCAGCTGGGGCTTCCCAGGCAAAGCCCCCGGGGACAGTGACTCACGGCTCAAGGTCAGTGCTCACAGAACCCACTTCTCCCACCCCACGGCCCCCAGGAAGTCCTCCAGAAGGCAGGTGGGCCCAGACCCCGGCACCCTGCAGCCCCGGGCATCACACCCAGCTGCCAGCGCCATCACGTCCAGTGGCTGTCAGGACCCCCACTTCACCCACGAGCAAACCGAGGCTCAGACAGGGGCATCACCTGCCCACAGACAGTCAGGGAGGATGGAGCTGGGCCTCACCGGGTCTCCGGGTCAAAGCCTTGTTCCGTCCCTGGGCCCCCCGCCCTGGCCTGCGCAGGACAGGAGTTCTGTTGTGGATTCCAGCCCGATTCCCACAGTGAGGACAGCAGCTGCACGCTTGTCTCTCCCCCCAAGCCAGGAAAGAACTTTTTATCTGAAAGGAAGATAGGCTTCTACAAAGGCCACGGCCTCCCTGGGGGCCTCGTGAACCCAAATTCTCACTCTTTGTTATCAGACACCACCGTAGTAGGCCCCTACCTGCCACAGGACCTCCTCCACAGCACTCTGAGGAAGTGGCTGCCCATCCTCAGCTTGAACACCCTTGAGTACCCCCAGTGACGGGAACCTCACTACCTCTCAAAGTTGCACGTTCCATCATGGGCCTCCACTGACCTAGGGAAACTCTCCCTTAGATAGAGCCTCCCTGTCACTTTTCTTTTTTTTTTTTTTTTTTTTCCTTTTTTCTTTTTTTTTCCAGTACGCGGGCCTCTCACTGTTGTGGCCTTTCCCGTTGCGGAGCACAGGCTCCGTACGCGCAGGCTCAGCGGCCATGACTCACGGGCCCAGCCGCTTCGCGGCATGTGGGATCTTCCCAGACCGGGGCACGAACCCGTGTCCCCTGCATCGGCAGGCAGATTCTCAATCCCTGCGCCACCAGGGAAGCCCCCTGTCACTTTTCATACTGGCTTTACTTCCTGTGCCACACAGAGCAAGATCTCCCTTCAAAGGTCTATCGGGTCTGTCCTCCTACTAGTGGAAGTTTCCTCAACATCTTCTGTGGGTGGGGGCAGCCTCTGTTTACACATCTCTACCCACCCCTATGTTCACACATCCATTCACCCACCCACCTGTCCGACTAACCATCCATGGACCCATTCATCCATTCACATGTCCACACACATCTCCCTCCCTCTGTTCCAGTCATGCATCCATTTACCCTCTTATCCAACTTCCCCATCGATCCATCCACGCCCTCAGCCATCCACCGCTTCACTCAACCCCCGGCCTGGGCCCCCGTCCCCACAGGGTCACGAGGTGTAACAGGTGGTGGCAGCAAGCTCTTCCTCCTCCTGTCTTCCTGAACCCTCCTCCCTGTCAGCCCTCGCCTCTTGCTTGGTCCCCACGTTTCCATCCATGACCTGTCATGCCCCAGGCAAACTGGAGCCTTCTCTGTCTCTGCCCCATGCCTTGTGTGGCCCCCAGGCTCCGGGTCCCCATGTCTCCTGGGTCCGACTGCCCCAGGCTCTGGCGCAGACCCCCTGGCCCTGGGCTCAGCACCGGGACGCCCAGCTGGAGGAGCATTTGTCACAGGCTCGCTCTGTGCCAGACACCAGTCATGGCAGGCACCCGGTAGAGGGGAGTACGTGGCACTTTTGCCCTGGAGGTGATCTTAGAGAGAGTGCCATTTTTAGGACCAGAGGCCCAAGACCCTTGCGGGGGCCTCCTTCGAGTCTCTCTCGTCCTGGAGGACACACCTGTCCCATCACCAAAAGCTCTGGAGGTCCTGGGCCCCACTCTTCATTCCTCCTCTTGGCTGTGTCCACCTGGTCCATCTCCTTTCCAACAGCACCGAGTTAGGGCTTCCCTCCCTCCGCTTTACACTTGGGGAAACTGAGGCCAGGGGAGGCGCACGGCTTTCTCAGCTCCCAGGGAGTCACTTGCTCCTCAGAAGGCTGCTCCTTGGTGAGGATGGGCTGGGGAGATGGTGTGAGGGTTTAGGAAACCCTTGGGGCACAAGAGGAGCTCACTCCATGGGCCCACCCAGCAGGGGCCAACCCAGGCACCATCACCCACGCTCTCCTTCACCGGTGGCCCTTGACGATCTGCCTTTTGAGCCCCTGGCAGCCCTACTCCATGGCCATCACTCTGGTCCAGCCTCGAACCCGAGCCGCACACGGCCCTGCACTGGCCTGATACCGGCCCAGGGCTGACGGTAGTGGAGGCTGTCACATGGCAGAGGGCCCGGTGGGGTGGCCTGGGGGTGTACAGGGGCTGCCCCACTGATTCCACACTGCGCCCGTCACGTCCTCTCTCTGCTTCCCCCATCCCCGAGGGGTGGGTGTCACTATCCCCATTTTATGGATGAGGACACTGAGGCTCCAAGTGCTTCGAGGTTTCCTGAATGCCGATGGTGGCTTGTCCTCGAGAACGGGGGCAGACTCCCGGTTCATCCCTGATGCCCTGTCCCTGCACGCATCGTCCGCTGAGCCTCAGTTTGTTCCTCTGCGCAATGGGACAAGCATCCCTCCCCTCCCGGCTGTGGTGACGGATAAGTGCTACCAGGCCACAGAACCGTGTGACCCCGGGTGTGAGACTTAACCTCTCAGGGCCATCTCCTGCAGGACCGGTGAGCTCCCGTCAGCATCATGTCGAGAGCCCCTGGCACGGCTGGGCATGTGCGAGGTGCTCAGTGACTGCTGTGCCCCCTCCCCGCCCCCGTAGGACACCGGGCCACAGCAGCAGGCGGGGGAAGGGCATGGAAACCTTCACACCCTGCGCTGGTCCCTCTCCCAGCCTCAGCGGCCAAAGCCAGACTCTGCGGAGAGCTGCCCAGGCCTCCACCCTCGGCCCAGTGACTCACATGGCCCACTGGGGGTGAGGTCACTGCCGCCCAGGCAGAGAAAAGGACACACCTGTTCCCCGGGAGACGCCAGCGCCGCGGCGCACGTGGCCTGAGAGGGCTTCTGTTCACTTGACGGAGGCAGCAGCCCGGGCGGAGGGGGACAGTGGGTGAGGACCCGGCCGGAGGACGGGGGCTGGGGGCGTGGCCCACCTCTAAGCGCCAAGTGAGGGTCTGCGAACCTCAGCCCAGCCTCCAGGCCCAGTGGGCTTTGTCCCCTCTGCTGGCCTGGTGAGGGGCGTCCGTGGTCTTCGGGCTCTGAACCCCCCCAACTCCCACTCTGACTTAAGGGGCTACTCCACGTCGGCCCGTCTCATCCAGCAAATGGGTGCCCCCAACCCACTCCCTGGCGGTGAGCTGGGGGTGATGGGGTCTCTGAGGCCAGACATCGGCCCCCTCCCCCTGGCTGGGTCCGTGCGCAGCCTCTGCAGGCTCACCCTGCCTTCCGCCAGTCCCGTCCCTCCCCGACCCCCCATCCACCATAAGGGTCCTTCCAGCACCCAGCACCCTCCCCACCGCTGGCCTCGCCAGGCAGGCAAGGCCCTTTCCCATCTGCCACCTGCACTCCACTCTGCTCTGGGCCCTGGACTGCTTCCCCAGGTACCCCGTTTCCGGTGGGTGTGGCCGGTGGGAGGCATGGCAAGAGCACAGGCCGAGGAGCTCGCCGCCCCACCCCCTCCTGTCCTGCGCCCTCTGCAGCCGCAGCGCCTGGCGCGCGCTCTCTGCACAGGGCTCTCTCTGGGTTCTCGTAAAGGCTCCCTCGCCCGCCCTCGGGCCCAGGTAAGGCCCCCCTCCACCGTTGCCAGCCCAGGTGCTACACCTTCCCCTTAACCCTTAACCCCGCCCCTGCGCACAGACCCCCACGGCCAGCACGGCCCACCAACTCCTAGCGAGCCCGCTGTTTCCGCCAGGACGCCATACACTGCCCTTCAAGGTGCAACTCAAAGGCCACCGCCTCCGGGAAGCAATTGTCTGTTCGTTCCTTCATCCATTCCACGCGTACTGATCGCCAGACACCACGTGAGGACTCGGTGAGGAAGATGGGGAGCCTAGGAGGGCGGGCCCTCTGGTGGGATGTATGACCAGCAGCAAGTGAGCGAGTAAATAGAGATGATCGGGGCCTCAGGGAGGAGAAATAAGGCGGAGTTTCTTGCCTTGGGTTTACCCTGGTGCCCCTCTCCCGCCCACATACCCCCATTCGCTGGGCCCGGGCTGTGGCCTTTCCCGCCCTGCAGTTCCGTCTCTGTCCCTCCGCCTCTGCACTGAGAGCCTGGGGCGGGGCGGGGCGGGGCGGGGAGGACGTCGTGACCCACCAGAGACGTGACACGTCTCTGCACATCATCCGGATCAGCCTCTCAGCAGCCTAAGGAGTAACAGTCCGTACCACGACCGTGTTCCGCAAACTCACAAACCGCGGTTCCAACACCTTGCCTGGGGTGATACCCAAACCCAGCGCTGCCTGCCTGACTCCACAGCCGAGCTCTTTCTCCTGCTTCAGGCTGAAAGCAAAGTGCACCACCGTCATCTATATTTGCAGACTCTTCCAGGGGTGCCCAGAGCAGGGCCCAGCACGAGGCCGGCGCTAGACCTCCCGTCAAGTGGGCTGAACATCAAAGACCGTCACCGTCCTGCTCCTTAAGCAGCGTGTGCCTTGTGGGGAGGGGGCCTCGGATGCCTCTGTTTTCCAGATGGGAAAATGGAGGCCCAAGGCTGCTAAGAGCGTTCGGTCACATGGGATCCCGAGTTCCGCCTTCTCCTCTCAGGCCCAGGAGGCCACTCAGGGGGCAGGTGTGGGGCAGACACCAGAGAAGAGTTTCACCAGGTCCATCGTAGGGGGCACGGGGGCCAGCGGCCAAGCCCCCGCCTGGGCATGCAGGGTCTCACTCTGCTTGCCAAGCCGAGGGGAGGCTGGAGGGGGGCAAGGACAGACCAAGGACCAGGGAGCAGCTGCTGCTTGGACCCAGGTGGCGGCCCAGAGGTGGGGACAAGCGATTGGATTCTAGAACCACTCACCAAGCAGAGCCAGCAGGGGCTGCTGATGGACATGGCAGGGGGAGGGGGAAAGGGGCGTGGAAGGTGATGCCTGGGATTCTGGTCTGAACTACTGGGCGGATGGAGGTTCCACTGAAGGCAGTGAGCAGATGGGGAGCAGGTATGGGGGGTGACTGGGTGGGACAGAGTGGTGAGGACTACAAGCGGTCTAAAGGGAAAATTGTTGCTCTGTAGGAATGAAGGCTCCCGATTTTCAGAAGTCAGAAATCCAGATTTTTTTCATAAAGGCTCTTGGGTTCTAGATGTTTGCGATAAATTCAAATTTAAAATGCCATGTGGGCTAATCCCGTGCACACCAGATAAAGTACACCTGCGGGTGGCTGGCCCGCAGGCTACCTCTTGTACCCTTTGTTCCCTCTCCCCCGTCAAGATTCACTGAGCTGCCACTTCCTCCAGGAAGCTGCCTGTGATTGCTCCAGCTCTAGGGGTGCTTGTGAATCTTGAATCTTGTGAATCTCACAGCACTGAGACCACCGGATTGGCGGTGACTTGAGGGTGGGTGTGGGTTTGCTTATCAATTTCTCAAGCCCGCAGCAGACACTCTGGCCGAGAGGAGGCGTTATTGAATGAGTACCTACTGAATGAATGAGTATCTCTCTCCCTTGATCCTCCCACTTTTCATTTTGCAGATGAGGAAACTGAGGCCCAGAGAAGGGAGGTGACCTGTCCACGGTGGGCTCTGGGGCCAGGGCCTGCTTACTGTCCAGCCTGTTTGTCAGCTGCCCCCGAGACTGGGCGAGCAGGAAGTATGAAGATGATTGCACAGTCTTACCAGGTTTTGCCACCTGAGGGAAAGACAGGATCCCGGGCAGCTCCTGAGTGTCCAGGGAGGGTAGGGAGCCCATTCCAGGGCGACGGTGGCCACCCACTGGGGTCAGGGCAGAGCCAGACCCCTAGGACTGAACATCGCTGTGGGTGGCCTGGCTGTGGACAGAGAGACGCCCCGAAGGCAGGGTCTGACATCAGCAGTCAGTTAAAGCGACAGCCAGCCCTCCTGGGCTCTCTCCTGAGAGTTCCGACCCACTTCCCTTTTGGCCCTGGGAGGGCAGACCGTGCCAGGGACCTTCAGGGTCTGTGCTCGGATCTGCCATGTAGAGAAATCAGACGACGGAGGCGATGGAGGCCCGGCCCAGTTCCCGGCACTGCAAGTGGAGGAACGGAGTGTCCGAGGTGTGCGGTGACCTACCTAAGGTCACACAGCCTGGGGGCGGCAGATCCGGGGTCCCGACTCCGAGTCCTGTATCCTTTCCAGACTGCTGAGATGCACTGGCCCCGGGGTCTTTACAAGCCCCCCCCCCGTCCCCCACCTCAGATTCCTCATCCGCAAAACGGGGAGAGAAGCAGAAGCCGCCCCCGCGGGGCTCCGTGCACATCAGCGCCCCTGAGGGCCGCTGCCGTGTGAACGTGCTGCTGGTGTGCGGTGCTGTGTGCAGGCTCGTGGCTACAGAGCTCCACCCTTCTTAGCTTCTGGTCTCTGAATGGTCTGGGTGCGGCAACCTTTCCAGCCTCCAAGGAGACACATCTCACTTTCGTCCAAGAGAAGTAATACCTAGTGCTTACTGGGTGCTCACCGGGGCCAGTGCCCTAGGCGTGATGACCTCAGCAAATACTTAGGTTCATCCTATAAGGCAGCTTCTATTATTATCTGCAGGGCGTGGAAACCAAGGCACGGGCAGGTTTTACAGACGTGCCCAGGGTGATACAAATAGGAAACGGGAGAGCAAGGATTTGAACCAGTTCCGCTCGCAAGCACCCACTGTAACCACCGTGCGACACGGCTGTCCTAGTAGGGCATGGAAGTCCTTCTCAAGGTCTAACCTGAATCCCCTTTGCTGTAGGCTGTGCCCTTCCCTAGCTCCTTCTTAGGCGAAGGGGAAAAGCTCCGCCCATGTCCCCCATTCTGTGTTGAAAGGCCTAAGTCCTTTGGCCCCTGGCTCCCAGCTCCCTGGGTCCTGGCATGCGGGTCAGGTTACCCCAAACAGGTACCCTCCCGTAGACTGTGCGTGTGCGCGTGCGCGTGTGCGCGTGCGCGCCTGCGCACAGGGGCCTGGTGAGGACCGCCCCACCCTGGGCCAGGACCTCACCTCCTCACTTGATTCCCTGCATCCTGTTTCCCAGCGCCCAGCCCCCCCGCGTCGGGGCGAGGCCCTGCCTGAATCTTCTCCGTCGCTCGTCTCCGCGCACAGGCAGTTCCCAAGGCCCTCTCCGTGGACGTTATAGCAGTTAATACGATTTAATGTTTTCCTTTAAGATCAACTGGTTTAAAAAGCTGTACCCTAGTCTGATCAAGCTTCTGGGTCTCACTCCCAGGTTGCAGGAACTACAAGAGACGGAGGAGCAAGCCGACGGGCGGACAAAGCCACGGCATGTGGCGCGGGCATGTGGTTCACGGCGGGACTTTGAGCCGCGGGGACTTTAAACCGGCTTCCACCTAGGTTCAAATCTGCGAGAATGAAAAGTTAAAAACAACGCACAAAATGCCAAATGCACTGGCTTTCGCCCCTGAGTATGGTTATTTGAAAAGGAAACCTTAGATCACTCCCCTACGTGGAAAACTAGTATCACCTGCTGTAAGTAGAAGGTTACCATGAAAACAAGACAGTGCGATCCGATTTCAGGAGGATTCTGTGTCCTGCCCAGGGTGCCTTGCAAACCTGCCCGCCTCTGTTCCGAGAAGCCCTGGGCGAGAGGTGAG
The DNA here is from genome assembly GCF_002837175.3 of Physeter macrocephalus. Classification (NCBI taxonomy): domain Eukaryota; kingdom Metazoa; phylum Chordata; class Mammalia; order Artiodactyla; family Physeteridae; genus Physeter; species Physeter macrocephalus. The sequence goes on from NC_041231.1 coordinate 6,916,017, forward strand.
TGCCTGCACTCTCGTCCTGGGCCCACCGGGGACACTGGGCTGCAGGTAGGTCCCCGAACCGCTTGCGTGCGTCAGGGAGGGAGGGGTGGTGAGAGTCGGAGCGGAGCCCCCTCCTCCCCGCCCCCCGGCAGCCGCAGTCTCTGCAGCAGAGAGGGGCTCGGTGGGGACTCAGCCCCGGTGGCAGCCTGGGCCTTTCTGAGTCACGCAATCCACAAGCTCAGAGCTGGGGCAGAGATGAAGAAACTGAGTCCCAGGCGGGGCGGGCCCTGCCCAAGGTCACATGGAAAGTCTGGGGGTGGGGAACCAGGACTGGGGAAACCAGAAAACTCCAGGTTTTCTGACCTTCAGCCACATGATCATCGAACCTTGTTCACAGGTATTCACTGGGCACCGACTGTGTGCGAGGCACAGAGGATGGGGGGCAGGGGTGAGCAGGACAAAGTCCCAAAGAGCTGACCCTTAGAGGCAGGGGACAGAGGACAAAAGCTAAGCAAACGAATGAGATCATTTCCGATGCTGGTGAGGAGGATAAAGAAACCAAGCTGGAGGGCGTGAACGATGGCAGTCGGGGAGATGGAGGAGGAGGTGTTGCTCAGGCTGAGGCCCGAAGTGCCCAGAAGGAGGGAGGGGGAGACCTGGGGCCAGGGGGCGCCAGAAGAGCAAGCGCCTGAGCACAGGCAACCAGCCCTCAGCAAGTCCTGACTCTTTTTTTTTCAAACTTTGTATTTTGAGTTAATTTCAGACTTACGGAAAAGTTGCAAGAAGCCTACAAAGAATTCTGTACACCCTTTGCCCAGATTCCCCCCATGTTAACAGTGTATCCTGTTTATCGTACTCCTTCTCGCCATACGTGCGCGCGCGTGCGCGCACACACACACACGCTTGCGATCGGAATTCTCTGAGCGTTAAGTCGCCCCCCTCGAGTCCCTGCTACGTTGATGTGTTCCCTGAAAACAAGGACGTTCTCTGACATAACCGAAGGACCGTTCTCAAAGGCGGGACATTCACGTTGGTTCAGTACTGCTATCTTATCCTCAGATCTTATTCAGAGTTGCCAGCTGACCTAGCGACGTCCTCCACGGAGAACAGTCCCTGATCTTAAGCCTCCTTTGCAAACACGCAGAGGGAACTGCGTTCCCAGGACGGCCTTCAAGGAGAGCACCAGGCTGGCCCTTTGGGGGTGGGCCATTCAGCCCACGGGCTGGCTCGCTCAGGGCCCGTGTGTTGGAGCCTGAAGCCGAGGGGAAACGAGCACCGCATACACTCCTACCAAGAGAGCCTCTGTATTTCTGACCCAAGGGAAAAAGTTAATAAACCTTTAAAACGGAGAAAAATGATTATGAAAAGAGCCCACGTTACTCGATCTCTTCGCACGTTACTGTCGGCCCTCATAACCCACCCTGCAGGGCGCAGAAGGCGGCAGCCCCTTGAAATGACCGTCCCCTCTCACAACAACGCAGGGTTTGTAAAGCAAACAACAGCCTGTCTTTATGTGCAATTTCGACGTTCTGTTGGTGGCTTGATCGCTGAATTTTGGGGGCCACCTTAAATTCCGCACCCAGGCTGGATGCCTCACCCGGACCCCAGCTCTGCCCACCCCACGCCACACACGTGGGCTCTGCTGCTGTGCACATACTGTGCTCAACAGAGACCCACAGCAAGCCTGAGAATGGGTCCTTGTACCCCCTTCACGAATGAAGAAAGGGAGGTCCTAGAGAAGTCTGCCGGCGCTGCCGTCACAAACACCACAGACTGGGTGGCTGAAACCACAGAAATTTATTGTCTCACAGTCTGGAGGCCAGGAGTCTGAGATCAAGGGGCTGGCAGGGTTGGTTTCTCCTGAGACCTCTCTCCTCGGCCTGCAGACAGCCCCCTTCTTGCTGTGTCCTCACAGCAAGGAGACACATCTCACTTTCGTCCAAGAGAAGTAATACCTAGTGGTTATTAGGTGTATTAGGTGTATTAGGGTTCTTGAGAAAGAGAGAACCATTAGGATGTACGTGTGCGCGTGTGTGCATAACTATATACACACGTGTATATAGTTATCTATTACCCACACATACATACGTGTATATATATATATATATAAATACATAGATATATTTATTTACTATAAAGAATTGGCTCATACTGCTATGGAGGCTGACAAGTCACAAGATCTGCAGTTGGTGAGCTGGAGACCTTGAACTTCAGAATAGCTAGGAAAGCTGATGAAATTCTTCTAGTCCTAATGCCAGGAGGCTTGAGATCCAGGAAGAGCCAGTGTTTCACTTTGAGTCCAGAGGCTGGGAAAAACTGATGTCCCGGCTCGAGGACAGTCAGGCGGGTGTAGTTCCCTCTTATTCAACGTTTTTGTTCTAGTCAGGCCTTCAACTGATTGGATAAGGCCCACCCACAATGGAGAGGGCAATCTGTTTTGCTCAGCCTAGTGATTTAAACGTTAATCTCGTCCAGAAACACCCTCACAGACACACCCAGAATAATGCTGAGCCAAATATCTGGGCGCCCCAGGGCCAGTCAAGCTGACACACGAAATTAACTGTTACTAGACATGCTTGTCCCTCGGCCTGTGTCTGTGTCCTAATCTCCTCTTCTTATAAGGACACCAGTCCTATTGGATTAGAGCCACCCTAGTGACCTCATTTCACCTTAATTGCCTCTTTTTTTTTTTTTTTTGCGGTACGCGGGCCTCTCACTGTTGGGGCCTCTCCCGCTGCGGAACACAGGCTCCGGACGCGCAGGCCCAGCGGCCACGGCTCACGGGCCCAGCCGCTCCGCGGCATGTGGGATCCTCCCGGACCGGGGCACGAACCCGTGTCCCCTGTATCGGCAGGTGGACTCCCAACCACTGCGCCACCAGGGAAGCCCTTAATTGCCTCTTTAAAGGCCCCATCTCCAAACACAGTCACATTTTCAGGCACTGGAGGTTATGGCTTCAACGTATGAATCCGCGCCCATAACAGGCCCTGACAGGAGAAGGGTCTCAGCTCAGAAGCACGCAGGCCCAGCTCTTCCCTCCTCTGAGTTGCCTGGACACGTGGAGCCCCTCAGGCAGGCTGACCCACCCGTCCGATGGCTGCCAAGACGAGGCTGAGGTGCAGACGGTCACTCAGTATGGATTAGTCTCACGTGCTAAGTCCGGCAGTTACGCTGAAAGCGGGCGGCGTCTGTCCGGGGGAGCCCAGTGGGGTCTCGTCCAGGCAACAGCATCCCCCTGAATAAACTCTCCACGACCGTAACACCCACCTCCCGCCACCCTCTGGCACCAGCGGGTCCTCGCTAAGACACAGAAGGCCTCCAGCAGGGGAGAAGCGGTCGTTCGGAAGTCCGGATCCCTGGGGCCCACCCACGCCTGCAGCGTCCGCTTTACACGCCCTCTAGATGCACCTGGCAAGGACACGCTGGTGTTCCACCCGAGGACATTCGGTCCTCTCTCCTGGGCCGGGTTCAGCTCCGGCTGGCTGCTTGATGCTTAAACATTCACCGATTATTCGGCCGAAGACAGGCTTCTCAAGGCCCCCGGCCACCGGGTCAAAGTGAGCCTCTGGCGTGTTTCTCAGCCACGCCGCACTCTGGTCCAGCAGGAGCGCCTGAGCCAGGAGGACACGCTTTCGGGGAACAACGGGCTTTCTACACCGCCCAGCACACAGAGCCCTTCCCGCCTGCCCGCCCGTGGCGCCCGGGGCCCGGCCCTCCCGCACGCGGTGCAGAGCCGCTGGAGGCCCTGTGTCTCTGGGCGGCCTCGCGGGCTCACTGTTGCTCACCCCCAAAGACTCTGTCCGATACAACGCTCTAGCTCCACCGCCTTCACCTCCTTTCCATGCCTTTCCTGTCAGGGGCACTGCTTCCCTCTGTTGGTGGGAAAACCCGCTTCAGCCCTCAAGACCCGCCTCTGCTCTACAAGAACCCCTTCTGGCCTTCCCAGCCGAAATGCTCGCCCCCTCTCCTGAATAACACCCACGCTCTCTTTGCACTCACTTCGTTAATAAAAAGAACCCCCCCCACTTACCCAGAGCCAACCGTTTCCCAGGCACCCTCACGCCCATCGGGTCCTCTTCCTGAGTCCATTTCAGCTCAGGACCTGAAGGTCAGAGAGCAGAAGTGACGGGGGTGTCACTGTGCCCCGAGACGGCCCCAACTGTGACGCTCTAATGAACAGGTGCAAGGGAAGTGACGCTCTGGGACTTCTGAGGCCTGGTCATAAAAGCTGGCACGCCTCCTGCTTGGCTCTGTCTGCCCACCCCACCCCTCCAGCCTGCTTTCTCTCTTTTCCCCGGGGCACTTGCTCTGGGAACCCAGCCACCATGCTGTGAGGAAGCCCAGGCCGCACGGGGAGGTCCCGCCTAAGTGTTCGGCTCGCAGCCTGCAGCAGCTGCGAGGTGAGCGGCTGGGTGGGTGAGGCCTCCGAGGAACCCAGCCCCCAGTCTTCAAGAAGCCCCGTCTGATGCCGGGTAGGACAGGCCCCACCCAAGCTGCAGACCTGTGGGAAAAACGAACACTTTCTTCGTCTGAAGCTACCGGTAAGTGTGCGGTAATGTGTGACGCAGCCTCAGCAGGCGGAGAAGCTGCCCAGAGCCAGAAGGGGCTAGACGGTGAGGGTAACAGGTGCGGCTGCGCCGCGCTGTGGAGCTGGTCACGTGGAGTGCACTGACCACACCCCCCCTCTGTGACCTTAAGAAGGTCACTTGCCCTCTCTGGGCCGCCGTTTCCTTGTCTGAAACATGGGGAAAAGAACAGTATCTATCTCAGGAGGCTGTTGAGAGGATTCACGGAGACACCATGCGCGCAGCATTCAGCACCGAAACGAACACCCACGGAAAGTAACAGCAGTCCTAACGGTGATCAAAGGGACAGGCCAGGTCGGACCCCCAGCCAGCCTGATGTCAGCGCCCTCACTGTCCCCTCAAGTCACAAAGCCTCAGGGACTGAACCTGCCGGCTGGGAGCAGACGCCTGTGCTCCAGCGTGCGTGCGGGCACCCTGCAGCCTCCGACCAGCTCTGAGCACACAGCCCAGCTTCCTGGGCTGTGTGCTCAGAGCTGCCAGGCCACCGCGTTCACTGACTGTGACTGAGGTTGGGGAACTCTCTTCAAAACGAGCGTCTTTACAGTGTTTTCGATGCGCCTGGCTTCCGTTATTTCCAGCAGCAGGGGCTGGCGAAACGTGCCCATCAGGAAGCAAGTTGGCAGCTGGTCTAACCCCGAGCTAGTCCTATATCTAAAAGCAGATGGGGGTACCCAGCACGTGCTTGGAGGGGAGGCGCCAAAGTCAGGTTGTGGGGCAAGAAAACACAGAGTTACAATCACCCTTGAAAATCCGTTACCGCGGAGGACCTGGAGCTACACAGACCGAGGGAACGGCACGTGCTGTCTCAGCTTCCACTCCAGGACGCCTGATGCCGTGCAGAGCTGGCGTGGACACCCACACCATTTACAGTCTTCTCCTCTCCTCTCCTCTCTCTCTTTCTCTCCTTTATATGTTAAAAATATCATCCGGCTTTTAACACCAAGTGTAGGTAAGAATGTAGAGACACGGGACCCTCACTCATTGCTGGTGAGGAGATGCACTGCTACACCACCTCGGAAAGCAATTTTGCAAAGCCCAGTGAAGTTGAAGGTACTCATGTACCGCCCTGGTACAAACCCTACACGTACCACACGTGTGTGCAAGGAGCGGGTGAAGGAACCCTTACTGCAGCCCTCCCTGGAGCGTCAAAAAAATGGGAAACCACCAAAATCTATATCAACAGCAGAACAGTGGAATACTTTACACCAACAAAAATAAACATGAGAACTCTACACAGCCACAAGGATGACTCTACCAATAAAATGTGGAGGGAAAAGAGCAGGTTGCATCTTGAAGAGCTATCTGTACACCCATGTTCACAGCCGCATTACTCACAAGAGCCAAAAGGTGGAAGCCACACATGTCCATCAGTGGATAAAGAGAGAAACTAAATGTGGTCTACACACAGAACGGAACATTATACAGCTCTGAAAAGGAAGCAAATTCTGCCACCTGCTACAACATGGACGAACCTGAAGGATACGATGGCGAATGAAACAAGTCAGTCACAAAAGGACTAATCCTGAAGGACTCCACTTATACGAGGCCCCGAGAGCAGTCCAATTGATAGACAGAAAGCAGGACGGTGGGTGCCAGGGGCTGGGGGAGCGGGGTGGAGAGTGAGTGTTTAAGAGGGACTGAGCTTCAGTTTGGGAAGATGAAAAGGACCTGGAGATGACGGCGGTGATGGTTTCACAAGAGTGTGAACGCACTTAATGCCACCGACCAGCACACTTAAAAATGGACAAGATGGTCAGTTTTACGTTACGTGTATTTTACCACAGTTCAAAAGTTTGGAAAAGCAAGTTGTAGGTTATGACATCATGCATGTAAAGTTCTAAAACTTGTAGAATGAGCTTTGTGTTAGCCAAATTATAAAAATGTGCATGTGAAATAAACACAGCAAATGGGCAGGGTGGGCGCACTATTGCTTAGGTTTAGCTCTGGGGGGATCGGGGTGAGATGGGATTTGAGGGAGGCCCACAGGAGCCATCCACCGCGTCGTAACAGTTTATTTCTGAAGCCAGGTGACGGGTATGCCACTTTCTACTTTTTCTTCCCACCCGAACTGTTTCACTAACCAGAGTGCCCTGAGGTCCGCCAGGCTCTAGGGCCCGGGGAGAGGGCTCTGTGCCTCCCAGGATGGGCTCTGGGCCAAAGCTAGGGGCTCTGCGGAACGGCCATCGCCCCAGGCAGAAGGCAGAGGTGCCAAGAACTTCCTTTGCTCTTTCTAGTTGAAATAAGCATCTCCGCTCCTCCTGCAGCCTCAGCCTCTGGCAGGGCTCCAGGATTATTTTACATGAATTTAAGATCACTAATGAAGAATAATGAACAGCTTCAAGGGAGCCTGGCACACCCTGTGTTTAGAAGTGGTTAATTATGCATTGTCTGCAAAACACCCTTTTCATACTCGAAAGTTTCGGGTGGCTGTTTTAAACAATGGAATATGGCATCAGGGAAAAAAGCCAAGGGGTTCCATACGCCAAGTTCCTGGGGTTGGATCTCTTTGGACAGAGGTGACCACGGCTCCCTAAGCCCCCTGAGTGAGGTGCCTTAAGTGCTTCCCTGGCCCTGGCACTGTCAATCCCCCGGAGGGGCCATGAAAGGTGGGCTAGCTCCCTCCCCCAGCGTCGGCGAGCAGTCAGAGCCCCGCCAGGATGCGGTCTGGCCATAAAGCTGGAGTCTCTTGTCCACCTGACTGACACGTCACCATTATTTATGAACACTAGTCGATGGAAAGAGGACTGTCCCCAGCCCCGGGCATCTCTTTTGCCAGTCGGAGCTCCTTGGCTGGCCCTGTGCAGCCTGTGAAATCCCTCGGTCCCCCTGACAGGCCACGTGACTCTGGGCCAGCCACTTCTCCCCCATGAGTCTCTATTTGTTCACCTGGAAAATGGGACAATTACCTCCTCCCCTTCACGGGGCTGGTGGGCTTAGAACGATGCCTCCCACGTAGCAGGTACTCCGTGAGCCTCCGCATCACACTGCCCACCCGGCCTCCCTTTCTAGCCTCACTGCCTGACCCGCACCCTACACTTCAGCCTCATCTGTGACCATTTCTGAACCACACCAGGCTCGGTCCTACCTCCACACGTTTGCTCATGCTGTGCTCCCTGCCTACTGTCCCTTCCTTATCTGGAAAAATCCTGCTCCTACGTTCAGGCCCAGCTCAAATGACACCTCCTGCAGGAAGCCTTCCTAGATTTCTCCCAGGCCAGACGGCCTCCCTCATCCTGCTGGTATCTTTGTGCCGCCTCTATTTATACCCCATCCTCAACTTTCATGGCTTGTTAGTGGGACTCTTTCCCCTCACAGGCTGGGAGCTCCTTGAGGACTATGTCCCATTTGTCTTCCGGTCACAGTTGGGCCTTGAGAAAAGAGCACCTGCTCTGAATAAGAACCTCCCATGGTGGGAGGGGCCAAGGGAGCTCTCACTGGTTGGCCTGGAGGCTGAGCCAGGTCTCTCACAGGCACCACGTGACTCCCAGAGGGACTCTCAGCTTGCTGCTCCCACCCTGAGAGCCCCTCTGGGCTCCCCACCGTGCGCAGCAGGAGGCCCGGCCCCTGCTCTTAGACTCAGGTCCCCAGCGCCCCTCTCAGCTCCATGGCCTCTCACCACCACCCAAAGACACATGCCCTTTGAAAGCCTCTGGGGTTTTTCACCTGCCTTTCCCTCTGCCTAGAACACCCATCTCCCCCTCTCGGCCCAGCCAACTCCTGCAGACACTTCGTTGCCCGCTCAGCTGTCACCTCCTCCCTGAAGCCCCACATCCAGATCCACTCCTCCTACCGTGTCCCCCCGAGCCCGCTGTGCGGTGGAGACATGCTTCCGTCATCCCTCTCGCCTCAGGACCCTGGCACACTCCTCTCCTGAGCGCTCGAGACAGAGTCCACCTTGGAACAAGAGAGACCTGGGTCCAAATCCTGTGGCCACACTTACTCGTCTGCCTGCCCTGGGTCGCACCTGCTCAAAGGGGGGGCTTCAAGGCCCCTCTTGCAGTAGGGCTGAGGATTGACCAGAGTGTAAAGTGCACCCTCAGCAGACACTTAATAACTAACAGCCAGAACATTCCAGGTGCCCCAGGCCCATAGGAACAAGCTCCCAGGGTGGTGGGAAAGGCTGGTCCACCTGCACGAGTGGACGACGCCCCGGGTACAGCCGGCGTTGATCAGATGCGGGGTGGGCCTCTCTCCCTGGCACCCACCCAAGAGCGGGGACTTCCTTTCTGAGGCTGCTGTGAGACCCTCAGGATCTGCCCCCTTCGGAGAAAGCCTTGGAAGAGAAAAGAAAAGCTCCCACACTTTCCCAGAACGGCTCGCATGCTAATAGCCACGGACTTCACAGAGTGTGAAATCAGGAAAAACTAATTCCCTCAGGATAGCCGGTATTCTAACTCCCTCCCCCAAGGCCTTTAATTACAGGCCGTTGAAGGCGCCCCTCCTGCTGGCCTGGGCACCAGTGCTCCTCAGCCAAGGTGCGTGCGTGGACAGAACGCACGTGCGGAAGATACTGCCAGTTTTACTAACATTCGGGGTCGTGCCCGCATCGTTTCAGGGAGAGGTCCCCAAGTGCCACTACCTGTCAACTGGTCCAAATCCCTAAAGATGGGGAAACTGGGGCTCAGAGAGGGCAAGCGACCTGCCCAAAGTCACACAGCAAGCGGAGGGACTTGAACTCTGCTCTTCCGACTTCCACACCAGGGATACCCTCATTCCGCCCAAGCAAGGCAGACACCCTCATCACCCCAAGTGTGTCTCAGACCTCCGCTTGGGATGGAGGCCGTCAAACCCCTTAGTCACGTGAGCCGCCAGTGAGGTCAGGGGGCACGGACCCCGGCAGGGCCAGGCCAGGGTGGAGGGTGCCCTCCTGTGGGGTGACAGTGCTCCAAGCAAGTCCGCTCCAGGGCCAATCTCAGCAGCAAGGAACAATGAAACTCAGCGCATGGCCACAGAGCGCTCGGGGGTGACCCCTTCTCTGCAGAAATCCTACCAGCTTCAGGGCTGGAGGGAGAGGAGGGGACAACTGAGCCAAGCTGCCCAGTGGCCCGGAGCGAACGCCAGCGGGGGCCCTGCCCCAGGCCGAGGAGGCCCCGTGGTCGCCGGGCAGGGGACGGTCCCGCCAGCTCGGCTGCCCCACGGCAGAGGCCCTCCCGGGGCGCGTACCTTTTATAGACTCCGTGCAGCGGCTGCAGGCACAGGAACTGCCAGGAATCCAGGCAAAAGGCCTTGAACTTGAGCATTTTCGCCTTCGGTCTCCTGCCGGACCCCCGCGGTGCCTCCACCGAGACGTGGGGACGGGGCTGGGGGAGCTGGGGGACGCGCCGCTCCGGCCACCCCGGCCCCCGCTGCCACAGCGGCCCCACTCACATGGCCCGGCGCTGCCAGCCGCCCCTCCAGCACGGCCTCCGATACAAAGAGCAGCGCACACAAAAGCCCAGCGGCTCCCTGCTCCGTCAGGCTGCCGCCGCCGCGGGGGGCTGGAGCTTCTCGGGGCTTCCCCGGGGGTCCCCGGGACACGCGGGGGCAGCCCTGGCCGTGCTGAGCGGTGGGGGCCCCCGGCCCGTCATCCTGGGGGCCGGGATGCCGGGGCTCCTGACGGCGGCTCCGAAAGCTTCCTCTTCCAACTGGTCCCCGGGTCCCCAGTGGCTGCGCCGGCACCTGGCCGGGCAGTGGCCCGGCCGCCCGCCGGGCCCGAAGGGGCCGAGGCTGGCAAGACCAGGGCTGCGGGGTGCAGGCCGGGAGGGGGCGAGGTGACAAATGCCGGCCTCCTCGCCAGGTCAGTCACGCTTGGCGGAATCCCTGCTCGGCCCCGAGAGCGGAAACTCACCACGTCGCCACACGGTGCCGTGGGAGCCGCTGTCTCTGAAAGGCAGCCGAGAAAGACTGACAGGGCCACCGTGGTTGCCTGGGTGACAGGGACACATTGATAAAATCTAAAATGGAACCTCGATGACAGCCGCTCATTGGCTGCCGGGAGGGGACTCCCGACGCCAGAGGGGGGCGGCCCGGGCTGAGGGGCCCTGGCCAGCGGGGCATCGTCAGGCAGGGACGGGGACCACAGGCAGAACGGGTGGCCCCGCGGCCCAGGACCCAGCGTCACGGGCGGCCGAGCAGAGCCACTGGGCCCCTCCTGGCGGGTCTGGCTTCTCCTCCGGACGCCCCGCGGCCCTTTCCCTACACGCTAGCCACAGGGACCTCAAACGGCCCCCTCTGCTCCACCGGGTCTCCGGGCTGCTCTCAGAATAAAGGCCAAACTCCCGACCGTCCGCCGGCCCCCAGTGCCCCGACTCCTGCCCGACGCCCAGACCCCTGGCTCCCGCCAGGTCCCAGCAGGCAGCCCCTCTTCCAGGCCTTCCGGGCAGTGCGCTTGGCCTGAGGCGCCCTCCCCGGCCCCTCTGCGCCCACCAGATCCTCCCGCCAGCCTCGCGGCCGAGCCCCCCCGCACGCCCGACCCTGACTCTCCCCGCGGGCCGGGACGCGCCCTCCCCTGAGACGATCCTGTGGGTTTCCTTCCTCCTCCTCCCAAGTGCCGCGCCAGCGTCCCGGCCCAGCCCGGCTCAGGGCAGCGGCGGGCCCGCTGCAGGCGCCCCGTCACTTGTTGCAGGAGTGAGGGGTCCTGGGGAGCGGGCTGGAAGGGTCCTCCCGGGCACACCACCCTCACCCCGCCTGCCACTTGGGGTCCCTGGTTTGCTCAACACCGGACAAAGCAGCGGTCCCATCGCATCCTCGCGGAGAGGGCTCGCTCCCCCTCCCGCAGGCGCAGATGAGGGAACAGAGCTCCGAGAAGACCCCATCACCGTGTGGGAGGGACGACGTCCAGGCCCACCGGCCCCAGACAAGGGCGGCTGCCACCAGAGTGCTGGGCCTGCGCGTCCTGTGCCGGCGGCCGGGCGGCCAAGGCTGGGTGCGGAACCGGGCCTGATCCCAGCACCCCGCGCCCCCCGGCGAAGCCAAAAACCGAGTCCCCGGCCTCAGGAGGGAGTCCCCTCCGTCCACCATCTCGGACGCGCTGCTTCTAGAGCAGTGGCTCTCCCGCCGGGGCGATTCTGCCACCACCCCCTGCCCCAGGAAACAGGGGCCACGCCTGGGGACACTGGGTTGTCACAATGGGGAGGGCGGCGCCCCGCCAAACACCCCACGGCGCACAGGACGCCCCCCTCCGCCAGCAGCGACGCAGTCTAGCGGCTCTGCGGGGTGGCTCTCCTTCGGAAGTGCCGCCGTGGACGGCCAGAAGGCAGGGGCGTGCGCGACGGCTCAGTCGAGCCGGGAGCGCGAAGCCCAGCGAGGCGAAGGGCACGGACAGCATCACCAGGACGGCCGAGTTGGATGCAGCGTGGGGCGCAGTCCGGCAACGCGGCCCGGGGAGAGGGGAGCCGCCGGGTGACTGGGCCGCTGACGAGGCAGGCGAGGAAGGAGGCCGACGTGGCGGTCTGCCGAGGGCGAGGGGCCCGCCTGCCGGCCTCCCTGGAGGGCCGTCCGCCCTCCCCCAACAGGACATCAGCTTCCCTCTCACGCCTGTGGCAGAGGAAGCCGGCTGTTCCTTTGAAAGGAGGCAATTACTGGCTGGGACCTTTGTTTCTGAATTTCCCAGGCTGTAAGCAGGCCTCCAGAACCTCCGTGGGACCGGCCACCAGAGCCCGAGGGCCGGCTTTCTCAGAGGCTCCCACAAAGCAGCAAAGCCAGCGGCCCCGCTGCGCATAAAGGGCAGAGGCCAGGAGGTCGTGCCGGGGAGGGGGGAGGGGGCGGCTGGGTCTGGCACCAACAGTCCTCTGGTCTCTGGACCTCAGTTGTCCTCATCTGTGAAATGGGAACACTAAGCTGGGCTCTGCCTATGTCCCAGGGGGATGAGGGCAGATCTCACGTAGCACCTGCTGCCCCTCAAACGTGCCGGGCACGCTCCACCTCTGAACCTTTGCACTGGCTGCCCCGCTGTCTGACGCTCCTACTCCAGAGACTTGCACGGCTCACCCCTCACCCGCCTCTCCTCCTGGTGTCTGGTTAAACAGCGCCGCCTCCAGAAGGCCTTCCCTGACTACCCTCCCATCACCGTCCCCTCTACCCTGCTTTACTTTTCTTCACAGCACTTGTGGACAAAACATGTCGCGGCCACTTCAGTAAACAGAGAATGCCCCTGCCCTCAAACTGTCAGCCACTGTAGCAGCCCCTGAAGGTACACCCCGAGGGGATTCAAGATGCAGAAAAACAGGACCCCCGCCCTAGATAGTGGAGATGCCCCTCTGAGGAATAACCTCACGGACTCTTGCATCGTCCCCTACGTGGGAAAGCACGAAAATCACTAACTTGAGACGGCTGGGTTTTTGTGATTAGCAGTCATCCTTGATGGTGGGGCACATTTTTCCCAGCCAAAAGCCCTCTGTCTCCTGGCTTCTCCCTTCCCTCTTGGCAGCAGGTCCCTCAGGGCTGTCGCAGAGGCCGTCTCCCAGGCTACAGTCTCCAGTAAGGGCCAGAAAAAACATAACTCGCAACTGCTGGGCTGTGCCCGTTTCTTCAGTCGACACGCCTGTCACCACCTGACGTATCATATTCAAACCCGATTTCTCTGTCCGTTTGCCGCCTGATAGGGTAGCCCTGCAAAGGCAGCAGGACGGGTCCCTGCGGCTTCCTGAGTCCCCCCGACACCCGGAGGTGCTCAGGAGGGTGGAAGGCAGAGGGGGGAGGCAGGACCAAGGGGCCCTGCCGTCTTTGCTCCCTGAAGGTGCAGGGGCTCACTGGCTATGAGGTCAAGTGCGGCCACTCCCTGACCACGACCGCCATCACTATGGGCCCGAACTGGAGTGAGGCAGTGGGTGTGTGTGGACCCACGTGTGGAGGCACGGCCTGAGGGTCCGAGCGCCGAAGTAAGGGAGCGTGCAGATGTCGGGGAGTCTGCGTGCGTGCGTGTGTGTGGCTGTGCAGGAAGTGTACGCACGTGGGCGAGGAGCGTGCTACCGCAGCAGGCAGCGTTCACACCAGGATCTGGGTTCAGAGCCCAGCTCTGCTCACCAGCTGAGAGTCCTGAAAACGTGACGCCCGTAAAACGGGCCGACAGTTCTGCGCGGCCGTGCAGAGGTGGGACGCTGCCAGCTCACAGCCAACAGGAGCGACAGCCCTTACTGCTACGTGTGCCCTGGCTGCAGAGCGCCCGTGTACGGGGTTACATGAGGGTGTGAACGTGTGCGGACCACCCGATTCTCCGTCCTCCAGCGGTGCCCCTGAGGGCACCCGCCGCGCCCGCGTGCCCACCCCCAGCCCTTCTCACAGCCTCAGCCGCCTCAGGCATCTAGCTGCCGCTAGGCCGTCTCATCCCCATAGCGCGGCTGCCACCCGACAGCTGGGGCCCAGCCCCTGCCCGAGGGCTCCAGTTCAGGGGCGCGCTGCCTTTGTGCAGAAGCTCCCTCTCACCGAGGCCGAGCTCCCCAGTGGGACTTGGGTCTGCCGTGCCCCCGCCCCCTCGCTTTCCAGGCCCTGGGTCCACAGCCACTTCTCAGGGCCTCACAGAGTCTGCCCTCTCCTGGGAGCGGGCACCCCCAGCCCACTTCTAGGGTGACTTCCAGGCACCCCCACGTGTAGCGCAGACGTCCCCTCCCAGCCCCCCGCCCACGCCAACCCCACTCAGGACCAGCTGCCCGTTCCTGCTCTTCCATGCCCACCCGCTGCCCCATCCAGGGGCCTCCCCTCCACCACAGTGTACAGCCCTTCCTTCTGAAGACGTCTTACAGAAACGACAAGATACAAGACCCTCAGACCACCATCCCCACTTCCACCAAGCACAGTGTGGAAGCTGACAGACAGGGTCGGCTTCTCCCCAGGGCTGCAGCCTTGGTCGTCATGGGAACCACGGCTGTAGGCCAGCCCTCGGGGGGCCACCAGCCTTGAATCTCGGAGGGACTGTGGGCTGAGCCACGGTCCAGGAGGGGCCGCTCCTAGCTGGACTCGTTCTCAGGGGGTGTGTCAGCACTGTCTCCGGTCCCTGGGGGAATTTTAGGGCCAAATGGGGGGCTAATTTCCCCCATGGCCTCTTGGGGCCGACCCCAGGTGCTGATGGGGAGAGTGGGCCAGTGGTCCCGAGCAGGTCCAGGGTGGATGGTACAACAGTACCTGTATCGGTCAGCGGAGAGGCTGCTTCCGGTCTCCAGGGAGCTCCTGAGGTGGCAAAAGTGAGACAGGATTACCGGTGACCCCAGACAACAAGCCCCCTCCCCCGGGGGGGTGCCATGCCAGCGCAGGCCACGCCGGGTGGTCCCAGGTCAGGTCCTGGGGTAGGTGAGCAGCCCTGGGGAAAGCCTGTGGCCCCCACATGCAAGAAACCATGTGCTTTTTTGTCCTCTGACAGGTCAGCCAAGACACCGCCCCATGCCCACCCCACACGCCAGTGCAAGGGCTCACTCCCAGGGGGCCCTTGGCAACGACAAGTCCAACTGCTCCCTGCTCAATGGGGACGCCAAGGCCCGAGGTCCCACAGGGAGTCTCCCAGCGGAGGTTCTTTGCAGGCAGAGCTGCACCCTGGGGTGGGGCCTGGGCCTGCCAGCTGGCAGGTCTGTCCACAGCCCCCGACCACAGACAACCCCTTCCCAGCATGAGCTGGCCTCTGCCCCCTCACGCTCCTCTCATCATACCTGCCCCAGGGCCTTTGCACTTGCCGTTGCCCCTGCGATGGAATGCTCTGTCCCCATCACATTTGACAACTTTCCAACTCCGGGAGGCCTTCCCTGTCTATAGCAGCCCTCCGCCGCCCTTCAGGACCCTCGCCCCCGACTCGTTCTCTTTCAGAGCCCCACGGGAAACAGGCCGGGTCATCTATCTGCTTGTTCACTCCCGTCTGCCCGTCAGAGTCCCCTCCCAAAGGCAGGGCCCCGTGTGTCCTGGTCATGGTCCCACTGAGGGGACCGGCCGTGACGGTGCCTCCTTTGATCTGTCACCTGCTACAAACCTGGTCAGAGGTGGGGAGGGGTCCCTGCTGAGGCCCCACAGACGCCCGTGAGGAAACAGGCTCCGAGAAGATAAGTGCTGTGGGTCCCCTGCTCTACAGACTGGGTGGCACGGAGACTCGGTGTGTTTGCCTGAGACCAGCATGTCCTCCCCAAAGAGGCCCGCACCACGGGCAGGGCCCAACGCCCCCACGCCGGGAGCCCCGGCAGAGAGGCTCGGTGCCCTGCTGTGGGTCTGGGCTCCGAGCCAGCCCACCTGGGGTCAGATCCCACCCCACCCCCAACCAGCCACGCGTTTGGTCCAAGTGCCTCTCTGAGCCTCAACGTCCTCATCTGTAAAACGGGAGTGAGAGTACAAAGCTCCTGCGGGCAAATAATTGATCTGAAACGACGTCGAGAAACACGAGCCTCTGCTGGCTCTGCTTGGCGCCATGCCCCGTGACCGAGGCCTTCGGGCCTGGGGGCGCCTTCCACGAGGCGGGGGCCCAGCTCCCCAGCACACCCTGTCCCTGCCCTCCCGGGCAGCGGCTGCTGTGACGCAGGACACGCCCCTGGAGGCGGTGTTATTGGGCTACACCTCTCCTCCGATGCCACGCTGCTTCCCACGTGGGCCACGGCCCCCCCCGCTGCGGCTGCCCCGCACGCCTCTCCCCACGCAACACCCAGAAGTCCAGGGCACCTGCTCCGAGAGGGCCTGAGCTTGGCACCGTGGGCCTTGCCCTTCTGGGCCACCGCTGGGAGCCCACCACGGGTCATCGGAGCTTCGGCCTCGCTCCCTGACCCTCCTTCCACAGCCCCGCACTGACCTGTGATTCTGCTACTTCCTGTCCGGCTGAAGCATCGTTGGTTGCCGGACCCCACGCGCGGCAGATGGGATGCCCCAGAACCTGCCTCAGGCACCCCCCTTCTCCAGCCTCAGCTGAAGGGGCCACAGACGGCACCCCCCCTCCCCTGGAGCCAGGGCCCACTCGGGGCCGCACGCCATCGGCTCAGCACCTCTGCCTGTGTGTCAGCAGGCCTGGCCGGGGATCAGGAAGAACAGAGGACATGAGGGCTGGTGTCAGGATGCCCTCGAGTCACTTTGCTGGACTGTCACTGTCCTGTGCCCACTCTGGGGTGGACAGCGGCTTTCGAGGATGGAGAGGGCAGGGCTGGCAAGGCAGGCCTTCCCTCCCTCCCAGGCCAGGAACCGTGCTGGGACCTGTGCTGGGAGAGGTGAGGAAACCTGGCCTCCTGGAGGCCCCCAAGTCTGGACGATCCCCCACCTGGCTGCTCAGACATGGACATGTCACGCGAGGTAACACCAATGTGATGTGACAGGGACACAGCCAATGGTGCTGGGGTTCCTGGAGCCCACTCTGCCCAGGCCCAGGGCTGCTCTGACTGCACTGTGATAGCACGGCACCATCTCGGCCTGCCGCAGACAGTCCACCTAGTGATTGCTAGGTTCTTTCTCCAAATGCTTCCTCTCCTAATCCCTGCGTGAACCGCACGAGGCACGTGGAATCATGACCCCCCCCTTTACCAAGGCTGACCATGCGGCCCAGGGGCTCCCTGTCCATGGAACACCACCCCATTCCCTGCCTTTTCATCCTGCAGCAAACTCCTATTCACCCTCCAAAACCCTGCTCAAAGGTCAATTCCTTTGTGCAGACTTCTTTGCCTACTTTATCCCCCAATCAGACTCCTTCCTTCCTTCCTTCCTTTTTTCCTCACTCCCTCCTGCCTTTCCCGCTTCGCCCCTCTCCCACTCCTTTAATGACAGTATTTTCTGAGCAGTTCCTATAGACTAGGCATTGGTATTAACAGTTGACCAGTGTCACCTCATTTGGTTGTCACCACAGCCTGTGAGGGAGGCACGGGGACACCCCACCGCATTGTGACACTCGGGTCCAAGATTCGGAAGGGTGCGCAATAATTCCCCCCAGGC
Source organism: Physeter macrocephalus (assembly GCF_002837175.3). Classification (NCBI taxonomy): domain Eukaryota; kingdom Metazoa; phylum Chordata; class Mammalia; order Artiodactyla; family Physeteridae; genus Physeter; species Physeter macrocephalus. Next base: position 6,933,440 of record NC_041231.1, read on the forward strand.
ACTAGTGTCCACAAGGCACACACGTGAAGACGGGGACCCTCCCAGACGTGCAAGGCTGACCTGGCCTGCTGTGGCCCAGCTCTAAACCCTGTGACAAGCGGTGGGCCCTGCCTGGGCTCCCCACTCCTCCGCACCCATGTCCCGCCCATCCCGGGGAACACCTCGGTGGCCTGAACCCCTCGGCAGTCCCCCTCTCAGCGTGCTGCTGCCCCTGGCAGCCCAGCTGGGACTGGCTCTGAATGGGGACCCTCCCTCTACGCTGCCGGGTCCACGCAACCTTGCTGGCCGCCGACTGAGGCCCACGCCGCCCGTCCCCCTCCTTCCCCGCTCAGCCCAGCTGCCAACAGGAGGGGCACGGCCCAGCGCCTGGACTGGGAACCAAGGGCCTGGGACGTGCCGGAGCGCCGCTTTGCCTCGGCCTCCCCATCCGGAATGAGGGGCGGCGGTAACAGCTCCACCTCTCGCAGTCGCTGTGAGAAAGGTGACGTGCTGCCCACGGAGCAGAAGCGCCTTGTATACCAGAAGGTGCAGAGCAGGTGTGTCTGCGGTATCACACGCTATTATACGATTACATCCCATAACGTTTAGTGAGATGTTACAGCCTAGAGGTTACAACGTGAATTCTAGAGCCAAGAGGGCCGGGGTTCAGATCCCAGCTTTGCCACACACTAGCTGTGTGACCTTGGGCAAGTTAATGAACCTCTCTGTGCCTCAGTTTAAGGTCCTCTCTTATTGTGTTTTGGGAAGATCGAATAGGTTAATACATTTAAAGCACTTCGAACAGTGCCAGGCACAGAGTCAGTATTCCATAAATCCAGCTACGACCAGTACAGGACTCAAAACAGTAGCATATTATGTTATGTATCATATGAAGGTGTGATATGGACAGTGTACGAATGATCTTAATGTGCTGTATTAACACACCAATTCTATATTAATAGGTGTTTGTTTTACCCACATATCTAAAATCCTCATTTACAGGGGAAAAGGGCTCTGAGTGGCGACCGCGCAGTACCACGGTCTCTTACTGAGGGGTGGCGGCCCCAAGTCCAGAGCTCTGTCTGCTCTGCTGGGCTGCAGAGAGCTCCAGCATCTCTGGAGGCCCCTGGACCAGGCTCGCGGACGCGGCACTCTGGGTCACCTGGGCAGGGCTCCATCCCTCCTCCCGCCTCCAAGGCAGGCTCCGGGGAAACAGCCCCTTCCGGCCACCCTGGACAAGGCGACTGCCCTGAGGACAGTCCCTTCTGAAGCCCCTGTCCCCCAGCCCTACGTGATCGGGCTCCTGGGGAGGCCACTTCCTTCCCCCTCAGAGTAAACTGCCTGTTCCAGTCCTATTCCCTGGCATGGCTCCAAACGGTGGCCGGCCACCTACAAAGTTCAAGAACAGGAAAGACGGCTGTGTGCTGTGAGTCAAGAGAGGGTCCCCTGGATGCGGAGGAGGGCTATGACTGGCGGGGCCCGAGGGGGCTCCCGGGGGGCTGGTCCGCTTCTGCCTGGGGGTCTAGGTGCTGCTTCCGTGACTGTGTTCAGCTTGTGACAATTCAACAAGCTGTACACCGGATTTCAATAAAAACTTACGTTAAAAAAAACAGCCAGCCTGGTTCAGCCCCAGCCTGGAGCAGCAGTAAAAACCCAAGGCCTCAGAGCTGGTGGTCTTCCTCTCCCGCCACCCCCTTCCTCCACAGCAGCTGTGTGGCCTTGGGAAAACCCCTTCCCCTCTCTGGCCTCAGTTTCCCTCTGCTGAATGAGGGAGCAGCAGTGCTTCCATCCCTGGCCGTGCGGTAGACATATGGACGCTTCTAAGAAATACAGATGTACTGACGCCTGGGCCCAAACCCAGACGGATGAGTCAGAGCCTCTGAGGGCCGTGCTCCTGCACCTTGGGTGTTTTTTTGGTTTGTTTGTTTTTGCTTTTTTAACTCTTCACTTTGAAATAACCACAGATTCACAGTAAGTTGCAAAATAAAATGTACAGGGAGGACCCATGCAGCCCTCCCCCAGCCTCCCCCAGGGATAACATTGTGCACAAAAAAACGTTGCCCACCATGAAGCCCTCGGCCACTGCAGCTGACCTGACAGTGTGCCCTGAGGGGATTCAGGATGGAGAGGAAGGAGACCGGCCCCAGAGAGTTAAGATGCATATCGAAGGGTAATTTCACTGAGCCCAGACTCTTGCATCTTCCCATACACGGAAAAGCGCTAAAATCATTAAATTGAGAAATCTGGTTTTTTCTGATCCGTAGTCATCTTTGGATGTTGCGTGCACGTGTGTGTGTGCGTCTATACAATTTCACCAGATGTGTAGCTTTCTGTGACCCCCCCCACGATCGAGTTCCAAGACGGTCTATCACATGGCACTCGCACGCCACCCCTCCCTCCAGAGCCACACCCACTTCTCCCCCAGTCCTTCACTCCCAACAGCCACCAAGCTGTCCGTCATTTTGTCATTTCAGGGCGTTACACAAACTGAATCGTACAGGATGTAACTTTTCAAGACTGGCTTTTTTCACTCACCATAATTCCCTGGAGGTTTATTCAAGCTGTTCATGTATCAACAGTCCCTTCCTTTTTACAGCTGAGTAATATTCCACAGCATGGACGTACCACAGTTTTTTTCATCTATCCCCCCTGGGAAGGTCATCTGGGCAGGTTCCAGGCTGGGGGGCTACCGGGGACAGAACGGCTATGAACCTTCGCCTACAAGTTTTTGTGTGAACGTTAAGTCTTCCCTTCTCTGGAACAAATGCCCAGGAGTGCCACAGCCAGGGTGTTTGGTAAGAGTACACTTACTCTGAAAAACTCCCCTCTAGAGCGGCTGTACCCTTGTACATTCCTAGCAGCAGTGCAAGAGGGATCCAGTTTCTCTGCGTCCTGGCCAGTGTTTCGTGTTGCCCCTATTTTTACTTCCAGCCCTTCTGATGGACGTGCAGTGAAACCTCACCGTGGTTTTGTTCAAGATTCCCTAACAGCTTACAACACTGACCCATCATTTCATGTGTTTATCTGCCACCTGCCTATCTTGTTCGGTGAAACAAAGGGGCACCTTCATTTTTAAAAGCTGCCCAGATGGGTCTAACGTGGAACCAGCTAATCCTCTAGGGCCCTCCGAACCCAGAAAGTTCTGTCCGTTTTACTCTCTGTTTTTTAATATGATTTATTTATTTGGCTGCGCTGGGTCTTAGCTGCTGCACGTGGGATCTAGTTCCCCGACCAGGGATCAAACCCGGGCTCCCTGCATCAGGAGCGCCGAGCCTTAGCCACTGGACCACCAGGGAAGACCCAGTTCTGTCAGTTTTAAAAAGAACATGTTCACTGGTGTAAGAATTCTTCCTGGCACCCTGTGTTTTCTGGAAGGGCCCGAGGGAGGGTTCCAGACTGCCAAAGGTGGCTCTGAGCCATCGTGCGCAGGCCAGAGGGTGACTCTGTTTGTTCCTGAGAAGAAATAGGGAGAAAACAGAGACAGGGGCAGTGTGAGCAGAGGTCCGGCTCTCCGCGTGGCCCTCGCCCAAGGGAGGCTGCTCAAAGCCCACAGGGGCCTGCGTGGGCTGGCTGGCAGGGGGCAAGGGCACGGCCTGCAAGGGACCTGGGGCAGGGCGGCTCCAGGCTCTCATGGGCCCTGGGTTGGAGTTATTTGTGGATTTACCCCCATTTCCAGAGGGGCAGGGGAGGCCGCACGCCTCCCTTTTACTAAATAATACACAGCCACTGCGTCCGCTATGGAAAATAACAACAGAGTACAGCAAGGAAAAGAAAGTAACCCACCTTCCCAGCTCCCTGGGGATTTGCCGGTGTTGACGTCGGAGGCCTCTCTGAACGTGTGCCTGCGGCAGGGACTGGGCCCGGGTGCGCTGTGGTTGCACGAAAGGACATTCCGTCCTGTGGCCCACGCTCCCCGCCCACTTAACACTTCTCCGTGCTTTTAGGTCGTCAAACATTCCTCTGCGTCACCCTTTGGAAGCGGCCCGGAACCCCGGGCGCACTCCCCGCTGCCCGCATCGGGGTCAGGCCGGGTGTGTCTCTCCCCATCCTTGGCCGCTGGGCTGTCCCGTCGATGAGGTCTCTGTGCAGGCGGCGGATGTGCCTCTAGGACCCGTTCCTGGGATCTCTGGGTCCAGGGGAGGGATGTTTTCACGGCTCTGGGGACACCCGCATGCAGACCCAGGGGGCTGGACCAGTGCTCTTAGGGCAGCGACGGGGGTGCCTGGCCATCCCCAGGGCTCCCGAAGTTTCTGTCTGGGGCAGAGCCTGGGCGCCCCTGCCCCTGAGTCCCCAGGCAGCCCCAGACAGAACGCCTGTCCGGGGCGGGCTCACCCCTCGCCGCTGCCCCGTGTGTCGCTGTCCTCCTCCTCCTCTGGGGCTCCGGAAGGGGGGACACAGAGAAGGTAGGAGGCGGCCAGGCTGCCCCGAGGTCTCGTCCCATTATCCCCGAGGGCCGAGGCTGCTGTCCCATGTCACCCGCCGGGTGCCCTGCTCTGGTCTGCCTCAGACTCGGGCTCCTCGTCTGTGGAGTGGGGCAGCCTCCTGCCTTGGAGACTCCGGTGCGGCTCCCGGGAGCGGGCGGACGGACGGGCGGACGGGGGGCGCCTCGTAAACCAGACCGACCTGAGGAGCTGCCCTGATGGCTCCCCTGCCCCGCCTCTCGCTGTCTTGCCCGGCCCCCAACGCCTGCCCTGGGCCTGCCTCTGAGAAAGCCACAGGGGCCCTGCCCGCCCACCAGGCCTTCCTGTCCTGGCTCTGGGCCCCAGACAGCCCTGCGTGCAGGCACAGTGAGTGACTGTCCCCGGGCTGGCCTCCACGCCCCCCCGTCCTGCCAGGCTGCCCTGCCCAGGAGCTCAGCCCGAGTCTGGGAAAGTCTCCGCTGCGGGGGGAGGGGGTGTCTCTGCCCAGGCCCCCGCTTCTGGACAGAGGTGTGGAGAGAGAGCTAGGCCGGCGGGCAGCGGCCCTGGGGTGAGACCCGGGGCGGGGGGTACCACATCCCCCTCTGGGCCTCATCTGCACCACGAGGAGGTCTGCCTAGAGAAGGGGCACTTAGGGGGCAATGGTGGGGGGTCTCAGGCCACCGGGGACGAGGGTTTGTTCAACCCCCCTCCACGCAGCCCCCGCCTCGTGCCCAGCTCTCTGAAAGCATCATCCTCCCTCATGTCACCCTAACAAGGAGCCCGCTTTACAGATGAGGAAACTGAGGCATCATCAGAGCACAGGGAGAAACACCGCGAGTAAGATGCATGGCTGCCCATGGAGGGAGGGGCGCACCCGGGCTGGGTCTCTCCAACCGGGTGTGTGAGCCAGTGGGGGGCAAGGGCGGGGCTCCCCTCGGACACAGTGACTCAGCCCAGACCTCGGCTCAGAGCAGGCAGCGCGCAGGGGGTCAACCAGGGCAGGGTCTGAGTGAGTTCAAGGGGAGGGTCCCGGAGTGGGACAGGGAGGGACACAGGGGGGCCTGGCTTGGCGAGGGAGCCTCCCTGGCTGCCCCCACCTGCCGAGAAGCACCCCCAAGACCCCAGCAACCCAGCATCCCAGCTTCTTCTGTGACCCCGAAGCTCCCACCAGGATCCTCTTCTTGAGGCAGAGCACCGGCCGGGGGTACAGGGCCACAGGGCACGTCCAGCCTCTCCCGCTGGTGGGAGTAGGTCTGAGGCCTTGCCACTCGGCCAGGAGCCTGGCCGGGCCTGTGGCCGGGGCCCTCGGGTGCCGTGTCTGGGAGCCAAGTCCTGTCGCTCTTGGACCTGGTTCGCTGATGGGCAGGGAGCACAGATGCCTCGGTCCAGCCCAGCCGGGAGGGGGGCCGACCATGCTGGAACTCTCTTCAGATGCCAACATGATCTCATTTTACCCTCAAGCCTGCCTGGGGAGCTGGAGTTTCGTATCCCCGTTTTACAGATGAGGAAACCGAGGCTCGGGGGACTGAGACCTGCCCGAGGACCTCCAGCTGGCAAGCGGCCACTCCGGATCCTGACCTGGGTCCCCTGCCCTCTGCTCCAGGGTCCTCACTGTCCACAGCCGTCCAGGCAGCTGACCCCCAACCAGGACGTCCTGACCCCAGCCACCCTGAGGCTGAGGGATGTGCTCCGGCACGTGTTTCCTGAGAGCAGCCCTTCCTTGGGGGGGCATCCCTCAGATATCCAGAAAACAAGCCAATTCACCCCAAAACCAGCGACCTACAGACCTGACAAATTTAATTTTTAAATAGCTAATGCACTCATAGTTCATAAGTACAACAAAAAAGATATCAAGTGGAAAGTCCCCTCCCAAAGGCACCACGTCCACCAAGGTCCCCCTGTCCCACAGGGAGCCCCACCACGAGCTTCTTGTGCCTTGCCACAGAAATCCCTAACGCAGACACAAGCAGACACGGACACACCCAGCCGGAGGAGTCGTGCATATGCGTGCAACAGGCTCCTGCTCGTCACCCTGGACACACGGCCCCGGACTGGTCCTAATGCCCGGTCCCGGAGCTCGCCCCTCAGTCTGGTGCACGGCGGCCAAGCCCGACCGAAGTCTGAGCCAGAGGAAGGATGGGGCCCCGGCTCCACGGCCCCTCCGGGGCCAGGGTGAAGGGCAGCCGTCCTCTGTGGCAGGGCGAGGTTGGGGTACCCTGCCGGACCAGAGCCCCTGACCCGGAAGGCTGGCAAGGGCACGGTGGACTCCGCCCAGCTGCCTCCCCTTCCAGGTCTGACGTGGGGCCCACCGGACGGCATCCCAACCACAGACACGCTTTCGGATCCATGCTGACCTCACATGGTGGGACAAATACGCATACAAGACACCCCTTAACTTACATCTGAAACTCCCACAACATTGTAAATCAACTACATTTCGATTAAAAAAACAAGACACCTCTGAACCATCACACGCGCACATGCCTGCACAGCACACGTGCGCACACGACTGCCGGCACGTATGCGCGTGCGGTCCCTCCTGCGGGCGGCTGGAAGCACCCCCCCGGCCTCGGGCCTGGTCTCGGGGTCACACGCGAGCGAGAGTCGGGCTGAGATGTGCCCCAGGACCTGCACTCAACAACCGCGGTCAAGGAAAATCCGCCAAGGTCTTTCCACGCAAACCGGGTGTGTTAATTCCCTTTAGTTGAGTGAAAGTTAAAAACAACGTGGAATATTTCCAGAACCCCCTGGAGCTGGGGGCTTCTGGGGAACCTTCAAGGGGAAGCCGAGGCTGGGGCGCTCAAGAACGAGGCCGCCGCGCCGAGTGCCGGGCACCAGCCGGCTTCTGTCCTCGCAAACGCCCTATCATCTGTTCCGGAGTTTTGTTTTGTTTCGTTTTGTTTCAGCAGCGGTCTTCACAGGCCTCACGGTCTCCCTGCTCCGCCTCCTGCATGTTGGCACGGTGGCCGTGCCGACCACGTGGCCCCGTTGCTGCTCTGAGGCACCGTCTCTCTCAGGGTTTACCGAGAAGGGCCGCGGGCCGTGCACCGGGGGATGGCGCCAACCCCTTCCAGGCCTACCGGGATGTGGGCCCGGCCCGACGCGGGCGCAGACGGAACGTTTGTCCCAGCAGATTGTCTCCCACGTGCTTCCTGCGGCCACGCAGCTGTGGCCTCTCTCACACGCCCTGCACTTCCACGACCCCACCGCTGGAGGTGCCCTGAGGGGCGGGTGTCTCCTGGACGCCCTGCAGAGGAGCAAGCTGGGTGCAGAGCGGGGAAGGGGCTCATCTCCAGTCTCAGCAAGCGGGGGCTCCTGGGTGCCCTCTTTGACTGCAGGGCGTGGGGACTGGGGAGTGGGTGGGGCAGGAGGGAAGGGACGGGAGCTGGGTTTGCACAGCTGCTGGGGGACCTCAGCCTGCAGCAGCAGGAGTCCGACCCCAGCTCTGTGGGGGGACACTTTCTCGAGGGCTGCAGAGGGGCCTGGAGGCGGAGCCTTGGGGGCCATCCGCCCCTGGGTCCATGGTTGTGGTGGTCCCTGGGGACAGGGGGAGCCCTAACCCACCCGCTCTGTTCACGAGGAGGCGGAGAACTCAGCCTGGAGGCCACGGGCGGGGGCGTCTGTTTCAGGGGCAGCAAGATGCCATCACAGCATGCGCTGTACCCCACGCGTCTGGCCTCTGCTCAGGACGCAGACGGTTCTCCTGGCAGATGGCTGAGCCCGGGCGGAAGGCCTTGGGTGCCCTCGGTCCACGGGGTGGCTGACGGCTACAGCATCAGGGAGGATGTACCCTTGGCCGGCTGGGCGCGGCTGAGCCCCGGGGTGCAGGGCAGAGCGGGTGGACGCAGGAGCAGCGTCCTCACTGGGGCTTGAGAGTGAGGGCGTCCCGGCCTCTGACCTGCCCCCCCAATCTAGAGACACAGCAAGCTGGTGCTCCCCGGCCCCTCCTTGGCCCCCAACAGGCATCGCCCTGCACCGGGGCGCCCATCTTGGTGGTGGCACTGCCACCCACCCAGACCTCCGAGCCAGAGCCCTGGGCACGGTGGTCTGCACGCCTCTGATGCCTTCCTCTCCCCGCCGCCCCCCGGCCTCAGGCCGACCTGCGGCATGCACCCCTGTCACTGCTCCATCAGCTACCTGGGCCCCCCCATCAGACATCTCCAGGTTTTCCCATCATCCCGCGGCGGCGCTGGATAAAAGGAAGAGAGAAGATAAACTTCAGGCTGAAGGCAACAGCGTGGGGCATCCTTCACTCACTGACGCTGCAGCTGCCCCATGCCAGAGGGCCCAGCTCAGGGGCCACCCCCTCGTGCCCCCACCAGGGGCTCCACCCTCAGTTGGCAGAGGGATACCTGTGGCGCAGCAACTGTCCCCGGGTGCCGCTCCAGGAGTGGGCACCCAGCGGCAGGCCCGGCGGACGCAGGCGGGCGGCAGTCTGGTGGGAAAGCTGGGGTTGAAAGGACAAAGGCGGGCAGTGGACAGAAGCCAGGCACGTAGGCACGGGGCGGGGGGAGCGAGAGGGTGGGGGGGCCGAGGGGGCAGGGAACGGAGCCCCCGCACCCTGATGTCAGAGGGACAGACGTGGCCCTAGGAGAGGGCGAGCAGCCCTGCTGTCCCTGAGCCCGACTCTGCGCCCTGGCTTTCCACTGGGCCACCCCAGGGAGAGCCCTGCCTTCTCCGGTATCGAGTCCCTTCTGGACCTGGGGCTCCCGAGCCGGGCCACCTGTCCAAGGGCGTGTGTGGAGCAAGGACAGGACGGAGGCAGGGCTGCTGGAGGGTGGGGCCCGCCCACGGACTCTGGGGTTGGGAGGCTCCTGAGGCCCGGAGGGAGGGGCGCCAAAGGGCTGAGCCCAGGACCCAGCCCCTGCCCGGGGGTCTGGAGCTGAGCCCTGCTCTGCCTCCAGGGCACTCTGCAAACTGGGAAGTGCGGTGGACAGACGTGAGGGTGCTGCTTCCTACAGCTGCAGGGTCCCGGGCATCATCGGCCCCCGCCCTGGCGGAGAGGCTGCTCCTGCCTGAGCTCCCACGCGCTGTCTGCGGTCACCTCAGGGGCCAGGAACGGCCCGTTTTACAGACGGGGACGTGGGGCCCGCAGCCGGCAGCAGGGCACGCCTGCCCCCAGTGGGGAGGCTTGGCACAGCCAGGAAGGGGGTCCCCTCCGGAGGTGCTGGTGCAAAGGGTGTGCGGTCACTCTGAGAAAGGTGGTGAGTTTTCTTGGGTAACACACAGTGCCCCAGGCAGCTTTTAAAAATTTTAGTATATACCACTGGGAAAAGAGGGAAGACGAAATAACGAGAAAAAAGATTCTTATTTCTAGGTGCCAGTGGCTAAGAAAGAGGGAGATAGGAGAGCCTGGCTGCGGCGGGGGAGGGTCAGCCAGATCCCTCGCGTTACGGGCCCCGTGGGCTTACCCGACACACGCAGCCACAGAGCCCTCCCCTCCCAGCCACAGAGCCCCTGGAACCCGGCTCAGTGACTCCAGGCTCTGCTCCAGGGCCAGGGCCCAGCCACCCAGCCGAGGGCTTGCCTCCCTGGCGCCTGGCTGTGGGCGTCCGCCCAGCGCTGAGTTGAGGCTGCCAGCTCAGCATGCTGCCCGCTGACTCCAAGCATACCCCGTGCACCGTCTCCAGCCTCAGTTTACCGCCCCCTCCCCAGGAAACACATTTGAACCCCCTCCGAAACGCGCAGTACAGCGGTTCAGGTGGAGTTGACCCCGTCCGCCCAGCTCCAGGGCTGGCGAGTCAGCATACGGCCTTCTCGGGCCATGGACGTGGTCTCAGGAATGACCACGAACCCCAGGGCTGACCAGCGGGAGGTGAGGGGTCCTGAGGGGACCAGAGCCCCCACGTGGGAACACATCCCAGACGGAAGGCAAGCAGGAGACGGCAAGAAGAGCACTAGAGCCCCCAGACCCAGCCACGCCGAAGCCGGAGCCCTGGGCCGCTCACCAACGGTGACCACTAAAATCCCTTCCGACTTGACTTTCTGTCCCTTGCCACCCAGAGGCTTCTGGCTGATACACTCCCTCCGGCCCAGCCTGGCTTCCTTCCCCTTCCCAGGCCTGTGTTTCTGAAGTCCCAGCCTGTCCCCAAGTCTATCCCTGTGCAGTGAGAGTCCAGGGGAGGAAGGTGACGAGGATATTTATAAGTTTCAGACCCACCATGTGGGTCAATGAATCCTTATGGCCACCCTGCAAAGTTTCAATTATTGGCCCCATCGTACTGAAAAGAAACCTGAGGTTCAGAGAGGTTAAGTCATCTGCCTCAAGTCACACAGCCACTGGGCAGCAGATAAGGGGTTCCATCCGAGTAGCTACTGAGGCAGGGGGAGGTAATGGGAAAAGGCCCTGATCACCCCGATACCTCAGCCCCCACTTCTGCTTGGCCCAGCCGGTTTCGGGGAGCTCATCCGAGGTACCAAAGTCACTCATCAACCCCGGACATGGTCAGGGACTGAAGCCCGACCAAGGATGAGGGATCTGAGGGACGTCAGGGCGCCTGCGGCCATGCCCCCCTGGACTAGGTAGGGCCGGACTTGATAACAGAGCAAACGTGAGAAGACGCTTGTGTTATGTTGGCCTGGTGAGGCAGGCCTTCGAGAGCCGGGCTGAGGATTCCAGCAAGAGCCGCACTGATTAAAAATGTATCGCTTCCCTTATTAACCATTCCAAACAGGTGCCGGGACCAGCTTGACGAGGAATGAAATTAGCCACACTCTGATCGCCGCCCGAGGAGCCCGGGGGCTGCTCCGATGGGACCCTCTCACGGGGACTCCTCCGGGGTCATGCACTCCCGGGGACAGGGAACAGGGGGCATCTCGGGCTCCTGGAGCCCTCAGGTCCCCACCTCATCCCCAGGAAATCGGATAAACTGGAGGGAAGGCCAGGGCCCCCCGCCGGGTCTGTCCAGTGAGCCTGGCCCCGAGGTACGGGCGGGCCGGACCCCGAGCCGGCACCACGCGCGGGCTGGCTTGGACCCTGCTGCCCGCAGCCTCGCCGGCCTCGTCCCGGCTGCCCTGCGACCTGTGACGAGTCCGTTTGCCAGAAGCCGAGCCGCTGAACGGTCAACGGGCGGGAGGAAAAACATCAAGAACACGCGCTTCCTTTAACCTTTCAGTTTTAGTCGGCTGGGTTCGTTTTAGTCTTCAAAACGGCACTTGAAGGAACGGTCAGTCTGTGTCTGTCCCAGCTCCTGCTCCTGGGTGGGGGAGGGACGTGGGGTCCGAGGGCGGGAGAGCCAGCTGCCCGCGCTACCGCTGTGCTGGCGGCCCTGGGCAGCAGGGCAGGCCCGCAGGCCCAGGGAGCAGGCCGCCCGGCCGAGGGCAGCTCGGGGTGGGGGGCAGGGAGCCTGGGTCCCAGCTCTGCCAGGGGCTCTGGGAGCATGGACCAGACCCTGCTCCAAGGTCTCAAACTGGGTGCCAGGGACCGAGCAGGCCCCAGCTGGCAGCTAAAGGGAGGAGGCTGGTCCCAGTGGCCTGGTGGGGTTCAGCCTTGGGGAGAAGGCTTGTGACCACACAGGCCTCCCATGGAGGGACTGAGACAGGGTGTGGCGTGGTCGCCAGGCTTCCTGTCCCACAGTCACCAAGGGTCCAGCTCATCAGACCCAAAACCTGCCCCAGGCCTTTCTTTTCCAATTAAACTTTTAATTTTGAGATAACTGTAGATTCACCTATCTCTGCTTTACCCTGTTTCCCCCAACGTCCTGCAAAACTACAGGACAACATCAGCCGCACAATGCTGAGAGTACCAGCCACCATCTCGGACAGATTTCCTGTTTCGTGCCTACTCGTGTGTCCCTGGTAGCGGAGGGAGGGCTTAGTTCCACGTGGTTCTATGCGCATGTTCACGTCTAGACGCACAATAGTTCCATCACCGCAAAGACCCCTCGTCCAACCCCCCGTCTTGATAGCGCCAACCTGTGCTACTCTTTCTCTGGTCTAAAAGGAAGTTCAAGAATCATATGATCTACCTACACACATATTTTAAAACAAAAATCAACAGAATGCCCTAGTTGTAACAATACAGAGAGAAAAACAGGAAAGCGGTTTATAAGGAAGTGACCTGCGGATTAGCGGTGGGCACACAGGGAGGCAGTCAGTCGCCCGCCCCTCTAGGTGACAGCGGCTACACACCCAGGCGGGTTACAGGGGTTTGCTCGCAGCTCGGGTGCCACGAGGGACGCTGCCCTCGGTGCCGTGATGCTCTCGGTGGTGACAGCTCTTGGCAGAGCTCTGAACACATCAGAGTCTGATCTTCCCCAGACTGTGAGGAAAGCAGCCGCATTCCTGGAAAGGTCAATGTACGTGACAATCACGAGGAATGTGTTTAGTGGTTTAGGTGTCACGTGGAGCGAGGCGCAGGTTCAGATAACCACGAGCGGATTTTCACTTTCACGAGGATCTGGGGAGACATTCGCAGGTCTCGGCTGTGCAGGGCTGCCCCCTACACCGTAGGGAATGGGCTCCCCGGGCTCCACCAACCGGACGCCTCTCCTTGCATCCACCCCGAATGCCGCCCACGTGACCCGCGGCCCCTGCTGAAAGCCCCTGGCACACTCTAACCCCGCACTGGCGACGCCACCTGTGTCTGTGTCCTCTGGGCAGGGGTCGCTGCCCCCCAGGATGCAGTCCATGCCCAGCGCTGCACAGAAGCTAATAAATGTGCCAGCAGAACGGATCTGGACCGACAGCCAGCCCGGGACAAACAGGCTGCTGGGAGGCCTGGTGTGATCTTATCCTCGGATGCCCCAGGACCAGACCCGCCCACCTCCGCTCTCCTGCCGCGGCTTTGCTTCCTTCGTGGAGACCACTCTACCAGCCACCGGTCAGGGCTTCCCGCTAGAGGGAGAACATCACCTCCTTCAAGGGCTTGCTGGTTACCATGTCCCCCCAGGGGGCCCTCAAATCCAGAACTGCAAAGCAGCGATTGCACAGCAGCGACTGGAAACTCTGTGTGTAACTGGCTGGGTGGTTGAGGCGCTTCAAAATAAAGTATTTACATCGACGCTCAGAACTTCCCCAGAAGGACCCCAAGAAACTGGACACAGTGGTGGCCTCTGGACAGAGGGACAGGGGAGGGAGGCGCCTTTGCACTGTGTACAGACACTTTTGTACCATGTGGATGAATTATCTCTCAATTATATGAATAAACAAAGAACAGCCAAAAAAGATGGAAGCAGGTATTATTGGTGTGATTAAAAACTTCTGAGCACCTACTGCGTGCCACGTACCCCCAAGGACCCAGCCCTCCCCAGACAACGCCAGGGGTCCTTGGGGCTGAGTGGTCCATCAGCAGAGAAGGAGGCTGAACTTTACCACTCACACCTGCCTTTATTCAAGAAAGGGTAAATCAAAACCACGATGAGGTGCTACTTCACACCCCGAGGACTGCTATCACACAGACAAACAAACAAACGAAAAACACAAGGCAAAATAGCAAGTGTGAGCGAAGATGTGGAGAAATTGGAATCCTTGTGCAATGGTGGTGGGAATGCAAAATAGTGCAGCTGCTGTGGAAAACAGTATGGAGGTTCCTCAAAAGAGTTAAACATAGAATTACCATATGGTCCAGCAATTCTCCTGGGTATATACATAAAAGAATTGAAAGCAGGGTCTCAAGGATACATTTGAACACCCATGTTCAATTACTCACAATAGCCCAAAGGTGGAAGCAACACAGGTGTCCACAGACAGACAAATGGATCAACAAAGTGCGGTCCATACACACAATGGAATATCATTCAGCCTTAAAAGGAAGGAAATCCTGACACAGGCTACAACATGGATTAACCTTGAAAACATTATGCTAAGCGAAATAAGCCAATCACAAAAGGACAAATACTACGTGATTCCACTTTTATGAGGTCCTAGAGCAGTCAAACCCATAGAGACAGAAAGGAGGATGGTGGGTGCCCGGGGCCTGGGGCAGGGGAAGGGGGGCCCGTGTTTAGTGGGGACTGAGCTTCAGTTTGGGAAGATGAGAAAGTTCTGGAGATGATGGTGGTGACGGCTGCACAACAGTGTGAATGTACTTCATGCCATCGAACTGCACGCTTAAAAACGGCTAAACTGGTACATTTTATGCTATGCGTATTTCACCACAATTTTAAAAAGAAGGTTATTGGTGTCTTGCCAGGCCAGGGCCTACACGGATGCCAGGAAACAAAGGCAGGGCCTTGCCTGGGAAGGTCCCAGTCTGTGGGGGAGACAGAGAAGCAGGTGGCTGGAAACAACAGAGGGGCCTGCACTGTGGCAAAGGAGAGGACCGGTGACCGGGAACTCGGCGAGGAGACGATTTGCCTGGGGAGTCGAGAGAGAGGCGTGATCGGATCTCCAGGTCTGAGGGGAGGGGGAGAAAGGGCCCTCCCGGCAGAGGGGCCAGCAAGGGCTCTCCCGAAAGGGCAGGCAGGACGGGCGTGGGGTGGGCCTCTGGGGCCGTATTTGTTGTGTGTCCCCGCTTGGGACTGTCAGCTGCAGGCGGCAGGGCCTGGTCCGGCATACAGACTAGGGGCTTGACCACCACCGTGGAGTGAGCGAATGAGTGAGTCGGTGGATGATGAGCCCCGCCCCCCGGGGGGCCACAAGTGATACACAGGACGGGCTGTGTGTGAAAGAGCCAGAACGCCTGAAACTCAGTTTCTGCTTCTGGTAGGCCCTGGTCCCTCTCCCCTCAGCCTCCTGTGTGAGTCCGCATAACAGAACGGTCAAAAGCTGACCCTGGCGCTCTCGTTCCAGATGAGGTCACGGGCCCAGAGAGGGCAAGAGGCTGGCCCTGGGTCACACAGCAAGGCAGGGGCAGAGCTGGAGCGCAGCATCCTTCCCCTGCTCTGTGAGCTCCAGGGCCGCAGAGACCAAGGGGCAGGCGTGAGTGGAGGGGGAGAGAGAGAACAAGAGCCAGCGAGCAGGTGGCGGGGGAGGGGGGGGAGGGAGGAGCAGACACAGGCTCTGGGGAAAGCAGCAGGCCTCAAGGTGAGCCTGGTGGGCACTTAGCACCTGGCAACAGTGCCTCCTAGGTCCCTGCAGGTGGAGGCAAAACCCATTTCACCCGCAGGCCCCAGGTGCTGGGCACCCTCAGCGCCCTGGACGAGGGCCGGAGCCGTGGCCACGTTCTAGTTCCAGGCGGAGCACGCATGGGGGGAGGGGCAGACCCCGTGGCCGGAGGTCAGGAACCTGATCAGGGACAAGGCACCAGGGGCCGTGGCTGTCACCCGGCTCCGCCTGGCCGCCCTCCGGCCCCGCTGTCCGCCCACCGTCTGTGTACCTGCGTCTTCCCTCAAGGGCGGACAGAATGGCGCTGCTGAAGAGTGGGGTCTGGGGAGGAAGGACAGAGCCCACAGGAGACGGTGCAGGAGAGCGCTCTGCCAAGGGCGTGCGGCAAGGACGAGCCCCACCCCGGTCCTGGCTTGCTAGTGTCCCTCAGGGCGAGCTGGGGGTCCCTCTCCACACCCACGGGCACCAGCCAGGCCAGACCGGAACTGAGCGTGAAGGTCAGCCTCACGGTGGAGAGGGGACGGGTCCCTCTCACCCGGGCCACAGAGCTGCCTGGCGGGCCACGAGCCGGGGCCCCCACCACCCTGGCTCCCGGGCCGGCCCTGAGCAGACCTGCGGGCAGCAGCTGCCAACGGCCCGAGGGGTGCGGAGGGCCGAGGGCCTGGGATGAGGACGCTGTTGCTCCCCGGGGACACGTGTACCCCGCCGTGGGCACAGGAAAAGGATGGCTGAGAGCCCTGCCCGGTCTCCCTACCCCCAACTTCCTTCTACAGTCCAGCGATGTAAGTGCGGCCGCCACCTCGGATCAGAGCCCTCCGTGGCTGCGCATGGCCCCTGCCTGCAGGGAGGGCCCCTCCGCCTCCTGTCCTGGTCCCGCCCACGCCTCCGGGCTCACGTCGCACCTCCTTCTTGCTCACCCTCAGGGGTGCGCGGCCGGAGGCAGACCCCGTCGCTTTGAGTAAAAGCCTGCGGTACCTCACAGAGCACTAGAGCCGGGCTCTGGGGCTGCCCTGTCTGCGTGCAAGCCCAGCTCTACCCCTCAGTGGGGCAAGTTATTCGATGACTCAGTTGCACTGTCTGTACAAAGGGGATAGCACCAGCCCCACTTCCCAGGGTCTCTGTGAAGGTCCAATGAGCTAGCGCCTGCAGAATGCTTGCAACCTGAGGCCTGAGGTTTGCATACCTGGAGCGCCCTCCCCTCAACCACCTGGCAACCTCCCTTCACCCTCCACGCCTGCTGTGGGTTGCGGGAACCCTCCCCACCTCTGGGACATCGTCCTGTCCCAGCCCTTGGCACTCTATGCTGATACCGTCTGTTCATGGCCTGCAGGCTGCCAGAAGGCAGAAACTATTTCTTACTGGGCTCTGTACCCCCTTGCTTAGGGCAATGCCTGGCACAAGATCCATCATTCACTCAATCAACAAAGATTTACTGAGCAACTACTATATGCCCAGGGCTTTTCTAGGTGCTGGAGATGCAGCAGCTAACACGCTGTCAACCTCTCTGCCCTGGTGCAGCTGACGCTCTAGTGGCCAAGATGGACCAACCAACCCCCAAGCAGGGACACAGCGGCAGGCCAGACGGAGACAGTGCTGGGCAGGGAAGGGGCGGGGGAAGGTCAGGGTGGGATCCGCCATCTAGATCTCGTGGCTCCAGGCAGAGTGAATGAATGAATGAGCGAATGAATGAATGAATTATAAATGAGCGCCTCACTTCAGCCCCCTCCCCGCCAGCAGCTCCGAGAGTCTCACACACTCACTGCAAACTCCCTGCAGCCCGACTCCCTCCATTTCAGTAGCAGGAAGTGACGTGCCCGTGTTAGGCGTAGTCACGGCTGGGAGGGGGCTGACATTAATTAAGACACCATTAATTAAGCTGTCAGTACAGTAATGGCCTCGGTTGTTAGCAGATTTGATTAAGGAACTGATTCTTGGAGGCCTCATGATTTCCCCATCTCATTAATAAATCTTCTCCCGCTCCCGTTATCATCCCTTCTCCCGTTCACTCGGCCACCTCCACCAGTGCCTGAGCTCCCAGGTGGGGAGCCGCCTCCTCTCAGTGCCTACGGAGTCTAGATTCCAGAGCTCTCTTGGGAGCCCAAAAGGTGGAGGGGAAGAGACTGGAGGACAGGGAGGGGGGAAGGGATGGGGCGGGTCGCTGGCAGGGCTCCTTCTGGAGCAGGTCTGTCTAGGCCTGGCATATTGAGGGAGGGCTGTAGCGCCAAGTGCATGGCAGGAAGCAGCCATGAGACTCAGTCAAGTTGCTACCCCTTTCTGAGCCTCAGTTTCCTCCTCTGTAAAATGGGATCATAACGCCCCACTTTGCGGCAGTGGTGAGAAACAATGAGGCAAGCGGCATGAGAAGCCCCGAAGCCCAGCAGTGCAGCTCTGATGGTGGCTACGGTGGTCCTGGGCTGGCGTCTCCAGCTGTCCTGAAAGCTAAGCATCTGGAGACACTCAACTCCCCAGCCCTCCCCACGTTGAAAGCCCGGGGAACAACAAGGTTTGAGCTGCAGGTGCGGGACAACCCTGGTTCTGGTCCCCAAATCTTTCTATAAAGCCGTGTGACCCCTCCTCTTCAGCCACCCCCTCCCCAGTCTCTCTGCAATCTCTGGTGCCTGTGGCGGCACGTGGGGGGACGGCCTGGGCGTTCTGCTGCCAGACTGTGGGAGCCTGAAAGCCAGGGCAGCGTGAAGAGACCCACAGGAGGGAGGCAGGGAGCCCAGAGCGCCCGACGGGCTGCCCTTCCCACCAGCCCAGCCCCTCTCCCAGGCGAGCGGGTGAGACAGGCGTGGTCTGTGGGTCCTTCCAGGGGCCATGTGTTAAAATGCAGGTTCCTGGGCTCCCGGCACACCGAATGAGTCTGTACTGGTATCCAGGAGGGGTACTGAAATCAGTATGGTAGCTGTGTCCTCAGCAAAATCACGATCGGATAGGATTGGGCAGTGATGCCAAGGGAAATGGCTGCATCTGTGAACATCAGCCACAGCTGTGCATCCAAATCACGTGGAGAACTAAGACGATCCTGAGGCTTGGGCCCTCCCCAGACCCATAAACTGGAATCTCTGGGGATGGGACTGAGGCATGGGAGTTTCAAAAAATTCTCCAGGGCTTCTAGCGCAGAGCCTGGGCTGAGACCCCCACCCTCAGGCCAGGACACTCCCCGTTTCCTGGGGAGCTTTGCTGAGCCTCAGTTTCCCCATCTCTAGAATGGGAGTCTTAGTGTCCGCCCAGCCAAGGCTGCTGTGCGGGTTCCATCACTGAGACCAGGCGCTGGGCCTAGTGCAGGCAACGGCCGACGTCACATTCCATCCTGACGACACCCCCCTCTCCCCCGGGGTTTAACAGTCCCTGAGAGTTGAGAATTTCTCTGACATCGGGCTCCTGGATCCAGGCAAAGGTGTGGCAGAAAAAAGATGGCTGCCTCGGACCTATTCCCAGCAACAGCAGAAGTTCCATGTCGGGAAAGGACTTACTATTTGTTTCCCAGAAAAGCCGGGGCCTGGTCACAGGGAGGGAGAACTCTGGCGTGTTCTGCTCACATCAACAAACCAACCCGTGGGCTTTTCCACGTAAAAATCAAATGAACGTCACGGCCATCCACAGACCCAGGCCACCTTCACCACCGCAGGGGCTCCCGCCCGGGCCGGCTCACACAGTGGCAGGAGCAATGTTCCCTTTCCTTCACGCTCCGTTAGCGAGAGAGCTGTCTGTCCCCTGATGGAGGGGAGTGGGTGCTGCTTCACTAGGGGCTTGTCACGGTATAGGGGGGTTCAAGGCCTTGGAGTGCCCTCCAGATGTCCCCCTACATCATGCTCCAGGCCTCACCTTTCTAGTCCGGGGCACCGAGCGCAGCCTGAGGGTCCAGCTCTGCCCTCTGATCTTACAAGGTCTGAGGTCACTGAACAGCCCCAAGAGGCCTGGCCTGCGCAAGGTACCTATAGGGCAGGAGGAGACGTGGGTCTGTGTCCCAACCCCTATGGCTTCCGGCCCCAGAGGAGGGGTCCTGTGAGGCCAGAGACCAAAGGCTGCTCACCCCAGAACAGAACATCGCAGAGCCCCGGAGAGCTGCGGCGGAAGCTGGCATTCTAATGTGACGCCCCAGGAAGCCTGGCTTAACGAGGCCCAGCCTTGGCTTTCCATAAATACCCAGACCTGTGATGTCACTGCCCCGTGCAGACTTTCACAGCCTCTGCCGCTGGCCTGGGGCCCAGCACACAGGTGTTTGCCTCTGGCCCACAGAACACCTGGGTGCCACAGAGGGACACTGTCGCCCCCTGCTCACAGGGCAGGCTGGACCTTCACCTGTCCCTGGAGGGCACAGCACCCGGCGCCCACCCCGACCTTCCTGCCAATCTTCCATCAGCGGTGGCTGAAGTGCCAGTCACGGACGAGCCGTGCACGAGAAGCTTTTTCCAAATGGACACAGGAGGGCTGTACCAAACGCCACAATGGGAGCAGCAGGTCGGGGGACCCTGTACATAGATTTGGGGTGCTACCTACCCTCAGAGACAGGGAATTTTACAGCCCAACAGAGTCCTGCTGACTAACAGCCTTTTCCTCATCGTCACCACTGACAAACACCTCCACTGCAGGGGACAAATGCTGGCATCTCTGCCGGTGGCCAGCTCCCTCTGCAAAGCCACCTGCACGGCAACCCACCCCTCCCCGCACAGAGCCCCGCTCCACCTCCAAGCTGGGCTGCGGCCCCTCTGGCCTCGAGTTCCAGGCATAAACCTGCCACCTATACTCACAAATAGCGTCTTCTGCACGCCATCCTGTTTGGGGGCAGTTTTCCCTTCTCTCTCCCTCTCCAGTGGTGAAGGCTCAGCGTGGCTGGAGGAGCGCGATGCTCAGGCGACAAGTGGAAGGGAATGAAATTAAATCGAGGGCGAGTCACATTCCCGGGGGTGGCGGGCTGCTCCACGGAGGCTGGGCCAGGAGCAGGGGGTGGCAGCAGCGGGCTCCGAGGGGCCCAGGTAACGCAGGGGTCACGCCGAGCCTGGCAGCCTGCGAAGACGTCGAGTGATCATGGTCGCCAGGTTGGGCGGGGGGCGGGGGCCTCGCTGCTACCTGAGACCACCTCGGGCTTTTTCCCTCCCGCACATCCGGGGTGGCGGGGCGCCGGGGGGGCGGGAGGGGAGGGCTGGGGGAGTGTCCGCACCCGCTTTGCTCTCGCAGCATCCGGAGGAGGGACCGGCGGAGCGACTCCCCCGCGCCCCAGGAGCTACGTAGTGCGGCCCGCGCTGGACCAATCGCCGAAGCGCTCGTCGCCATGGCAACCGCAGCATCAGGCGCGGCCGCCCAGTGGCGCCCTCGCTGCAAAGTCACCCACCAGGCGGAGAGCGCCCGCGCCACGGCTGGCACTCGGAACCTGGAAATCTGTTGCCAAAATGCATGCGCTGCCCCGGAGCCTACGATGCTGCTGCTTCCCAGGGTGGCTTCTCTGCCTTTGCAGCGGAGACGTGCGAGGCACGGAGTGCACGGGGTTGGCGCCCTGGAGTCAGGCCGACAGATTCCCAGACTGGCTCTGCCTCCCAAAGGCCCTGAGATCTTGGGCAAGCCGCCTCTCTTCTGGGAGGCTTGATCTAGGATACTGTAAAATGGGATCATAGCAGCTATGTCACAGGGTTCCAGGAGGGCTTACCACACAGCAGCCGCATGGATGCGGGGCTGCTATCATTCGTGCCGGCCATGTCCTGGGGCTAGCGGAATCTCTGGTCCAGCTGTGGTGCCCGCTCATTCATCTACCCACTCACTCACTCATTCCAAAGGCACTGCTGTGGGACTGGCAACTCAGTGGTGAATAAGGCAAAGTTATTTGCCCTCATTCATTCATTAGAATGCCCCGTTTACATTCTACGGGGGAAATAGGAAGTCAACATGTAGTCAAAGATATAATTTTGCATAGTAATAAGGATCAGGATAAAAATAAAGCAGAAGGCGGGAGGGAGGGGGAGGGGAGGGAGGGAAGCCCCCTCCCTCACATCAGAGGTGGTGGGGGGTGTCAGAGAGGGCACACGTGGGCTGAGACATGTATGATGGAAGATCTAGGGGGGGACCATTCCAGAAGAGGGAAGATCTAGTGTCAAGGTCCTGAGGCAGAAGTGAGCTTAGTGTGTTTGAGTACCATTGAGGATGCCAGTGTGGCTGGAGTGAGTGAGTCACCGGGAGGTGACGATGAGAAGGTCGCCATCCATCCTCCCCTCCCAGATTCACTTTAAACTCATCAGAGTCTGTTTCCTCACATGTAAACCAGGAACTCCAAATCTACTTCATATATACACACACATATATATATATATATATATATATATAACTTTTAAGCGCATTATAATCCTAATAACAACCTCGGTGGGATATAAGATTTTACAGAAGAGGAAACTAAAGCCAGAGGTTCAGCAACTGGCCCAGGGTCACACAGCTGGTGGGCGGCACACCAGGGCAGTCTGGCTCCAGAGTCTCGGCAACTTAAGCTCTTGCAAAACTTCCTCATTGGGACAAGTACATGAGCAAATGGGTAGGAATGCTCCGGCCCCTTGGTGGCAACTCAGAAGGACATTCCCTTCTTCCCACTTTCTCTGGGCTTTCAGACCCGCTGAATTTAGGTGAAGGGGGGTTGCTGCACCGTCTAGTTTTGTTTTAGTCTTTCCTTTACAGTGGAGGAAACAGAACTCAGAGAAGGCAAGTGACTTGCCTGAATTGCACAGCACAGAGTGACAGGGGCGGGACTGGGAGCCAGTTCTTCTGGCTGTACACCCTCACCTGGCGCAGGAGTAGAGATGAGGGCTGGGCGACGGAGGTGAAGGGCATCAGAACTGCAAGAGGCTTCCTGAATCACACCTTGGAAGGACCCATCTTCCTCCAGCAGGTACTTCACTCCCCGAGAAGAAGGCTGTCAGGTAAGTGGGCTGAACTTGTGGCAGAGCCCACCCACCTCTCTCCCCACTGCAGCTGCACAAGATTTTAAGAACAACGCAAAAATCACAACAACTATGACCACGAGGCTGGTTTTGTTTCAGCTCCGATGTTTAGTGACTCCTCAGAGGCTCCCCGCTCAGAGGCGGCTCACCTCCACGCATGGCAGAGCCAAGACACAAACCCCCATCTCTGTGGCTTCCAGGCCTGGGCCCTAGCATCTCTCCTCAGAACCTCCTCAGAGTGGAGATTCTTTTATCACATCCATTTTCCGGAGGAGGAAACTGAGGCTCAAAGGAGTGCGGTGGGTGGACCTGATGGCAGGGCCGGCTCCAGTGTCCCTCTCCTGGGTCTCCACTTTCAGAACCCTGGAGCCTCCCTGGGGGTCATGATATCACCTGCACGCCCACTGCTTTTTGACACTTCCTCCTCACAAACTTACATGTGTGTTTCTTACATGTTAGTCTGTTCTTTCAAAATAAGGCAAATGGAGAAGACCCCGGAGTTCACACGCACATGCCAAGACTGTAGGTGTTTACAAGGCACGTGGGTAGGTGCTAGATTTCTGAAGGTGGGTTTCTAGCACAGGGTCAGGTGCAAGGCAGTCTCCAAAAGTGGTCGAGCTGAGATTAGAGACCCACAGGCTTGTCCTTTCGGGAAGTGACTTAAGGTCACTCAGCAAGGGGGCGTGCCCACATGTGCAGGCGTGTGTGTGTGAGGGGGGCTTTGCCTGCATCACACCAAGCCTGCACCATCGGAGGGTGGGGTTGTCAGCACACTTTCCAGATGTGAAGGCTGAGGTCATGAGCGGGTCCAAGGGCACACAGTGAGGAAGTGGCGCCGCAGGACTTTGTACTGAGCGGTTGGTGGGGCTCTCCCAACAGTAACCAGTTGCCTGAGGTGGGGAGCATAGGGCAGCCGGCCTTTCCAAAGGCAGGCTCACCCACCCACCCCCTCCTGCAGGCCCGGGACTGGGGCACATCGGAACTGGCGTTGGGACAGGTCCTCACCCCAGCAGTCACCCACTCTCTGGGTCGCTCCGGAAATGCCGGCATTCGCCCCCTGCCCCCCACCTGGTCACTGTGGACCCCTGGAAGGAACACAGACTGGGAGGAGAAAGCAGAGGCCAAAGGTGGTAGGGAAACGTTTCACACCCAGGACTTCCCGCCTCCACTGGAAAATTCCACCCTGCAGGCGGACAGGCACATTCACACAGAGAGCATCGTGCTCCTGCAACCTGGGGCCACTGCCCCCATCTGTCCCCACCGTGAAAGGAGCGCAAGAGCATGTGATGGAGGAAGGACAGAGAGGGCTGGAGCAGGGAGTCAACAGATCTCCCCAGGTCACGGGACCTTCCAGGCCACTGCTGGCGGGGGCAGGGGGGTCCCAGCATCTTCCCATCTACATTCTGACTCTTCAAATCTCAGAATCACAAATCCTTCAAGGCCTGGAATTTTTTTTTTCATTCTTGCTTAAGCTTTACGGTTTAAAGGAACAATCTTAAATTCATAAATAACAAGAAAATCTCTTGTCCTTAAACAAAACAAGGTCCCCTTGACCACTCCCCCAATTCTCACTGCCGTAGCCACCTCTGCAGAGGTACCCACTGTCATCTGGCAGGAGGTACCCTCCAGAACGTTTCCTATGCATTTAGCTACATACACATGCCTGGAGAAAGCATCAAGTACTATGCAGACCCTAAAGAGTGGTATCATATTAAGTTACGAAATTAAAAAGTAAATACACCAAAAGGCATAAAGATGCAGACAGTGAGCTCTGGGTATGCCCCACCCACTATGAGAGCTGGAACACAGTGGGTCTGATGGCAGCCAGGGCCACCTCTGCTCCATTCCCACGCCAGCCCCCCTTCCTCACACACCCACAGTGAACTCCCTCCCGCAGCAAATCTCTCCGTGCAGTTTTCCTACGGAGCTAGGTACCCACAAACAGCAGGAACACTCGTGCCTGCTTCTAGACTTTACATAAACGGAATCACGCCACGTGTCATTTTCCATGAAGCTCTTTCGCCCTCAACATACACTCAGGACACTGAATCCTGGGATACCTAATCCACAGGCTCTCCTGCGCAGTTGCCAAGTCACAGGCGTGGACTCGGCTCTTGCAGCTGGGGAGGGGCCCCACAGGCTGTGAACAGCCCTCGCACCCCTGCCCCCGCCCCACCACGTTCAGGGAGCTGAGGAAGGGAGGAGGCGGCCCCAGCAATGATCTCTGGAAACGTGGGCGGGCTTCTGGGGGCTGGCACACC
Source organism: Physeter macrocephalus (assembly GCF_002837175.3). Lineage (NCBI taxonomy): Eukaryota > Metazoa > Chordata > Mammalia > Artiodactyla > Physeteridae > Physeter > Physeter macrocephalus. The sequence continues at coordinate 6,957,989 of NC_041231.1, forward strand.
CCATCTGCTGCGTACCGGTTACTACCCGTGTCCTGTCCCCTGTCCTGGGGGAGAAGGGGTCCCTGACACGTGGCTGAAACGCAATGGCTGCTGCTTCTTGGAGTCCTTCTGGAGCCCCGGCTGACGGAGCGGTGGAAACCACCTGGCTGGCATCGGTCTCTGCGCCCCCGCTGCCGTGCCAGGCTTGCCAAGGACACCCGGTCCAAGGAGCCCGACGGGGAGCAGCGAGGGAGCCGGGGCCCCGCAGAGGCTCGCGCAGATGCTGGTGGCACTTGGGATGTGCTGGCGGGAGGGAGGGGGCGTGGAGGCCAGCGCTGCAGGGTGTGTCGGCTTCTGCGGGACTGGGACTCGGACTCGACATCCTGATCACCCAGAGGGCGAGAGCAAGTGGGGGCAGAGGGTCCCGGGAGCCTCCGCTCAGGAGCCTGTGAGCCGGTTCCCGCGGGATGCAGGGTGGGCGGGAAGGTGCAGGTGGGGCATCGCTGGCCGGCCCAAGGCCTGCGTGGGCGGCAGGGCGGGAGGCCCAGCCCCAGACGCCCAGCCAGAGGTGACGGGTCCGAGCGTGCGCGGGGCGCTGGGCCCCTCCCTCTCCCCACAGGTGCGGTACCCCCTCTCCGCCCCCCTCCAGCGGCTGCACCTTCTCGGCAGGCAGTGCAGCCCGGCGGTCAAGACCAGAAGGCACCTCTGCCACTAGCTGTGCGACTTGGGGCAGGTGACCCAAGCTCAGCCTCTTCCGAAAGCCTCAGCTAGTCTGGGTGTTGCTTCTCTCGAGCGGGGCTGAGGCCTCCGCACAAGCCCTCGGCTGCCGCCAGGTGGAAGTGAGAGCGGGCGGTGGCCCCCGCAGCCCCGGCGGCTTGTACAGACCCCCCAGCGGCTCCCATTTATCACCCTGCTTGTATATGTGATTAATGGTTTCCTCTAAGACTAAAATAATTTTCATTTAAAAGCAAAACTTGCACTCACTATTACAAATCGTGTACCTGACAGGCTGGTTAGACCACCGAGAAATATTCAAATAAATACGGTTATGAAAGAAAAGCTGCCCACCTGAGACCCTCCCTTGGCCCTGGGAAACCCCATGCTGATGCCGGGGAGGCGGGCAGGTGGCGGGGTCGGCCCTGCTCACGGGCTGGGTCCGGGTAGACCGGGGACCTGCGCGTGCTCCCTGCTGGGCTGGTAACTGCTCCTTTCCTTTCCAGAAGGCCCACCTGCCCTTCTGCGTGCGTGTCTGTGTGCGTGAGGCTGTGTCCGCCTGTCTGTCTTTGGCGATTGGCACTGCTCCCTGGGACGGGGCTGAGGCCTCTGAGATCCGTATGAAGGGGGCAGCACCCCCCATGCCACCCGACAGCATCCCTAGGGGCCGATCTCCTCCCAGGTCCTCCTGGGAATCTACGAGCCGGGCCGGGCTGTGTGTGTGCTTGCCGGCCAGGAGGGCAGCATCGCGGCCCCGCGCCGCCCCGGCGCCGGGAGCGTTCCCGGATCCCAAAGCGGTACTCATTCTCTACCCACTTGCTGCTTCATCCACAAAACGCTGACTCATGCCAGCCCCGTCCAGGCAGTGGGGGTCCAAGGTGGGAAGGAGCCACGTCTCCCGCCCGGAGGAAGGGAATGGGCACACCGTGGGGCTGTGGTGGACCTTCACCCGTCTCCCTGCTCCGAGCCGCCCCTCCGGCGTTCACCCCTGCGCCCCCTCGGCGCCTGGGGTTTGGGTGGGGCTGATTCTTCTCCCGGCTCAGGATCGGGCACGGCACTCGAGCCGGGGCCTGAGAGGAAGCCCGACTTCACCGGCGCTGTTGGGACAGAGAACCTCTCGACTTAAGCTTGAGCTCAGACCTGAGAGATACAAGCCGGTGCTTCGCACAGGCCCCTGACAAGGAGCCCGACTGACAGCTGAAGAGGGACAGCCCTGGGGTCGTCACTGGAGCCTCTGGATCCAGCGGCGCCTGAAGCTTTGAGGTCGTGTGAGCTGATAAGCCCACCTCACTTGGGCCGGTCTGAAGTGGGCCCTCTGTCACTTACAACCCAAAGTCCCAATACCTGTGCCTTTTAACAGTTATAATTCTGAGCGAATATTGTAATACCGAGTGACTGTTTCCATAGAAGTTACACAGAACACAAGTATGAGGGAAGGAGGAGTAAGTTCTGGGGGAAAAGGAAATGGGAGGGAAAAGTGGAAGTTTCCTGAAGGGCAGGATGTGGACGCTGAGCCTCGAAGGATGAGTAGAAACTCATCGGGCAGACAGTGCGTGGAAAGGCGTTACTTGCAGATGGAACAGCATGTGCAAAGGCGTGGAGGTGAGAAGCAGAGAGTGATAAGCCTCAGCCTTTGGGGGCCTTGGGCTTCATCTGAGGGGACAGGGAAGCAGGCAGAGGAGGGGCGTGCGATTAAACCTGTGATTAAATAGATCCCTCATGGGGGGTGGGCGGAGGGGGGAGATTAGAGGCTGGAGGCCTTTACCTCTGGAGGGAGGAGGAGGGGGAGGCCTGCACACAGCGTGGGGTGGGATGGAGAGAAGGGGTGTTTTGGGGAGAAGTGTGGGTGAGGTCTGGGGACAAGGGCGACACCAAGGTTCCTGGCTTGGGCACTGGGCGGCGGGTGGCACCATTAACCTACACTGGGACACGGGAAGAGGTGCACGGTGGAAGAGAGATGACCCTCCTCTCTGGATGTGTTGGGATGCGGTGCCTGGGGGCCAGGGGGAGCGTCCAGGAGGCTCTAAGGGTCCGGCTGGAGGCTCAGCTCTGGGGCAGAGGGGAGGGAAAGCGTGAGGGGTGAGGAGGGGAGGTCGGCAGAGCCCTGGGGATACAGACATTTAAGGGGAGAAGCAAAGGCCAGCAAAGGAGGTGGAGAGACCCGGGGAGCCCCGGGCCCTCAGCTGCAGGCTCTCCCACAGCTCACTGCCCAGCCCCTGCCCTGCCCGTCCTCCCTGGGGGTCCATCAACCACCCTGTCCTATCACAGAGAGGCAGGCCATGTCCCCGTGTCCCCCAGGGCCTGACATAACACAGGAGCGACATTTCTTTTTTTTTTTTTTTTTTGGTGGTATGAGGGCCTTCCTCTGCTGCGGCCTCTCCCGTTGCGGAGCACAGGCTCCGGAACAAACTAAAACCCCAAACAGATAGGAAGGTGAACGCCCAATACTGAAGCTGCTAAAAACACATGATTCCTGCCTGGCATGGGGCATCAGCCAGCCCTCAAAAGGGATGTTGACAGGGCTTCCCTGGTGGCGCAGCGGTTGAGAGTCCGCCTGCCGACGCAGGGGACGCGGGTTCGCGCCCCGGTCCGGGAGGATCCCACGTGCAGCAAAAAAAGAATCCAAAGTAAGCTCTCAGCTTTATGCTCATCACGGCACTATTTACAACAATAAACAAACAAACCCCAAACAGATAGGAAGGTGAACCCCCAATACTGAAGCTGCTAAAAACACATGATTCCTGCCTGGCATGGGGCATCAGCCAGCCTTCAAAAGGGATGTTGACAGGGCTTCCCTGGTGGCGCAGTGGTTGAGAGTCCGCCTGCCGATGCAGGGGACGCGGGTTCGCGCCCCGGTCCGGGAGGATCCCACGTGCCGCGGAGCGGCTGGGCCCGTGAGCCGTGGCCGCTGAGCCTGCGCGTCCGGAGCCTGTGCTCCGCAACGGGAGAGGCCACAGCGGTGAGAGGCCCGCGTACCAAAAAAAGGGATGTTGACAAACAATGACATTAATGATTGTTAGTTAAACAAACAAAAAAAAAATGTAGGTTCTCAAAGTGTGTATTCGGTACAAACCTAAGAATGTGACCGAGACACAACCAGAGAAACACCACATCGACAGCTGGCCCTCGAGTGGGGGTCACTGATCGACTTTATTTCCCTTTTCATTTTCATTTATTTTTCAAATGTTCTGCAATATACTTAACTATAATATGGGAAAAATATATTATAACAAAAAATTCCCCAGTCATCTACAAGTGACTGCAACGCCAATGAGCTATCATGTAAGGATGAGGAGACGGGTCCTGCGGGGCACAGCGCGCAGGCCTGGGCTCGGATGTGGGTTTGAACCCCGGCTCCACGCCGCCTGCCTTGGGGCCCATCCCCACTCCCTGCTCCCCTGGGCTTCCTGTGTGAGGACCGGTCCCACCTGGCCCCTGGCAGAGGCTGCTGGGAACACCCCGGGCTGGGTGCCGGCAGCGCCTGGAAGCGGGGGCGCCGTGACCTGTCTTCCCCAAAGGCGGCAGCATCCTTAGGGGTAGGAAGGTCAGGGTGCTGAGAAGGCGGACCTGGAGCCCTGGGTGCAGCTGGCCGGGCACCAGGCCACAGCCCCGAGGCGTTCTTACTGGACTGAGTGCCCCGGGGTTGAGGAGGGCCCTGCCCTCAGAGCCCCTTTTATAGTTTCAAGTCGTGTTGTGGCCGTTACCCAACTGGATCCCCTCGCCCCCTTCTGACTCAGGTGTCATTTCCCCATTTTACGGATGGGGGACGAGGCTGGACCACCTCTCGCCCTACCTGTGAGACTGTCCAGGATCGTCCTGGCCCGAGGGGCATGTGGGCTGCAGCCCAGGCCAGGCTCCGCTGGGCTGCAGGGGGCAGGGCTGACCCAATGGCGCCTGGGCCCTGCGGTCTCCTCTCCCCCACCTCCAGGCAGCCATGGGCCCAGTTTGGTCACCTGTTCATCTTTACCCAGGGAGGGGGTACTTGGAAGGAGGCTCCTCTCCGGGCCGCTGGGGGCCTGGTCTGGCTGGGGACCTGGAGAGATGCAGCCCCATCTGGTCGGATGAAGGCTGCTCCCAGGCAGACTGGGGTGGGGTCGGCTGGGGGCCCAGCAGGCATGGACTCTGCCATCAAACCTGTCAGCTCAGGTCCCAACCCACCACTCACCTGCTGTGTGACCCCCGGCAAGTGACTACCTGTCTCTGAGGCTCAGTTCATACCCTGGGAAATGGGAAAAGCAGGGTCCTCCCAGAGAATGGACACGAGGAGGGTTGCCGGGCACACAGCTCCTCACCAGAGCTGAGAGGCCTATCTGTCTCCAAGCCGGTTCAGCCCTGGGGAGTGGCCTGGAGGAAGCTGGGTGCACAGAGCTACCCCCAGGGCTGCGAACCAGAGCCTGTCTTTTTCCTGGGAGGGCCAGGGTCCTCCTCCGTGCTGACCGGGGCTACCTCCCATTCCCCACACTGTGACGTGGCATCCTGCACAAACGCCAATCAGGTCCAGGCCTCTCCAGATTCCCACACCTCCGCCACTCCGCTCCCTGCCTTGTTCCTGCCTCAGGGCCTTTGCACATGTGCTCCCTCCATCAGAACGCACTTCTCCCAGGTCTCTGCACATTTCGCTCTATTCCAATCTCAGCTCAGAGCTCACCTGCCTGGGAAGCCTTTCCTGAGCACCCTCGCTGAAATGCCCCCCGGGGGCCCATTTCATTTCGTCCAGAGCATTTAAAATGATCCTGTTGAATTGCTTTTTTTTCAACATCTGTCTTCCCTCAAGAGAATGTCAGGTCCACAGGGGCAGGCTCACCACCTGTCTGGTCACCACAGCATCCCTCAGTGCACTGATGGGGCCTGCACACAGTAGGCGTCTAATAAATGTCCACCGACAGAAAGGATTAATGAATGCCCTCAAGCCATGCTCCCTGGCTCGCCCCCAGCTGCATCAGTGGGAACACAGGTACACCCTGTAGCTTCCCATTATTTCCACACGCCTCACCCTTCGCGGGTTTGGTAAACCCCCCACCCCGACGAAGATTCTTCCGACAGTGAACCTGCTCTGGGTAATTATGCGTGCCTCCACGCTAATAATAGGTCTTGTGATTATGGTTTATTTGCTGTGAATTTAGTTAATGGACCGGATGGAATATTTGCATGTGGAAAGTTCCCCAGCTGTTTCAGGGAGCTCCCAAATTTGCCGCTCACGGGAGAAGAGGCTCTTGGTGCAGGAAGAGCCCCAGAGGGCGGGCAGGAGGCCTGGAGGCAAGCCCTTCACCTCTCTCGGCCTCAGTCTCCTCATCTGTAAAATGGGACGATAACACCTGCCTCACAGGGAAGGAGACAAAGAGCCCAAGCCTCCATCGCCACGATGACCATCAACACGCTAGGATCTCTGCACCAGTATCCAAGTAACAGCTTTCTTAAAACAGACTTTTTTTTCACTTGAATGCATTTTAAAGGGAAACTCTTTCACTACCCTAAACGGAAAACCAGGGCCACCTGCCTTACACATATCTTGTGGGAGCGCGCCTCTGAAACTTCACAGCACACTGATGGGTTTTTGTGGTCATTCTCTGTCTCTCCCACTGGGTCGTCAGCTCCCTTGTCTGGCCGCTAAACTGCTGAGCCCCGGGGGCTTAAACCAGTGCCCGGCGCATAGTAGGTCTCACTCAGTAGGTGGTCAAGGAACCGATGGCTGAGGTCTGCCAGCAGGGGAACCGAAGGGTCCAAAGGAGCCGGCCATCCATGTGTTCGTTCATTCTACACTATTGAGTGAGCACCTACTGTGCGCTGGCGCCTGCTTGGTGCAGGGATACAACCGTGAACTAGATGATGATGTCCTTTCGGTTCCCCTCGGGCCCCACAGCCCCTTCCTGGTCTTGGTGCCTGGCTCCTCCTGGTCCCCTCATCCCCAGCCTCCTCTGTCTGTGCTCACACCCTGGTGGTCCCACCCAGCCCCCCGGCTTTGTAAACCACCCATTCGCTGACGCCCATGGTTATGCTTTTAACCTCCACCCCTGGGCCAGCTCCCAACCGCAGGTCCTGCTGCCTCCCAGTTGGTTTTGTTCAGACGGACATCCAGGAGGCCAGCTCGCCAGGCCTAGTGGCCGCCCCGGCTGCCCTGATGGCCGCTCCTCCGCAGCCCTGTTCCCTCGGCAAACGACCACCTAAACCCTCCCAATTGCCTCTCCTCTCTCACACCCCGCGGGTCTGCTCTGACCTCTGCCTGGCTCCACGGCGCACCCTGGCCCGGCCACCCCCTCTCCCCTGGACGACCGTGGAAGCCCCCTGCTCCCCCGACTCCCACGGACTATCTCCAGAGAGCAGCCGGACCACTCCTCTGGCTAACGTTAAGTGAGACCATGTCCCTGTTCTGCTCAGCACCCTCCGGGGCTCCCGCCTCACTCAGAACAAAAGCCCAAGTCCTGTAGTGACCCACCAGGCCCTGCGTGATCCTCTCCCCCTGCCCCCTCCCCCTCCCTGGCTCTGCCCCCGGCACAGTGGCCTCTTCTTTCCTCCAGTCTGCCAGGCCCTCTCCTGCCCCAGGGCCTTTGCATGTGTTGTGCTTTTTACCCGGGGGGGATATTCAGAATATTTGAATATATGCTCAGAAACACCTCTGCTACACTGAGCATTAACTCCTTCATTGTAGGTCCTGGGGGTGTCTGAGGGGGACCGGGGGAGGGACAGGACAGCAGAGCTGCAATAGGGGCCAGTCTGGGGGCTCAGGCACAGTCTGCAACTTCTGACATGAACCATATTTCAATATTTTAATGAGGGGGACATGCAGACGGACTCGACTCCCTGTGTCTGACGTGGGCTGGGGAGAGATCTCCAATTTGGACCCCTGGGCCAGGAGGCCCACACCCTCCAGTGCTCGGCCAGGGACACTCTTGTGAGAAAGGGCTGGGGCTGAGCCTGGGCATCCACGGCCCCCAGGGCTGCCTTCACCAAGAACCACGGCCGCGGGGACAGTACACGGGGACCGCACTGCGCTTCCCCTCCCACAGCCGGCCTCCCAGCCTGCTGCCTCCCCAGAGGGGTGTTTATATAAGACACAGCTGAGGGGGCATGGCAGGGCGGCCATCCCGCCATAGGAGGGAAAGCAGGAACCCCACTCTGGCTAGGTGAGGGCCCCGCGGAGGAGCATGGGCGGGGAGGGGGGCCACGGCCTGCTCAGCCCCAGCCAGACCCCAAACGGGCTTCCTTACGCGAGCTTCAGATACTTGCGTCCAGGGGTTGCCAGGGACTAACTTGCATGGCTTGATGCAGTTATTATTCTTCACTTTTACTTAAAAAAACATACTTTTATAATACATTTGCAGGATTCAAACGCGAAAATGTAAAAGGTTTATAGTGAAGTCTGGTCCCTCCTCTAGCCCCACCTTTGCAGTTCTGCGGCTCCCACCCACAAAGGCAGACACTTCCATTAATTTCTTCGGCAATCTTCTTGTGTAAGGCATTGGTTTTTGTTTTCAAAAACAAGCAAATGTGGGGCAAAGAAACTGAAGAGACATTTCTCCAAAGCAGATGTACAAATGGCCAATGAGCACATGAAAAGATGCTCAGTATCGCTTGCTGTTAGGGAAATGCAAGCCCAAACCACAGTGAGAAACTACTTCACACCCACTAGGATCAAAAACGGACAATAACAAGTGCTGGTGAGGATGTGGAGAAACACGCTGCTCACAAACTCCCGGTGGGGATGGAAAATGCTGCAGCCACTTTGGAAAACAGTTTGTCCATTCCTCAAAATATTAAACACGGAGTTACCACATGACCCAGCAGTTCCCGTCCTAGACACATGCCCACGAGCCCTGGACACATCCATTCACACAAAAACCTGTACACAAATCCTCACAGCATCATTATTCACAACAGCAAAAAGTGGAAACAGCCCGTATGTCCCACTGATGATGGATAAATAAAATGTCTTGTATACACACAACGGGATATGATTTGGCTATAACAGGAGCGAAGTACTGATAGATGCTACAACATGAATGGGCCTTAGAAATACGGTGCTAAGTGAAAGGAGCCCATCCCAAAAGACCAGGATTGTAAGATTCCATTTACCAGAAACGTCTAGAAGAGCTGGCACCACAGAGATAGAAAGTAGATGAATGGTTGCCAGGGGCTGGGGGAGAGTGGGGACGGGGGTGATGCTAGTGGATACGGGGTTTTTTGGGGGGACGGGGGTGATGCTAGTGGATACGGGTTTTTTGGGGGGACGGGGGTGATGCTAGTGGATACGGGTTTTTTTTTGGGTGACACAAATGTTCTAAAATTGAGGGTGGTGATGGTCACACAAATCTGAATATACTAAAACCCATTCAACTGTACACTCCAAATGGGTGAACTCTATGCTATATGAATTACATCTCCAGCTGTTAAAAATAAGCAAATGTGTATAAATAACACATTGCCCCACGTTTTCACCTGGCCGGCCCTTCCCATCACTCAGGTCTCTTCTCAGAGGCCTCCCGTGCCCATCTCTGTCCCCTCCCCCCTCCATCCTCAGAGCACTTATCACTCTCTGAAAGCACCTTGTTTGTGTGTTGACTGTTTTCTTCATTAAAGTGTTAGACTCCATGAGGACAAACGGTTCTGTCTGTTTTATTCACTGATGCAGCCTCAAGGCTTAGGACTGTGCCTGGCACACAGCAGGTTCTCACAGTATTTGACAAATGAATGAATCTGTTTACGTGATGGATTAAGTTGCTGGGCTCCTTACTTGGGTGATTGGTCCTGCCCCTCTGCCACCAAGCCTGCTCACTTTCCTCCTCTCCCTCCTCCCCTTCCGTCTGCTTTTGGCCTCCCTGAGAATACCCTCATTTGCAGAAGCAGGGGCCGGGGCTGGAAAGCCCTGGAAGGGCAGTGTGGGACGAGCCCATGATGCTCCAGGGTCCCCTGTGTTGCAGCCTCGCCCCTGCTGGCCTCTGACTCAGCCGTTCGCCCCCCTGTTCATGCCCAGCTGTTCCCCAAGACCAGGCCCCCTGCCAACCTCCCTTTGGATTCAGGGGAACTCAGAGGGGCACATTTGGGAGGCCTGTAGGGATCTTCCTGAGAAAGCCACGTCCTCTGCAGGGGCCGAGGATGTCTGGACCTCCCGCAAGGTCCTCTCTTTGGTCCAGGAGGCTGTATGGAAGATGGACAGGCATAAGGCTGTCTGGGTGGGGCGAGGGTGGGCGAGGCCTGGAGCAACTGGAGCAGCCCAGCCCAGAGCAAGGCAGCTGGTGAGGGGGACGTCAGTAACCCCACGCCCTACAGCCAGTCCTGAGACCCAGAGGGCAGGGCTGAGACCGGGAGGAGGCCAAGGGCAGCTCCTTCTGGGGTCAAGCTGATCTGCGCTGTATAGAGTCGAAACGGACTGCCTCAAAAAGGAGTGAGCTCCCTGTCACTAGGAGTAAGCAAGCAAGGATCTATCAGGGGCAGAAGAAGGCCTCAGGAGCCCCTTGCATCCCTGAGGACCATGGATCCCAGGGATGTTCCCACGAAGTTCTCAGGGAAGTTCCGGGGTTGTACCAGCCTGACACCATGGGTGTAATACTCAGATACCCCAGCAGAGGGCAGCACCCGGCTGCTACATAGTCCTGGAAAGGGTGGCCTGCGCAGCCCCAAAACCTGGTACCCAAGGAGATCCAGAGACCCAACCCACCCAGCCCCCTGGTCATGCCTGTGGGTCCCCATCCTGCACTCCCGGTCTGGGCCTTGTTCCCAGCTGCCAGGCCCTCTCCCACCAGCATGGGCTCCGGCCCCGCCTTCCCAGTCGCAGCGCTGGCTCTTTCCCACACTGAATTCTCGGCCCAAACATCACAGGCGCAGGGGCCTCCCTGACCACCCCCGGGCAAGCTCGCTCCGGTCCACAGGCTCCTGTCTCAGTACCTGGGTTGTTGTAGCACTTCCCGGCCAATAAATGGACCCGGTGACCTCCACCTGCGAACCGCATCACTCCTCGGGGCCCTGCCCGGGTCCTAAGTCCTACGGGCCCCTCTGGGGGAGTGGCTGAGCTGCCCCTGGTCCGCTGTCGCATCTCACCTGAGCGCGCCGAATTCAGCATTTACCACCTTCCACTTCTCAGGTATTTTTCACCCAAGACGTTTTGAGGGCCCGCCTCCCACGTCTCTGTGGGGTGCCTGTAGGCCAGGCCCTGCCCTTCCTGTGCTTGGGGAGCCCCCCCCAGGTCTGACGACACCAGAGCCCCAGGTTCAGGGCGAGCACCGGCTGGACACCATCTCCTAGGAGGCCGCTGGCCCCGACGAACTCAGCTTCCAGACGAAGAGCGATGTCTCAGGGAGGGGCTCACACTGCGGACCCGGGGACTCGCCCGCCGACCCTCAGGCCCCTTGTCTGCTAAACGGGTGCAGGGCAGCGCCGCCCCCGCCTCCGAGGTTTGCTAGGAGGAGGTGATGACACGGGAGGCACCTGGACCAAAGATCTGGGGCTCAGGGCAGTTCCTGCCGCAGACTCGCCTTCTCAGACCCATAGTACAGATGCAGAAACTGAGGACACAGAGGTCAGGGGCTGCCCGTGGCCACAGGACTGGCAGAGGGGCGCGGGGACAAACTCAGGCCGACTGGCGTCAGCAACCGCAAGTGAGTCCTGCACCCCCCAAGCTGTGTGACCTGAGGTAGAGCACGTGACCTCTCTGGGCCTCCGCTGGAAATCCAGGGGGGGTGGGAAAGTGGACTTAAATCACGGGGATGCACTTCGATGGTTCATGAACACAGACTCCAGGGACATCAGATCATTCGCTAGGAGGTACCACGCCGGGTGCACGGTGGGCGCTGTGCTGCTGTTTCATGCTGGTGTGAGCTGGGACGGGGCCAGCACCCTCCCCCTCCCCGCCTGTCCTGGCTGACCGCAGCTCAACGAGGATGCTCCGATAGCAGAGGAGCTAGAGCTGCCTCCGTCCCCGCCCCTCGGGGGCCCAAGCGCCTTGCGCAGTCCAGGTGCTCGGCCTTGCCCAGAGGTGAGCCCCGCCCGTCGTGGTTCCCAAGGTGTGGCCCCCTAACCCCAAGCATCGAAGCGTCGAAGGTGAATCTGTGAGAGCAGCACAGTCTCAGGCCCACCCCCGCCCTCCCGAACCAGACCCAGTGGGCCGAGCCTCGGGGCTCTCACAGTCCTTCCTGACGAGAGTGATGCCACCTTGGGGAGGCAACGGCACAGGCTCTGGGGGGGGACGGCTGAAAGATATTTTAGAACCGCGTTCCCTGCTTACCTGCAGGCCAAGCTCACTTCCTGCTCAGTGATAATCACTGACACCCCCCCACCCCGCCCCAGCCATCTGGGGCTTTTTCTGCCACTCCCAGGCGCTGGGCAGGCCTGGCGGGAACGCTGAGGACGCAATCACCAGCCTTTTAGGAGCTAGGCTTGGGAAGGAGGTGCGCACATCTTCTCTCTGAGGATGCTTAGCGAGCCCTTCGGGGCTGGCAATTTGCAGAGCACTCCAGATGCCTCAGGACAATGGGGTCTGATTGGCAGGGGTGTGGGAGGGGCCAGCAGCTGCTGCTTCAGAGCAGGGAGAGGCAGGGAATGGAGGGGCGGAGGCACTGCAGGAAAATCTGGGGGGTCCTGCAGACGCCTGGTTTCCTTCTAGAGCCCCAAATAAAAGTGCTGAGCCAGCTGCACAGGAGACTGGCCGGGCGGGAGGCTGGGGTGAGACAGGAAGGAGGTGGCAAGGTACACATGAGAACTCAGTCACTCGTTCATTCACTCATTCATTCATTTGCACGTCACCTCCTTGGAAGGCATCGTGAGGGAGTGGCAAGAGCTCTCAGAATCATCCAGAACCCATGTTTAAATCCTGGCTCCCCCACTACGAGGGTCCCTCTGCTTCAGTATCCACACCTGTGAACCGGGCTTGGTACGAGGGAAAGAAAGAATCCTACGGGCGAAACGTCCAGCACCATCCTGCCCCTTAGCAGGTGCTTACGGAACGTGGGCTCAGCTTTCCTGCTCCTCTTTTTCGTCTTAGCCATGCTGACCTCTGTTGAGTACAAACCATGTACCAAGAACAGACCTGGGCATTGAGAGATGGACAAGACCCCCAGCCGGGCCCTGGCACTCAGGGAGCTCAAAGGGGGCAGGGGGCAGTGAGGGGAGGCCTCTAGGTGATCTCAGGGCAGGGGTGAATGTTCAGAGAGCTACTCACTCATTTAGTCACTCATTTCTTTGCTTATTCCTCCAACAAAATGTCTTATGTCACTGCACACTAGGGCACAGGGTACAGACCCTTCCCACAAGGATTCACAGTTTAGCAAGAATCAAGTATTTTTGAAACACAGAAGGCAAGAAGCTGACTCAGCATCAGGAAGGCACCAAGAGGAGGTGCCATGCAAGGTGGGTTTTGAAGGATGCATAGGAGTTCCCTGGGGACAGGAGATAACTGAGGAAAGCACCCTTCCAGAAGGGGAACAGCATGAGCAAAGGCATAGTGGCTGCCTGGTGCTTTGAAAGACTGTCCTGGCAGAGGGAAACTCACTTGGCTCTAGGCCAGAATACTGTCTTCATGCCCCAGGGAGGTACAGAAGCAACCCCAGCTGCCCTCAGGGACCAGTTCTGGGCCTCTGCATTGCTAGGGAGAGAGTTGTCATTTATTGAGTACCAACTGTATGCCTAAGGTACTCTCCCTAAGTGCCTAAGGCCTTGACATACGTGGCCTCCCTTCATCTTTGCAAACCTCTGAGGGTGTCCTCCTGGCTCAGGAGGAAACTGAGACTCAGAGAGGGAAGATGATGTGCCCCTCAACGCCGCTGGTTGGGAAGAGCTGGGATCCGAGTCCCGTCTGCCCGACTCTGGACCACGCTCTTCCCCGGCCCAGCATTTGGATGTGGCTCCAGTGCCCTCCCGTCACTAAGTCCTCCGGATGGGACCTGGACTCTGCCTGTCTGTCCACCCGTGCACCCCCCCCAAGGACCTGCACCTGGGGGTCCTAGCTGCTGACCACACCCGGTTCCAGATTTCACACCACCGCCCTGCTCTAGACGCAGCCTTTCCCTCTGTGAAATGGGCCAGGCCCTCAGCTCTGCATTCCCGGCACCCACCACTCCCCGCTCTCCACACCCACAACTACAAAACCCTGATAAACCATCTCTGGGCCTTTAAGGGCCTTTTATATCTCCAGCCGTGCTTTTCTCTACATTTTAATAAGCTGCTTGCAAAACTGGTGATTGATGAGGAAAACAAGGAGGATGCGGGGCTGAACATTTTTTTTCTGGGGATCGCTTCTGGCTGCACACTCGACTTTAAATTGATCAGTAATGTGCAGGCCCAACATTAATTATCAGCCATTTGTCACCGGGGAAGGCAGGTGCCCGTGCCCCGTTTGCAGCCTGCTTCTTCAGGACCTGCTCCGGGCATTGTGGGAGACGCCTACTGGCTGGCCTGAGCCCCGGTCCCCAAGCCCTATGGGGGCTCCTGGAGGCCGAGACCAAGCATCCCGGGGCGATGGTGCCTGACATCTCTCCTGCCCCAGGTGGCCCATGGCCTGACCTGACCCTCAGCGGGCCCTGAATAAGGTAAGGGGATCTCAGGAGACCCCAGAGTTTCTTCGTTCATTCAGCAAACACTGATTGAGTAGATAGTACGTGCAGCCATCTTTCTGGCACTGAGGGCACAGCAGAGAATAGGACAAAGGCTGGATCTGGGGAGGCTGATAACACAATAGGGAAGTTTGGGGATGTCAGAAGAAACACTGGTAAGATGGGGAGGCTGGGGGAGGGCAGAGTGACCCACTTAGATGGGGGGGCGGGGAGGACCTCGCTGAGGAGGGGAGTGTGGGAAGGAGCCATGGAGTTGTCTGGGAAGAGCATTCGGGCAGAGGAGCAGCAGTGCTAAGGCCCTGAGGTGGGAGCACGCCTGGGGCGTTCCAGGAACAGCGAGGCAGCCAGAGCGGCTGGCGCAGAGGAAGTGAAGGGGAGAGGAGGTCAGAGGTAACAGCACCGGCTGGTGAAGGCTGAGGGAGCCAGGGAGGATCCCCAGGGAGGGTGGGAAGGAAGCCTCTGCTTTGTGCTGACAGACAGTGGCGGGGGGGGCAGGAGAAGGGGGACAGGAGGAAGAGACCCCCATGGTCTCGAGGGCAGACCCGCCAGACCCCTCAGCTGGAGGAGGGAGGGGAATCAAATGAGGCAGAGGAGGACCATGGTCCTCCTTCTGAAGCGGGGCCTGGCCAGCTCCTGCCTCTCTTCTCCTGATATCAGCTTTCCCGATGCCCAGGGCCTTTGCACGCACTGTTCCCTCCGCTCACAACATCCTTCCCTTCTCCTCATCTGCCTGGTGAATGTTCAGCCTCAAGCTTCTAGCCTCTGGATGGAGGAGTTACTCCCCCTGCGGGGCGGGGCTCCCCGAGGTGAGGGGCTCCCCGCCCCCGCCGCCCCTGCTGAGGATGGGGTCTCGGCACAGACCAGCCCCCAGGACTTCTCCTGGAGCCCTGCCTCTCAGATCTGGAGCTGGGTCAGGGTCCGGGTCACCCATCCTCAGGTCAGTAGTTGGGGGACACTCGGTACAATGCCACCAAGTGCTGGTAGATTCAGCAAAGCCCAGAAGTCCAGGCTGAGCGAGGCTGCATCTCCAGCTGAATTCCTGCAGAGCCTCACATTTTGTTCACCAGTGGATTCTACAAATGTTTACTGAACCCTACCCTGGGCCATGGCAACTAGGAAGTAAGTAGGAAAGACAGTACCTGCTGCCATGGGGTGGGGGACAGACGGTAAAGTCCTGCACAGGTGCGCTAAAGAACCTTGGAGAGGGTGTCAAGTGCTGGGAAGGTATAAGGGGGTGGTCAGTGGGGGGGGGCCCTCAGAGCCTCCTGAAGAGCTGAGAAATGAACAGGCACAAGGCACCAGCCATGCCAAGACCTAGGGCACATGGGGTCTGGACAGGGAGCAGCAAGTGCAAAGGCCCTGAGGTCAGAGGACA
Source organism: Physeter macrocephalus (assembly GCF_002837175.3). Classification (NCBI taxonomy): domain Eukaryota; kingdom Metazoa; phylum Chordata; class Mammalia; order Artiodactyla; family Physeteridae; genus Physeter; species Physeter macrocephalus. The sequence goes on from NC_041231.1 coordinate 6,973,595, forward strand.
CCCATGTGCTCGAAAAGCTGCAAGGGCAGCAGAGTGTGGGGAGAGGGTATCGGGGGGAGAGGGGGTTCAGGGGGCAGAGTGGA
>NC_041231.1:6974395-6991173 GCF_002837175.3 Physeter macrocephalus
GGGTTTCGGGGAGGGCATGGGGCGAGAGGGGGTTCAGGGAGCAGAGTTTGGGGGAGGGCATGGGGGAGAGGGGGTTCAGGGAGCATAGTTTGGGGGAGGCTATGGCGGGATAGGGCATTTGCGTGACAGCAGGGCTGGTGCAGTGTGGGGTCTGGATTTTACATCTAATGCTGTGGGAAGCCACTGTTGGGTTTCAAGCCCGTGACCAGATGTGGTTTGTGTTTCTAAAAGCTCCCCTGGCTGCTGAGAGGGTAGAAAGAAGCCAGGGGACCTGGTGGGGGGGGTCAGGGTGGGTGGGGGATGGTCACGCCTGAGGAGGCACTAATGCAGGAGCCCCAGGTTCAGGGGCAGACTGCGGAGGGGAGGTGCTACAGGCTTATAAAGTCCACGAGTCAATAAACAGACTAACATGCCATTCTCTCCACCCAGATCCTGGGAGAGCACTTCACAAGTAAGCGCTTTCAAGATGACTCCTGGGGAGGGAAGGGAGTGCAGGGGGACGGGAGCCCCTCCTCAGCAGGTGCCTAAAAAGCCCTGCCCAGGCCTCGAAGGCCTCCAGTCCCCAGAGACTTCCCATGGCCACACCTCTCTGAGAAATGGGCACCAAAGCACGGGCGCCCCAGGTCTGTAAGGAGGAAGGGAGCAGACCCGTGCTGCATACCGCAGTGCTGCGGCCGCCCCATCCCCGCGCGGGGCCCTGGAGACCTTGGCGGGGGTTGCGGGGGGCGGGAGGGGATTTGTCGGCTGCCATGACAATCAGCTACTCACATCACAGGCTGCAGTTGTCACCTGCTGGCTGCTGGGTTCTCACCCTTCCGGGGCCTGGCACACACACTTCTCCCTGAGGCTGCGAGTTCTCCGACCATGTAATAAACAGACTCCTCGCGGTCTGTCCTGCCCACTAAGGTGAGCTCCACGAGGGCCGGGGCTTGGGGCAGGTCATTCAATTCCGTGGCCCCAGGGCTGAGGACGACACAGCCTGCCACTGCCTGACTACGATCATGTTTAACCCCACAACATCCCCAGGGCTCAGGAGTTTCCGGAGGAGGAAACTGAGGCCTGAAGAGGTTCGTCACCTTGCCCAGCCAGGGGGCTTCCCCGGGGGGGTGACCTCAGAGGAGGCTCCGACCCCAGCAGAAGCACAGCTTACTCCCCTGCTCTGACCCAGAGTCAGCGCCTGGGGCCCTGCAGGGAGGCGGGGGAGGTATGGAGGCTGGGGGCCCCTCCCCGGCCCAGCCGTGTCCCCAGCCGGCCCCGGCAGGTCAGCTTGCAGAAGCGGCTGCATCGATCTCCCTAAGCCAGAGCTGTCTGCTCACTCTGATACTATCGGCTTCCCATTAAATGGATCAATAGCTTCCACTGGCTTCCAATTCGTGTTTCCAGAAATTCATCTCCCAGACACCTTTTTAATTAACTCCCGTCCAACACACCCAAGGCGGCCACAGATCGCCCACACCAGGCCACGTCTGCAGACCACGGACCACGAGGCTTGAGCCTCAGGAGAGCTGCAGGTGTGTTTAAAGCTGACTGATCACAGTACCCCCATCACTGGCAGAGCCAGCCCCGCGCCTGGATGCCATCTACGTCTGTCCCCTGCCCCTCTCCACAGCCCGGGGAAGGTACTGGGTCCTCCATCACAGAGAGAGAGCCAAGGACCAGAGAGGTGAAGGCAGTGCCCTAAGGCCCCCCAGCTGGCAAGAGCTAGGGCGAGTGAGCCTCTTAGGGCAGGCGATTTGCAAAAGCCCTCCAGATGCTGCAGGACCATGGGGTCTGGTTGGCAGGGGAAGAGCAGGGGCAAGCAGCTGCGGCTTCTGGGCAGGAAAGGTGGGGGGGGCATGACCCTAAGAGGGTCTGCCTTCCACACCGTGGGGCCTCCCACCCCACGAGGGCACGGGCTTGTGCCTCTCTCCATCACTGTTCCATCCTCAGTGTCTGGCACATGGTAGGTGCTCAGTAAATCCTTGCTACGTGTACAGTAATACTTGCCAACAGAGCACTCCTTTTGTGCCAGGCATTGTCCTATGTACCCTACTACATTATCTTATTTAATCTTCACAGCAATCCCCAAGGTGGGCACTGCTAGCATCTTCATTTTCTAGGTGGGAAAACTGAGGCACAGAGAGGTAAAACGACTCGCCTAAGGTCACACAGCTAGTGAGTGGTGGAGCTGAGATTCGAACCCAGGCCATCCGACTCAAGCTGTGCTTATCAGTCACTCCACTCTCCCTTACCTGCTCCCCCAACCTGAAGGGCCGGGACTGTGTCCTGCGCCCCGTGTAACTTCCTGACATACACCCTTCATGTAGATGTGCTTACTGAATGAACAAAGGAGTGAATTCTGCACTCCCTGCTTTCTCTGAAACACAGCACAGTTGACCAGTCTGTGGGGGCAAACCTGGAATGTTCCAGGCTGGGGATGAAGGGGAGGGAAGGGGTGAGTCCCCTGGGGGCCCCTGAGGTGACAAACCTCCCGGTGAGTGCACGCTGGGGGCCATCACTAGGGACCCTCTGAGTCCACCCGTACTCCCTCTCACCAGTCCCTTGGATCCAGGTTCTCTGCAGTCTATAAAGTGGGTTCAGAGCCAGGATTTCGTTTTTATGCGGAGTCTTAAAACTTTCTAGTAAGTGGATTACAGTTACCCAACAACCAGGCAGAAACCACCCACTGGGGGCCAGAGCTCAGCCCTGGGTCGCCCCTTGTCCTCTCCCCCTACCAGCCCCCTCGGCCTGGCTCTGGACTCAGTTGCTCTCAGGGAGCACAGGTACAGGGACCATCACGGCCCCTCCCGTTCATCCCTCACTTTTGGCCTCCACCGCATGCTGACCTGGGCAATACCGGGTCCTCCTGGGGGGCAAAGCCTTCAGGCACACCCCCCCCAACATGTGGCCGGGTTCAGGGGTCATCCAGGCACCCAGCTGGTGGGGCATGAAGTGAGCGAGGTGGGTGGGACTTGCGAGGAGGAAACCCCTCCAGAGCTGCCAGATCTTCTGAGCCACCAAGAGAAGACAGAAACCCAGAGACTCATCACCAAAAAAACCAAATCTTTTGGTTTTCAAATGCCCACAGGTAATTCGACTGTAAAATTTAAAAGTTTTTAAATTTTAACTCACACTCTGCAGACCAGAGGCCGTTTTCCGGGGGCTCATTTGTGGCTTCTGTCCACTCGGGGTGGACTCTCGGCTCGGCACTCAGGGCCTTTCACGGTCTGGCCCTTCTGAGTCCAGAGTGAACTTCTAGTCCCCTCCACCCAGAATGACGCTGCTTCCTTCAGGAAGCTGTCCCTGACTGCTCCTCCGCCCCGCCAGGGCATAACCCTCCACGACCTTCGATTCTGCGCACAGATTCTCCTGCCCAGGCCCCACCAGCAGCCGAGGCAGAGCCTGGTCTGCAGCCCAGGGTCCTGACCACACATCCCAGGTCCTTTCTGCCGCCATCAGCGCTAGTCAGCAGACAGATACTGCCCGGGGACAACCAACTGCTCCCCGGGACCCTACCCCCGCCAGCAAAGTGCAGAGAAAATGGAGGAAGGACATTTCAGGAGCATTGGGAGTCCCATAAAACACACAGTCCAGGTGACATTTGCATTGAAAAATATCCAGTTACCAAAAACTACAACCCCCAGGCACACATATGCACTCTCCCTACCACCACTCTCCTTCTACACACCGCCCCCCCCGGCCCCGTGTCCATTCCCCCTCCCCTAGCACAGCATGAGGCTGACCAGTGAAGTATGGCCACGTGGGGGAAGGTGTGTAACAGAGCAGGACGCCATGAGGCCTTCCTGGGACAGACCCTGCTCCCTCCCCCAACACCATGTCCTCCGCCTGCCTCTTGTCTGTAGACTAACTTTAGCCAAAGAGAAAATTTAATCAGAGAAGCGAGAAAATGCAGAAACAATGGACAACAGTCAAACAAGACAAAATAATAATAGTTTAGCCACTAAACAAAGTCAAGGACCTTTAGCTCCTCCTCAAGGGCTATAGATAATATCCTGAGCCATGTCTCTTGAGCTGTTTTGTAGACACTGAAGTCCCCACCAGGTGAAAGCTACTACATGATGACCAGACTATAGCCATGACATAAGCCACTCCATCTTGCACAATTCCAAGACCTGGCTTCAAAGAAATGGGAAGAAAACAACCCTGGAACTGAAGATTAACCGTACTGAAAACAATCAAGATGATGCTGATCAGACAACCGTGTGACCAATTTCAAGATGACTGTCACAGCTGACTGTGCTGCTCTGCATATAGCCACCCACCCCCAGCTCCTGGCCTGTGCACCCCTGAAACTCCCCTTAAAAACTCTTGCCCCCTGATCCACAAGGGGGTATTAGTTCTTTGGGACATGAGTCCACCTTCTCTGCAGGATTGCCGGCTTCCTCAGTAAAGCTGTCTTTCCTTCTACCCACACTGGTCTCTCAGTGTTGGATTCCTGAGCCTCAGGCAGCCAAACCTGAGTTCGGTAATAAATGGAGAGCCAGGGCTTCCCTGGTGGCGCAGTGGTTAAGAATCCGCCTGCCAATGCAGGGGACACGGGTTCGAGCCCTGGTCCGGGAAGATCCCACGTGCCGTGGAGCAACTAAGCCCGTGCGCCACAACTACTGAGCCTGCGCTCTAGAGCCCGTGTGCCACAGCTACTGAGCCCCTGTGCCACGACTACTGAAGCCTGGGCGCCTACAGCCCGCGCTCCACAACAAGAGAAGCCACCGCAATGAGAAGCCCGGGAACCACGATGAAAAGTAGCCCCCGCTCGCCGCAACTAGAGAAAGCCCGCACACAGCAACGAAGACCCGACGCAGCCAGAAATAAAAATAAATTAAATAAATAAATAAATAAATAAATAAATGGAGAGCCAGCCTCGGCTGAGGCACAGCAACGAAGACCCGGTGCAGCCAGAAATAAAAATAAATTAAATAAATAAATAAATAAATAAATAAATAAATAAATGGAGAGCCAGCCTCGGCTGAGGGAATGGCAGAACCGCAGGACTGGGGGACCTGGGTCCCTGGGTGGCTCTGTGGAGCAGAGCCCTGGGCTCATCCAGGCTGCCTCTGAGCCCAACTCTGGACTCAACAGAAATGAGCGTGGATCCACTGCCTGGAGCCCTGAGCTGAGTCCTCCAGGAGGTCCTCCCTGCCCCCATCAGCACCCAGGCCCACCCTCCATTGTGACCTCCCCCCAGGGCCCCCACGGTCCCCGGTGACTCTGCCTCCATGCCAGTGCCTGAGGACACAGGGCCACCCTAATTCCCCTTTTTATTCCAGACCCAGCACTGGGCCCAGCGCAGTCAGAGACTCCATTTTTGAGCGCTTACTATGTGCTAGGTATGGTTTTGAGCTCTTTATCTCATGTTATCCTGACAACAACCCCATGGAATTGCACAGGTGAGAAAGCTGAGGCCGGGTGACAAGCCCCGAACTGCACGGTAGCAGGAGGTGGGGCAGTGATTGAAACCTTGACCCCAGCACGCCCTTCCTTAACCACTGCTCAGCACTGCCTCCTGGCAGAGCAGGGCTAATCCATGGTGAGTAACTAGTGAAGAATAAATGATCATATTCTGCCGTTGCCTCCGGGAGACCAGGAGCCTCTCAGAATCAGAAACGAATTCCTACCAATTCCTACCCTGTGGGTTAGCACAGGGCCAAGCTCTGAGCATGTGCTCAATGTATTTATAAAACGAGTGACTGAATAAACATCCTGGTGGTCAGCCGTCTCCAGAAGTTAGAACATCTTGGAGGTCTCACCCTTAAAATCCTAAGTACACATTTCCCCCAATACATCATGTCAAGCCTGTGGGAGAAGAGACACCAAACGCCAGCGCTGTGGCCCGCTGAAGTCACCCAACCATGCGGAGTTACAGGAATAATGAAAGTAGTAAAAGACTCGGGTGGTTTTATGGAAACGCTTAAATCTTAATGAAATGCCAACCCAAAGTAACAATGAACATGTAAAACGCCACAAAGCTGGCACACCCCTGGCCGTCTCTCACCGGCTGTGTTTTTTTTTGATGTGGAGAAGGGGTGAGATGGCTCGGGTGACCCCCCCCCAGCGCCACGCCGGACAGAGACCTGGGGCTTCCGCACACCCCCAGCAGGTGTCTAAAGACAGTCATCCAGGCACTGAAAGAAAGTCCAAGCCAGGGCCGATCAGAGCAGTGGCTGGAGAAAAATAAAGCCAGTTCGCACTTCTAACCTTGAGCTCCAGACCCTCTAGAAACCATCCAGGTAAGTAAAGGCAGAGGACATCACCCACATGAGCACCATCCCCGTGGCCGCTACAATTAATTGAGTGCCTACTACGTGGCCAGCACAGTTAGACGCTTCCCACGTGTTTAACCTTCCCAGCAACCAGTTCAGGTAATCGTTAGCTCCGCTGTATGCATGAAGAAACTAGATAGGCTCAGAGAGGTTAAGTCACTTGCCCAAGGTCACACAGCTGGTGAGAGAGGTAGGATTAGGACCAGGGATTTGCTCAGACCTGAGCTGGAACCCAAATCCAGCAGCTGGTACAATGTCTGCTGGTGTCATGGTGGCTGTGCTTTCTTTCCGCTTCGCTTGGTTTTGCCAGGACTTCCACTGATGGTCGAAGACCCTGCTACTGACTGCCAGACCCCACAGAACTCTGGGCTGGTGGGTCTGCCACTCCAGGAGAGCCCCACTGGGCATGGACACGGTGGTGGAGTTGTGGCTTCACTGCCAGCTGGCTCAGAACCCAGCCAGCGAGATGCATGAGGACTCACCCCCCCACACACCCTCTGTGCACCAGCCTGGCCCACCTTGGCCCTGAGCAGAGCTCCCCAGCCCCCCACCCAGTGAGCCCTGGGGGACTAAACCCTTCATCCTGCCGCTAATATCACTGGAGCTTTTAAATCTAGAAAACTATAGAAAAGTACAAAAGAAACAAGTCACCCATAGGCCCACCACCTAGAAACCACCTCTCTGCCTTTTTGTTCATTTTCTCCTAGGCGTTTTTTCAAGGTATTTATTTTTTACCTAACTGACACGCTGCTGGAGTTTTTAGTTTTGCCTTCACTTTTCCAGTCAATGTAACTTCACGGGCATCCTTCCACCTCATCTTCTTAAAACCCTAATTTTTAACAACTCTCTTACACTCATACACGTGGCTGTAGCATCCACTATGAAACCAAACATCTATTTTTAGATAGCAAGGTTACCGCTCGTATTTTGTGATCATAAAGCAACGTGGCGAGGCATCCTTGTTCTCATCCATGAGGAGTTCCTTCAGGAGCATTCCAAGAGGCAGGATTATGGGTCAAGCCTGTGGTTATTTGGGGATACTTGACACCAACGCCCACGCCGTCCTCCAGGCTGCAGCGAGCGTGGTCCTGCGCTACTTTCCAGCCGCGCACACCCATCTCCCCTCTCGCGCGAGGGCATCCCCTCATCCTGTCGTGAGTCAGCCTTGGTGGGAACCTCCCTCCCTAGCTCGGGCTGGACAAGGCCACCCCTCTGAGTCTGCAGTCCTGAGCTGCCTGGCTCCCAGGCAGAGAAGCACGTGTTCCCTTGCTGGTCAAGTCTTCCTAGAGCCGATAAAGCTTCAAAACACCACGGCGGCTCAAACAGGGCAGGCTGCACGGAGATAAGCAGCCTGTGATAGAATCTGTACAAATCACACAGATGAAACAACAGCCTGTGGACCTCACAGCCCCTCTGCGCGGGTGGCGGGAGGGACCTGCAGGTTACGGCCCCCAAGTCGGGAAATGCTTGGGAGGGAAATATGAGGGACAGTGGACGTGGGTGGGTAGGGTGTGGCCTCCTCCAAGCTCGGGGGTCACACGGCCAATACGTCCCTCTGGGGCCCTGACCTCAGACACAGACCTCCAGACAGCAGCCACGGAAGGGCATGTCCGGAGAGTGGGCAGTGTGTGGTGGAGGGGTTCAGACGGGGGCTGCCAGGGTCCTCACGGGCCCTGGGCTCCAGGGCCAATGCTCAGACTTACGCAGAGGACCGCCCACCCTGGGAGGCAGGGGCAGGGGCAGCTGGAGTGGCAGCTTCCTTCCCCTCCTCCCCTCCCTCCTTTTAAGCGCATCTGGATGGCGCGGCTGGCGGTGTACTGGGCTCTCCATCCACACGGCCCCGGCTCGCCTGGGCAGTCGCTCTGAGCCTGTTTCTTTACCTGAAAACACTGTACCTGCCTCAGGGGGTCATCACGAGGACTCAAGGAATTTTTGTTTCTTAACTGCTTAGAATGCTTCTGGGCACATAGCATGTGTTATATACATATAGGCTGTTATTTTGATTTTCCCTAGGTTTGAAATGTTTTATAATCTAAAAACCCCATACAAATGTAAATTGGTGTAGCCACTATGGAAAACAGTATGGAGATCCCTCAAAAAACTAAAAATAGAATTACCATATGACCCAGCAATCCCACTCCTGGGCCTATATCCAGACAAAACTATAATTCAAGGGCTTCCCTGGTGGCGCAGTGGTTGAGTGTCCGCCTGCCGGTGCAGGGGACGCTGGTTCGTGCCCCGGTCCAGGAGGATCCCACGTGCCGTAGAGCAGCTGGGCCCATGAGCCATGGCCACTGGGCCTGTGCGTCCGGAGCCTGTGCTCCGCAACGGGAGAGGCCACAGCAGTGAGAGGCCCACGTATCTCAAAAAAATAAATAAATAAATAAATAAATAAATAAATGCAGGAGAGGTTGTGGAGAAAAGGGAACCCTCCTACAGTGTTGGTGGGAAAAAAACAAAACAAAACAAAACAAAAACTGTAATTCAAAAAGATACACACACCCTTATGTTCATAGCAGCACTATTCACAATAGTCAAGACATGGAAACAACCGAAACGTCCATTGACAGATGAATGGATAAAAAAGAGGTACATATACACAACAGAATACTACTCAGCCATAAAAAAAGAATGAAACAATGCCATTTGTAGCAACATGGATGAACCCAGAGATTATCATACTAAGTGAAATAAGTCAGACAGAGAAAGAAAAATACCATACGATGTCACTTATATGTGGAATGTAAAATACAACACAAATGAACTTAACTATGAAACAGAAACAGACTCACATATACAGACAACAGACTTGTGGTTGCCAAGGGGGTGGATGGGGGAGGGAAGGATCAGGAGTTTGGGATTAGCGACACAAATTAGTATATATAGGATGGATAACCATCAAGGACCTGCTGTACAGCACAGGGAACGATATTCAATATCCTGTGATAAACCATCATGGAAAAGAATATGAAAAAGAATGTATATGTGTGTATAACTGAGTCACTTTGCTGTACGGCAGAAATTATCACAACATCGTAAATCAACTATACTTCAATACAAATAAATTAAGAAAAAAAAAAAAAATAGAAAAACCCCATATGACGGCAGCCGAGTGATTCCAACAGGGTGTCTGGACAAGCCCGCCCACCGGTTCCTGCTCCCTGGCCCCCACCAAGCTGCCCTGGCTCCGGCTTCCGCGGGCCTGGTCCTGCGCCCACTACACCCCTGCCCGTGTGGGCATCCCCCCGCCCTGACCCATCTCCGATTCTCTTTCAGCCACAGTTGGCGTCTGTGTCTTGAACACAAAAACGCTGCCTGATACCCCATCATAGGCACCTTCTGGGCTGCTGAGCTTCTGACACTAATGCAGAGGGAGGCCGCTGTCCCCGCCCGTGAGATTTCCACTCTGCATGACTGCGGTTTGAGATTTACGCTGGGGGGGCCGGGACGCCAATTAGAGAGGCGAGGCCCATGAACCCGCCTTAAAGAGCTTACCAGGGAGCAGCCTCCTCGCAGTAAAGAAGGATGAGGGGGGCTGGCGGATGACTGCACCCAGCTGTCACCCCATAAGAGGAAACACAGAGGGGCCTGGAGGGACACAAAGAGGACGGTCCAGGGAGCAGGCAAGAAACAAAAGGGAACGCCGGCCCCGCCTGCCCCGCCGGGCTGGAGACCCCATTCCCTGCAGCCAGGGCTTGGGGTGTCCTGACCTGGCCTCTCCGGCCCCTGCAGCCCCCTCCCAGCACACGCACGGGTCAACAGCCGTGCTTCCTGGATGCCAACCGCAGTCTGGCTTCCTGACCCTTCGACCGGCAGCCCCCGGACCCCACCACCCATCTTCCTCATCGTGGCAAAGCCTGCAGCAGCTCCCCCCGCTCCCGCCACCCTATCTCTGTAGTGTTGTTCTGGGCTCCTCCCTCGAGACCTGCCCAGAACCTGCGCCCCCAGACTTTCCAAGGACGTGCGCGAGCGTCTAACCCCGTCTGAAAACTCTTTCTGCTTCAGAGAGCTGAGCGTCATGGGCCGAATGTCGGTGTCCCCAAATTCACGCGTTGAAGCCCTAATCCCTGACGCGATGCGGTGTAGAGGTGGGGCCTTTGGGAGGCGATTAGGTTAGATGAGGTCGTGAGGGTGGAGCCCGCAGGAGGGGATTAGCGTCCTTAGAAGAAGAAAAGCAGAGGCCGGAGCGTTAGATGTCTTCCTTTTCCTTTGTCTGCACAGCAGGAAGGCAGCCGTCTGCTGGCCAGAAAGAGAGCTCTCACCAGACACTGAACACACCAGCACCTCCACCCTGGACAGCCAGCCTCCACACCCGGGAAAACTAAGCTTCTGTTGCTGAAGCCACCCAGCCTGTGGGATTTTGTCACAGCAGCCCGAGCTGCCTCACACGTGGAGCGACTCTGTTTTCTGCAAACTCCCCAGCCTTTACCCTGGGCGGCCTCCCCATCTCCTCTCCCTGCCCGGCCCCTCCCACTCCCCACTGTTCCCTGCACCCGCCGTGCCTTTGCATATGCTGGACCCTCTGCCTGGGCTGCCCTTCCTCCCATCCACCTGCCAGCTGGACCCTTACTCAGCCTGAAAGGCAGAGCTGAGTCGCCCCGCTCCCCTGTCCCTGGTGTCCTTCCTGACATCTTCTCCCGGTGCTGCTGGTGCACGAGTTAGCGGCTTCCTCCTGGGCCCCCAGCACTCAGAATAGCACTCGCGAGGGCAACACGCACCACTGCTGATGGAGCGCCCACCAGGTGTCTGGAGCATTCTCACCACCGGGAGCCCACAGGGAGAAGCGCAGCACACACAGGCCGGGAACGCCGGCAACACCCAGCTTACCAGCCAGACCAGCTCGCTGCAAGCAGGACGACCTCACGCAGTTCCTGACCTTCTCTGTGCCTATCTGAAAAGCGAGGCTGTCGGGACTGCTAACACCTGTGAAGGGCCTGGCATAGTACCCTGAGCAGAGTACCCAGCCCACAGTACCCTGCACACAGTACTCAGCCCACAGTACTCTGCACACAGTACCCTGCATAGTACCCAGCACACAGCACCTACTACATAGTACTCTGCACACAGTACCTTGCATAGTACCCAGCACACAGTACCTAGCACATAGTACCCAGCACACAGTACCCTGCACAGAGTACCCAGCACATGTCTTTGAGTGCTGCATAGGTGCCAGTGATCACTCTCAGTGGACAGACAACAGACAAGTAGACCTATGTGCAGAAAGCTCTGCCCCAGCCCTGAGAGCTGTGAAGGGGAGAGTCTGTGTGGGGTGGTCAGGGAGGGCTTCCCTGAGGAAGTGACACCTGAGTGGAGGTGGCCTCGACACCTCCGAGTAACTCCCATCGCAGATACAGAAGCCTCTCAGGCTGTGAGTCCAGCCGTGGCAGGCCAGGCGGTCCACCCGGCAGAGGAGCATGTGCTGGCGGGCAGGGGGGCTCACAGGGAAGGAGCAGGGGCCGCAGGCTAGGAGAGTTCCACCACCCTGCCCCCACGTCCCTCTCCTTAACTCGCTGCACAGGCCTGGCCTCAGGGCCCGGGCCCAGCGCACAGTAGGCATGGGAGAGGCAGGGGCGCCTGAGGGACTCTGGGGGAGCTCCCAAGAGCAGAAGCCCCCCACCTGCACCCCCCATGTCGCCACGAGGCCAGGGGAAGCTGAGCGAGACCTGAGACAGCGCTGTCACATGAATCAACGTCTGGATCTGCCCAATTTCCTCTTGCTGTGATTAAAAACCAGCCGGAGCATCACAAACTCTCCCTGGCTTCGGGCTGCACAGCTGCACATCCATCACTGGGTGGGAGGTGGCCGGGCCTGAACCGACCAGCCGCTCTCGGCGGCAGCGGGTGCGCTCGTCTCAGGCTCCTGCTGAGCACCTGGCGCTGCAGGGGTCCCTCCAACGCCGCCCCCCCCTCAGGGAGGGCTCTGCTACCAGCCCCTCACAGTGAAGAAACTGGGGCTCAGAAAGGGCAAGTGACCAACCGAGGTCACACAGCTTGTAACTGAGCCCTTGTCAGCTGCCCCTTGGCCCAGATCCAGGGCGAGGGGAGAAGGCAGGTGGCAGTAATGAAAGCGCTGTTGCCGGGCAGGGGGCATTCAATTCATCTGCGCAGGTTCCATGTTGAAGAGCCAGCGGTGAAACGCACAGGCCCTGGAGCCGATCGGCCCGCCCTTGCTGCCGCGTGACCTTGACCCGCTCCAGGACTCTCTGGGCCTCAGTATGCGTGTCTGTAAGACGAGGCTCACGCCTGCCCGCCTTGGGGCGGGGAGTGAGGGTTAGAGAAATCACAGCAGGGGCGGCACCCAGAGGAGAGCTCACCCATAACCAGGAGGTGGGCAAGGTCCTAGGCAGGGGTCGGGTGGCCAGGGGGCAAGACCCCCACCCTCTGGGAGTTCACGTCTCCTGAGGGTGATGAGCAGGTGGGGACACACTGCAGGGAGGGGAGGGGTGGCTGCCAGCTGCGAGGGGCCCACGTGGCAGGGGCTCATCAAATAAAAGGAAAGCAGAACCAAAGAGCAACCTGGATGTCCCTCGGTGGGGGACAGGCTAGGAAGTGCCGTGAGGCGTTTCAAGCTGCAGGTCACAGGTGACATGAGGAAAAGTTCCGGGACCGCAGGGCCAGCTGCGGAACCCTCCGACACGGCACGACTCTGCTTGTGCGGGAGGGAACTGTGCACAGAACAGTCAGCTTAGCGCGTGCGGTGCCTGAAAATGCACAGAGAGCCTTGCGAGGACACAGTCCAAACAGACGATGGCGGCTACCCGTCTCAGGATGAGGGTCTGGCCAGAAATGGGTCCTAGTCACAGTGTTCCGCAGAGGTCTGGGCCCGCAAGATGTCCTCTGGCGGGGTGTCCCCATTATTCGCTCCGCGACCACGGATAAGTCTCCTCTGTGATGCGTTTCCTCATCTGTAAACAGGGCACCGTGCTGCATCGTCTTGCCAGAGGGGGACACGTTGGCAGCTGGACCCAGGCACTCAGAACATCTTGGCCCCAATTACTGCATCCACGGCCCCAGCAAAGGCCCAGGGCCAGGTGCCGGGAGTGGGCACCTACCATGGGCCACAGCCGGCCCTAGGCCCCTTCCACCAGATGAGGTCGGTATACTGGGGTCGAGGGCTGCTGAATGGTAAACACCCTGGTCTGGTTGGTAAGTCGCCGTTGCCCTGAGCCCCTCCCACAGCCTGGCCGCCTGCGTGGACCTGCTGCCCACTTTCCTACAAGTCAGCAACTGAAAGGTTAACATCTGGTGCCGCGGGAGCCTCCAGGACCCTGCGAAATAGTTTGCGCATAGCCTACACTACAGCCCCCGCCTCTCAGCTTTTCCCCTGGCCCAGTGTCTAGGGAAGGGGGCCCTCAGGGAAGGGATGAGGGGCCTCAGGGGTGAATGAGGGGTCCTGTAGTACTTTACCCTCTTTGCCACTTCTCCCTGGGAGATGAAGCAGCCAGAGGCAGCTGTGAATCCTCCTGGCTCAACCGGAGGCAATAAAAGAACAAGAGCGGAAGGCCTACGACGTGCTGGGCCTGGCGCTGCCTGCCGGGGGTGGGTGGTGGGGACACTGCAGGTGACCGTCCGGGGCGCTCACGGACCAGGGAGGCCCGGTGGGGCTGTGCAGCCGGGGCGTGGGCTGGACAAGGGTGCAGTATTTTTGGCTTTGAGCACCAAGTGTTCTTTGTCACAACTACTCTGACTCTGCCAGTTTTCTCTCGAAAGCAGCCGCAGACAATACGTAAACAGATGAGTGCAGCCATGTCCCAATACAACTTCACCTACAGAAACAGAACAGAACAGAGATCCCAGACGTTAGCCCGCACATACACGGTCATGTGATCTTCAACAAGGGCGCAAAGGCCACTCCATGGTGGAAGGGTACTCTTCAAAAGACGGTGCCTGGAAAACTGGATTCCACACGCAGAAGAATAAAGTTAGACCCACACCTAACAGCGCATACAAAAATTAATTCCAAATGTATCACAGACCTAAACCTAAGACATAAAATGATAAAAATCTTAGAAGAAAACATAGAGGGAAAGCTTCATGACAACGGATTTGGCAATGATTTCTTGAATATGACACCAAAGGCACAGGCAACAAAAAAATACTTAAACTGAAATTCATCAAAATGTAAAACTTCTGTACATCAAAGGGCACGATAATAGAATTAAAAGAAAACCCACAGAATGGCAGAAAATATTTGCAAATCACATATTTGATAAGAGACTGATAGCAGACATGCAAAGAACTCCTAAAACTCAACAACAAAAACCCAAATAATTGAATTCAAAAATGGGCCAAGGGCCTGAATATATATATATGTAAAAGTCCGATATCCACAGGAAAAGATGCTTAACTTAGGGAAATGCAAATCAAAACCACAGTGAGATACCACTTCACAGCCGTTAGGTTGGCTACTATTAAAAATACCCCACAAAATCTCAAAACAAACAAACAGAAAGTGTTGGTGAGGATATTGAAGAACTGGAACCTTTGTGCACTGTTCGTGGGAATGTAAAATGGTGCAGCTGCTCTGGGACATGATATGGAGGTTCCTCAAAAGGTGAAAATAAATCAGCCTGGGATCCAGCAATCCCACTTTTGGGCATACACTGAAAAGTGAAAACAAGCTCTTAAAGAGACATATGCACACCCATGTACCAATATTCACAGTAGCTAAAACGTGGAACAACCCGAGTGTCCATCAATGGATGACGGATAAACAAGGTGTGGTCCATCCATACAACGGAATATTATTCAGTCTTAAAAAGGAAGGACATGTGACACCTGCTACAACATGGATGAACTGTGAGGATGTTATGCTCAGCGAAACAAGCCAGTCACAAAGGACAACTACTATACGATTCCACTCATATGAGGTCCCTGGAGGAGTGAGATTCATAGAGACAGAAAGTAAATGGTGGGGTCCAGGGGCTGGGGGAGGGGGAGGAGGAGTTAGTGCTTGATGGGTTTCAGTTTGGGAAGATGAAAGGTTCTGGAGATGATGGTTGGTCATAGCTGTACGACAATGTGAGTGTTCTTAATGCTACTGACCTGTACACCTAAAAATGGTTAAAACGGTAAACTTTATGTCATGTAGTTTTTTTTTTTTTGGCTGCACTGGGTCTTCGTTGCTGCACGCGGGCTTTCTCTAGTTGCTGTGAGCAGGGGTTACTCTTCGTTGCGGTGCGTGGGCTTCTCATTGCAGTAGCTTCTCTTGTTGTGAAGCACGGGCTCTAGGTGCACAGGTTTCAGTAGTTGTGGCACACGGGCTCAGTAGTTGTGTCTTGTGGGCTCTAGAGCTCAGGCTCAGTAGTTGTGGTGCACGGGCTTAGACGCGCCGCGGCATGAGGGATCTTCCCAGACCAGAGCTCTAACCGTTGTCCCCTGCGTCGGCAAGCGGATTCTTTTTTTTCATAAATTTATTTATTTGTTTGTTTGTTTTTGGCTGTGTTGGGTCCTCATTGCTGCACGCGGGCTTTCTTTTAGTTGCGGCGAGCGGGAGCTACTCTTCATTGTGGTGCGCAGGTTTCTCATTGTAGTGGCTTCTCTTGTTGTGGAGCATGGGCTCTAGGCGCGCGGGCTTCAGTAGTTGTGGCTCACGGGCTCTAGAGCACAGGCTCAGTAGTTGTGGCTCACGGGCTCTGGAGCGCAGGCTCAGTAGTTGTGGCACATGGGCTTAGCTGCTCCGCGGCATGTGGGATCTTCCCGGACAAGGGATCAAACCCGTGTCCCCTGCATTGGCAGGCAGATTCTCAACCACTGTGCCACCAGGGAAGTCCTGTCATGTAGATTTTTACCACAATAAAAAAGTAAACAACAACTAAAAAGCGTAGGCCCACGTGAACACATGTTTTAGCCCCTCCAACCCCATCCTCAAAAGGGATCCAGGGAACCAAGGGGCTCAGAGCTAAAGTTTCCTCAGCTGTAAACCTGCTTCTGCCAACAACTGAAGAAACAGACTTTTAAAGGTAGTTCCATGGTGTTGCAAGCAGAGCGAGGGAGCTGACTGTGGGGTATGAACGGCGAGTGGAGATAATCTCAGATGCCTTGATACCACCACCATGCTGCATCTCACGGTTTATAATTTAATACAGAGATTGTAATAAACTGCAAAATCAGCTTAAGGCCAGTAAAGTTCTGTTTTTTTCCACGACTGACGCTTTTTAGTAAATAAATGGTCAAAACCTTTCACAAAAGAAAGAAAAAAGCAGCCAGTGGGCTGGATGTGGTGGTGGTTTCTAGACCCCGGTGTAGAGCATCTCGGACAGGCTGGCTGTGCAGAAGAGCGGTGTAGAATGAGGGCGGCTGCAGATATAACACTCATGGTAGACGATGATGAAGCTGATCATGGGCGTGCAGACCCGGATCCCTGACTACGGCACAGGCTCTGGTTCCCGCGGGGTGACGTGCGCCCCGGATCCCTGACTACGGCACAGGCTCTGGTTCCCGCGGGGTGACGTGCGCCCCGGATCCCTGACTACGGCACAGGCTCTGGTTCCCGCGGGGTGACGTGCGCCCCGGATC
>NC_041231.1:6992006-6995052 GCF_002837175.3 Physeter macrocephalus
GGCACACGCTCTGGTTCACGCGGGGTGACGTGCGCCCCGGATCCCTGACTACGGCACAGGCTCTGGTTCCCGCGGGGTGACGTGCGCCCCGGATCCCTGACTACGGCACACGCTCTGGTTCACGCGGGGTGACGTGCGCCCCGGATCCCTGACTACGGCACACGCTCTGGTTCACGCGGGGTGACGTGCGCCCCGGATCCCTGACTACGGCACACGCTCTGGTTCACGCGGGGTGACGTGCGCCCCGGATCCCTGACTACGGCACCCGCTCTGGTTCCCGCAGGGCAGCACAGCACTGCTGTCGGCCTCTGTAAGTATCCAAGACCATCCGCACCCAACCTCATCCGCTGAGCACAGCCTCCCCAGTTGTCTGCAGCCCTGCCTGGGAGGCGGCCAAGGACTGGGGATGGAGAGGGGTCCGCCCCCAGCAGCTCTCACCTCCCCGGGAAGGCCCTGGAGCCTTTTTTGGCCACGGCGGAATGTTCCTTGGAAGACATCCCCTTTGGCACAGGGACACTGCACGCAGGCCTGCCGCCAGCCACTCCAGCTCAGGGACAACGGGGCACACGGGTCCGGCCAGGCAGTCTGCAGCAGTGGTGACCTTCAGGGCCCAAGAGACAGGCAAGGACTCTGTCCTCCCCTGCTTCCCTCCCGGCCTCGCTGAATCCTCAGAGCCACTCTGTGAGGTGGTGACCGTCACTGTGTCCAGTTTACAGATGAGCAAACTGAGGCTTTGGGAGAGAGACCTATTGCCACCCAGGTCTCTCTGACTCCAGCCTGGGTTCCTCATGCCTTCCCTCTCCCAGGGGATCGAGGGAGGGTCCTCATCCAGATCCCAGCTCTGCGGCTCTTACACTGTGTGCCCTCAGGCAGGCACGGAACCTCTCTGGGCTCCCTGCATGGCTCCCCAAGGCCACACGTGGCACACACTTCGTTAATGTTAATTCTTCCTCTTCCCTTCTCTGAGGAGGAGCTGCTCACAGTCTAGAGGGAGGAGGCATACATTTAATTACGAAAAGCTTACCATGTGATCTGAGATGGGGTAGGACAGAGCCCTCAGCAGAGACATCTCGGAGTTCCGGGGAGCGAGCGTAGGGGAGGGCCAGCTGAGGAGTCTTGCGGACAAGGAAGCAGGGTCCATGAGACCCTCATGGCCCCCAGGGGCACAGCCCAGGCTTCCTTCAAAATGATGGTGAAATCAGCCGCCTCTGCTGGGCTCCGGGTAGCCCTCGGTCACGAGTTAAATCCTAGCTTCCCTCTCTCAGAGAATGTACCCCACTAGGTTAGGGATTCCACGGAACCCCAGATTAAACGACGTTTAAACAGATTTAAGTTTTGTTTAAGTCTCACCTCCTGCCTGCGTACCCCCAGCGCCCTGCAGCCCCTGGACCGCGAGTTTCCCGTAGCCCTGCATCCCAGACAGGGACGGCATCTCAGCATCATCACACTGTCCTTCTCAGATATGATGACAGTGCCAGCTGCCCCTTATCCTGCATCCACCCCAGACCCTCTACACCAGGGGTGAGCAAACCCCCGGGCCACCTCCAGCCGCCGTCTGTTTTTGTAAGTAATGCCCATTCGTGTACGTTTCGTCTGCGGCTGAGACAGGTGCAGGATGGAGCAGTGGTGACGGAGCCCGTAGGGCCCACAAAGCCTAATCCCCATTAGGCTTCATCCCCGTTCTACACCTGTCTCACGGACTCCTCATGGCCTCCTGGAGAAGCCAGTGTTAGTTTTCTCATTTCTCTGGAGGAACCCAGAGCTGGGAGAGGAAAGGCCAGCCCCATGGAGGCAGGGCTTCTGTCCTGTTCCCAGCACACAGAGCAGGCTCGGGCACAGAACAGCCGCTTGGTGACTATTTGCTGAATGGATGGGTGGACGGATGGACAGATGGATGGATGGGTGGGTGATGTCGTGGCTGAATGACTGAGCTCGGTGTGGACTTTGAGGTCACAGGGACCTTCCTGGTGGCCTGTGGGGATAAGGCACTCGCTGGCCTGGGAGGCGGTGGCCCTGAGCAGAGCTGTGCACCAGCGATATGCCCGGCATCTGCCAAGGTCTTGGGCAGCCAGAACACAACAGGACCAAAGCCAGCCCTGAGAGGACAGAGCATCAGCCTGACCATCACGTGCAGCCAGGCAGGCACAAGACAGGCTCTTTTCGTCTCTGGAAGACAGCAGGCTTGGGGGCCTGGTCTGGGCAGACAGAAGGGAGCTAGCAGTCCCTGGCCCACAGGAGGAAGGCGCCCTGCTTCACGAACGCTGAATCAAGGGAGCACGGCCAGGACAGGCGCTGAGCCGGGCCTGCAGAGCTCCCGGCTGTGACACGGAGGGGACAGACCAACCACGGTCTGCCTCGTGAGCTGGTGACGAGCAGCCCTCCAGAACCTCCCCCCGGCTTCGGGGGACCGCTGAGGCAACAGGAAGCTGAAAGGGGACCTCCATCTAAATGAAAGGCCAGGCCTGTCCAGCCTGGGTGGAAACCATCCAGGTCACCCAGGGGCAGCAGGAGCTCCCAGCACCTGTCCTGGGCCAGGCTGCCCACAGGGCCCTCACCTTCCAGTGGCGAGACGACAGCTAGCCAAATCCAACAGGTGGTGACAGGCACCGTGAAGAGCAACCCCACCCCGGGGAAGGGGACGAGGCTGCAAACGAAGCAGGCTGCCCAGGGGCGGCCTCTGTGAGATGAGGCTGTCTGTGAGAAGACCTGAAGCAGGTGAGGGAGCCACCAGGTGCCTGGGGGAAGGGCAAGCCAGGCAGCAGGCACTGCCAGTGCAAAGGCCCTGGGGCAGGAGCGTGCCTGGAGCCCAGTGAGTGACAGGGAGCCCAGGCATGGCTGAGGCCAGATAGTCAGGGCCGTGATGGCTACTGGGAGGACCTCGTCTCTGCCGTGAGCGAGGAGGAGCCAGGGCAGGTGCCGAGCAGGAGGGTTTTATCGGGGTCACTCTGGCTGCTCAGTGTGGAATGGGATGACTGTGGGAAGGAAGGAAGGAAGGGAGGGAGGGAGGAGGGAGGGAGGAGGGAGGAGGAAGGAGGGAGGGAGGAGG
>NC_041231.1:6995162-7013893 GCF_002837175.3 Physeter macrocephalus
GGAGGAGGGAGGGAGGGAGGGAGGGAGGGAGGGAGGAAGAAGGGAGGAAGCGAGGGAGGGAGGGAGGAAGGGGGGAGGGAGGGAGGGAGGGAGGGAGGAGGGAGGGAGGGAGGGACCAATGAGTGAATTACTTGAAAGAGGGGGTGATGGGGACAAGCAGCCAGGCAGAACTCCATGCAGAGCTGAGGGCGGCCTGTGGGCTGCGTGCCCCTCATCATGCCCTGCAGGTGCTGCCCGATGCCTGCGGCACTGGGGCTCAGGGCAGGCCTCCGGAGAAGCCCAACCCCCAGCTCCCCTGACTGCCTTCACTTTGCTGCCATGGACCCCGAAGCTCAGAGATGACAAGGTCACAGGGGCTCATCACTGGACACCTCCACAACCACAAAACCAGGCTCTGGGCCACCGAGGGGCCGGCAGCGTGCCCGCTCCTCAGACACCGCAGGAGCCACACCGAGTCAGCCGCATCTAGAAAGAGAGCCTGGCGAACCTCGGGACGCAGCCTGGGGCCCTGCTCCCCTGGAGCTCCCGTGAGAGGGTTGCTGGGGCTCCCTTGGCCCCCGGGACAGGGCCAGGGTTCACCACGCTCACGAGTTTCATAAAGACCATTCAAAGCCCTGGAAATTAATTTCCCCTAGGATGACAATTACATGTCAAATAAGACACCCACTGAGCAAACGATTAAGAAAAAACCCAGCCAGGGAGGCTCTGTGTGGGCTGATTCTGAGATGGGGGCTCAGCACAGAAGGCCTCGGAAGGCATCACCGGGCAGTGATGAAGGAGGAGCTTGCTCTAATATTTGTGTCCCCCTACCACCCGCAATTGATTTCAGACCTATAACCAGCATCTGCAGGAAAGGCAATCTTCGTCTTCTAATAAAAGGACTGTAACAGCACCACCGAGGGCTGGAGAGGGAGGAATCAGACATCCTCAAGCTGGGGGGCTGGCTGCAAGGGGACGTGGCCCGTGACCTCGGTTGGCCCCTCAACGGGCGAGGCTGGCCTGGGTCAGTGGCCAGCACACAACTGGGCGGGCTCACGTCGCCATGTGGGCTGGTGACTTCTGAAAGGTTGCAGGACAGCTGCACCCGTGGCTATCCTTTGACAAGTGACAAACCTGAGTGGAGGGGGGGTGGGGATGTGAGTGGCACCCCCCTCGCACACTGGATCGAGAAGGTGCTGACTGAGGAGACGCCCAGGCTGTGACGGGCCAGGTGGGCTGGCAAGTGTTAAGAGCTCAGGAAAGTGCACTAGTGGGACTGTCCTTAGTGATGTAACTGGCCCAGGTCTCGGGAATGACCCTGCCACCTGACCCCATCCCCAGGCAGCCACTGATTCATAAGAATTCGTTTGCACTTTCTAGAATTTTAGAGAAACGGAATCACACAGCACATATTTTAGCCTGGCTTCTTTTACTCGGCATAATTATTTTAGATCCATCCAAGTTGTTGCATGTATCATCAGTTCGTTGCTTTTTATTGCCAAGTAGAATTCCATTGTACGGATATACTACTGTTTGTTTATCCACTCATCAGTTGATGGGCATTTGTTTACTTCCACTTTTTGGCTATTATGAATCGGACTGCTATGTGCATTCGTGTACAAGTTTTTGTGTGAACATGTTTTCATTTCTCTTGGGTAAATATCTAGGAGTGGAATGGCTGGAGCATATGGGAGGTATATATTTAACCTTTTAAGAAACTGCTAAACTGTTTTCCAATATGCTTACACCAGTTCACATTCCCACCAGCAAATCGTAAAAGTTTCAGTTCCTCCATATTCTCACAGGCACTTGCTATGATAAGTCTTTTTTTTTTTTTTTTTTTTGCGGTACGCAGGCCTCTCACTGCTTTGGCCTCTCCCGTTGCAGAGCACAGGCTCCGGATCCGCAGGCTCACCGGCCATGGCTCACAGGCCCAGCCGCTCCGCGACACGTGGGATCCTCCAGGACCGGGGCACGAACCCATATCCCCTGCATCAGCAGGCGGACTCTCAACCACTGCGCCACCAGGGAAGCCCTTATGACAAGTCATTTTAATTGTTGCCATCCTAATAGGTATGTAGAAATTTATGTCATTTTGGTTTTAATTTGTATTTCTCTAATATGTAACGAGGCCAAGCATCATCCCTTTAACAGAGTCTTTCCCAGAGCAAAAGTTTTTAATTTTTTAAGTCCAATTTTTTCCTCTAATAAAGTGTGCCTTTGGTGTCAAGTCTAAGAACTCTTTGATTGGATCTAGATCTCGAAGATTTTCTTCTATTTTTTTTTCCCCTAAAGGTTTTATAGCTTTATATTTAAGTCCATGATCCACTTTGAGTTAAATTTTGTATAAGGTATGAGATTTAGGTTGACATTCATTTATTCAGCCTATGGATATCTAATTGCTTTAGCACCATTGTTGAAAAGGCTATTTTCTGTCCATTAAATTGCTTTTGCATCTTTGTTAAAAGTCAGTTGGCCATATTTCTGGGCTCTCTATATGTTCCATTGATCCATATGTCTGTCCTCCTGCCAATAACACACTGTCTTAATTACTGTAGCGATATAATAAGCCTGTAAGTAAGTAACATAAGTAAGTGATTCCTCGTCCTTTATTCTTCTCTTCCAAAATTGTTTCAAGTTATTCTAGGTCCTTTATCTCTCCATATAAGTTTTAGAACAAGCTTGCATATGTCTACAAAATCCTAGATAGGATTTTGGTAGGAACTGCATTAAGCCTATTGATCAATTTGGGGAAACAAACATCCTTACTATGTTGAGTTTTCCAACACAGTCCATCCATAATCCATGAACATGGTATAGCTCACTATGTATTTAGGTCTTCTTTGCTTTCTTTCATCTGCATTTTTATGTATCAAATCCTGCACGTGTTTATTAGATTTATGCATAAGTAATTTATTTCCTTGTAGAAATTATAAATTGTATGTGTTTAAAATTTTGGTTTCTACATGTTTATTTTTGGTACGTAGAAAAGTAATTTTTGTGTGTGTTGATCTTGTTTCCTGCTACCATGCTGAATTTTTTCATTAGTTCTAGAGAGGTTTTTTTTTTGGTAGATTCTTTGGGATTTTCTATGTAGAGAATCACCTTGTCTGAAAATAGGGACAGTTTTATTTCTTCCTTTCCAATCTATATGTCTTTTATTTCTTTTTCTTTACTTATTGCTCTGTGATATATTAAATAAGAATGGTGAGAGTGGACATACTTTTCTTGTTCCCAATCTTAGAGAGAAAGCATTCAGTCTTCATCATTAAGTATGATGGTAGCTGTAAGATTTTTGTGGATCTTTAAAAAGTTCAAGAATGTTCCCTCTATTCCTATTTATCTGAGAGTTTTAAAAATTGTGAATGATGGAGTTCCCTGGTGGTCTAGTGGTTAGCATTCAGTGCTTTCACTGCCATGGCTGGGTTCAATACCTGGTCAGGGAACTGAGATCTGGCAAACCACACAGTGCCACACCCCCAACAAAAAAAATTGTGAATGGGTGTTGGTTTTTTCTGCATCACTGATATGATCATAGGATTTATGCCTTCTTTAGACTGTTGAGATGATGGATTATGTTGATTGATTTTTGAATACTGAACCAGCCTAGCATATCTGGAATAAATCCCACTTAGTCATGGTATAAATTTTTTTATACATTACTGGATTAGATTTTCTATCATTTTGTTTAGAATTTTTGCATCTACGTTCATGAGAAAGTCACACCTATAGTTTTCAAAGTCCAGAGTGCTAACCATTACACCTTGGGACCTGTTTGTAGTTTTCTTTTTTTGTATTTCTTTGTCTGATTTTGGTAACAGATAAGGCAGGTCTTTAAGAATGAGCTGGGAAATATTCCCTCCTTTTCAGTTTTCCAGAAGATTTTGTGTAGAATTCATGTTATTTCTTCCCTAAATGTGTGGTAGAGTTCACCAGTAAAAACATGTAGGTCTGGAGCTTTCTTTGTGAGATTTTAAAATATAATTTCAATTTCTTTGATAGATATAAAGCTATTTAGGTTATCTATTTCCTCTTGAGTGAGATTTCTTAGTTTTTGTCTTTCAAGGAATTAATATATTTAAGTTTTTAAATTTACTGGCATAAAGTTATTCACAATATTCTCTCGTTTTCCTTTAAATATGTATCAAACCTGTAGAGATGTCATTGTTTTTATTCTTGGTATTGGTAGTTTGTGTCTTTTCTCTTTTTTCCCTGGATTAATCTATCTAAGGGTTTATTACCTATATTGATCTTCTCAAAGAGCAAGGTTTTGGTTTCATTTATTTTCTCTACTGTCTGTGTATTTTCTGTTTCATTGATTTCCACTCTGATATTCATGTTTCCTTTCTTCTACTTACTCTGGGCTTAATTTGTTCTTCTTAAACAACAACAACAACAAAAACCCCCAGACTTGTTTCTTAAGATGGAAGATTCGAGATCCTTCCTCTTTTCTATTATTGGCATCTAGTGACCTAAAATTTCCCCTACTTATGTATCCCTTTAGTAGCATTCCACAAATTTTGATTTGCAGTGTTTTCACTATCATTCAGTCACTAAGACTTCGATTTCGTCATTCACCCATAGGTTATTTAGAAATGTGTTATTTATTTTCCAAATATTTGGGGATTTTCTTGAAAATATTTCTGTTCTTGCTGTTTAATTTCACTGTGTCATAGAACATACCCTGTATGATTTGAATCTGTTTAAGTTAGTTTTATCACATAGAATTTGTTTTATTTTGGCAAACAATCCAGGTGCACTTGAGAAGAATGTTTATCTGCTGCTGTTGGGTGGAATGTCAAACAGGTAAAGTTGGCTGAGAATATTGTTCAAATCTTCTATATCCTTATTGATTTCTGTCTACTTGCTCTGTTCTTCTTTCTCAAGATTGTTTTGGCTATTCAGGGTCTTTTGTGTTTCCGTACAAATTTTTAAAATATTTGTTCTAGTTCTGTGAAAAATGCCATTAGGTAACTTGATAGGGATTGCACTGAATCTGTAGACTGCATTGGGTAGTATGGTCATTTTAACAGTATTGATTCTTCCAATCCAAGAACATGGTATATCATTCCATCTGTTTGTATTGTCTTTAATTTCTTTCATCAGTGTCTTATAGTTTTCCGAGTACAGGTCTTTTACCTCCTTAGATAGTTTTATTCTTAGGTATTTTATTCTTTTTGACGTGATGATAAATGCGATTGTTTTCTTAATTTCTGTTTCTGAGAGTTCATTGTTAGTGTATAGAAATGCAATAGATTTCTGTGTATTAATTTTCAATTAATACGCAAAATTTTAAAGACCAAATTCATGGATGGGCTCTAAGTAGTTTTCTGGTGGCACCTTTAGGATTTTCTATATATAGTATCATGTCATCTGCAAAGAGTGACAGTTTTACTTCTTCCTTTCCAACTTGAATTCCTTTTATTTCTTTTTCTCCTCTGATTGCCGTAGCTAGGACTTCCAATACTATGTTGAATAAAAGTGGCAAGTGTGGGCATCCTTGTCTTGCTCCTGATCTTAGAGGAAATGTTTTCAGCTTTTCACCGCTGAGTATGATGTTAGCTGTGGGTTTGTCATATATGGCCTTTATGATGTTTGTCCATTATTTGAAAGTTTCAGGCATCCCATTCAGTTTGAAGCCTGATTTTCAACATCAAATGGGTTTTGTTCTCCAGCAAATTTCAGGGAACCCTGGGGGATACTGGAAGTTGATCCCACGTTATAAGCAGAGACTCCCTTCACACCTGGACCTCCTCCCCACGCCCACAGCACGGTCACCTCTGCTCTCTGAATACAGGAATGGGGAGGGGGTTGAAGCTCTGTTTAGAGAAAAGAAAAGCAGACATGTTTATCTTGCAACCATTTGATATTAAAATTTGATGTCAACATTGGTGGCCCAGGTGAACTTACGGTGAGAAGATATCACCCTACACGTCTAACCAGCTGGCCCCGTTAGTACCTGCTCTGTCCAGAGGGCCGGTGGTGGTGAAGGAAAGGCTGGCCAGGGGTCCTATCACTCTGTCCAGGCTGTATCAGGCATGGATACACTTGTGTCCCCAGAAGAGAGCACTAGAATCAGCAGGAAGCTAACTTCTTGTCAGTGGGAATGTCCTGAGTGGTGATGAGCTCTCCATCCCTGGAAGGGTGTAAGCAGGCACTGGATGATCCCCTAGCAGGGGTATCACGGGGGAGGCTGAAACAGATGGTGCTCTCTGCCCCTTCCATGTGGCTCAGATCCCACGACGTTGCGCTGGGAGTGAGAATCCGGCCTCATTAATTTGTAAACACTTTCTCCTTGCTAGGAGTGCATTTCCATGGAAATGCCAGTGAACCGCACGGTCCTGCAGCATCTCCCTGCATTGTCCCCTGTGGTCCTGGGTAGCCAGCACCCTTGCCAGGACTGGCTCAGCCCTGTCTCTCTGAGGGGCCCAGGCTGTGCCTTATTCAGTTCTATAACTGGCCGCTTTGAAGAGCCATGAGTCACACGGGTTAGCAAATTAGTTCAAGGTAATTTATGACTCTGGGATGCTTGGGTTTCTAAATACAACAGACAACGACAAACTGCAAAGGCTTCAAACTCCTTCCCCAAGGAGAGAGGGCCTGGCCCGGCCAGGGCAATGGCTCTGATGGCCCAGTTTGCAGGGAGGGAGGGTTCACACACTAGCAGCCCGGCCTAACCCACTGTGGGTCCTGGCGAGGCCCACCCTTGAGACTCAGTGAAGACCACCTCACCTCCGCCATCCTTCCCTCCTTCACCTCTGCTGTGCACGATAAGGTGACAAGGATTTTTCTCCTGCCCTGTGGCGGTGTAGAAACTGCACTGCATTCAGAGTTGTCACATCCCAAGAGGCTTGTCTTTTTATGATAATAAAATTTATTTGGGGTAAGTCAGAATTCAGGCAGCAGAAACTCTGTAACTGGAAATTAACTACCTGCCCACTGCTGCCCTTGAACCCCCAGAAGGTCCTCTGCAACCCCTCCTGCGGGTCACCTTCCTGTCCAGTGCCTGTGCCCTGAGTGGCACAGCTGTTTCCCACTGTCTGAAGGGCACTGTGGTGCCCGCCATCTCCTTGTCCCCATGCACTTTGCACCGTGACTGGGCAGCTGTCTGCAAGCATCACAGGTGAGGTCCAGTTTCCCAGCCTTGAACCTGCCTCCAGGACCTGCTCTGGCCTCTGGCCAACAGGGGTGCTGGAAAGGACACTGTGCCAGTGCCGGGTATAGGTCTCGAGGGCCTTGTGGCCTTATGTGCCCACCCTCTTGGGACTCTGTCACACCGTGTGTGACATCCTTCTAGCCTCCCATAAGAATGAGAGACACGTAGCCCAGGCACCACCATCCCTGGTCACCTCAGCCAGCAGCCAGCTGACCCCCAGCCGCAGACAGGCCCTGCCTCCCTGCTTGACCATGCACACTTGAGGGAGCCCAGAAGACCCACCCAGGCTGCTAGCTACTTGGCTAGTAAACAGTTATTGTTGTTGCTGCTCCATGTTGGAGTGGTTGTTACGCAGCAGAAGCTAACTGATACAGGCACCGCAGAATTCTGAGCACACAGGCCTCCATGTACGGGCTCTGGGATTTATGGGCAGAGGCCTGGCTGCAGACAGACGGACTGGCCTCGGGGCTCTCGCCTCCCTGCCCTCACATTAGCTATCATCCAGGCTCTGTCCTACAGATTGGACCCCAGGCCTCAGTCTGCACTGTTACAACCGAGATACAGTCCCCCTGGCATCCCCATGCCCAAGCCCTCTGGGCTCCCCTTCTATGGGCCCTACTCAAAGCCTTCCAGTGGCTTCCCATGACACTCAGGATGAAATCCAACCTCCCCGCCCCACCACACAGCTCTCACCACCCCTGCTCCCCTCTCAGCTTCCTGTCTCCCACCCTCTCACGCCATTCCAGGCACACTGGCCTCCAACCCACAGAACCCAGCCCTACCCCAGGGCCTTTGCACGTGCAGCTCCCTGGGCTGGAATGTTCCTCCCTGGCACCCACACAGCTCCTTCCCCACTTCCTGCAGGCCCCTGCTCCAACCTGCTTTAGCAAATAGCCAGCAGACTGCTCCTTGTCAAACGGCCCCTGCCACCCTCCAGGCCCTCCTGCTGCTTTCTTTGTCTTCAGAGCACCTAGCACCTGGCCCAACAATGCCCAAGCCGTGAGGCCTCCAGTGGGAGCCATCGAGAGCTAGGAAGGGGGCGGGTGGTGAGGAAGGTCAGCCTGGGGTCCTCCAGGGCAAAGAGCCTGGGTGTCCTGCTGCACCCCGCCTTCCTCTCTGCCCGACACCTGACGTGCTTCAGCCACTTCTAGGAGCTGGGGTCTCACTCAGCAACACAAGTCCAAGCCCAGATTTATGGCCGTGGCACAATTGCCTACAAGCCTCCCGTGGGTGACACGTTTGTCGAAAATACCTTCACTTAAGGTGGTACTAGAGGTCTGTTCCATGGAGCATAGGAGCCCCTGCTGTGTAAAATACTCTAAAATTAAAGGCCCAGCATTCAGGGCCTTTCTCAGAATTGGTAGAGCTAATTCTCTCACTGTAGGGAGCTAGGACTCCCCTACAGCAGGCGGGAGGCCCCACAGCTGGCCTGGCCCGGCCGTAGAAGCTGGGGAGGGAGTTCTCTGGGGCCAGGGAGGCCCAGGGCAGGCCCAGGTCCACCATGGATCCACGGCTCAGGGACAAAGCTCTTCTACACTCTGCAAGAGGGGACAGTCCCCATGGGGTCTGAGGCCTCAGATCAGTCACTGGGAGGCAGAGCTGGGGGCCATGTCCGGGTCTGGAGGGACCATGTGGCATGCGGTGAGGAGCACGAGTCTGGAGCCAGGCACCCTGGCTTCAAACCCCAGCCCACTCTCCAAGCTGCTGAGTGACCCTGGGCTCTGAGCCTCAGCTTCCTCATCTGTCAGATGGGCACAAACAGTGTCTCCCTACAGGGCTGTGAGGACCCCATGAAGTGCTTATTTAGACCAGGGCCTGGCACATCACAGCTGTCATCATTGTTATCCTCTTAGGTTTAGGGTCTGGGGGCCTCCAAGAGCCTCTCTGTGTGCGAGACTGTCCTGGAACCTGGGCCCTCCTGACCCTGCGGACGGGGCTGGACAAGGATCAGGGCGGAGACAGCAGTGGGCTGGACTGAGTGCTCGCTCCTGGTCATGGGTCAGGGAAGGGAGGCCACCTCCATTCTTGGCTCAAGACCTCTGAGTGGGGCCTGTGTCAAAGGGCCAGGAGGCAGGGAGGAGCAGAGGAGGCAGAGGCCATGACTCCGAACCCCGCACAGCAGGGCTGGAGCCCTCCTGGCAAGGACAGCCTCTCTGATCCAGGTTCCAGGGTAAGGGGGGTGCTGCTCCCAGAGTTCTCCATCTCGCTACCAGGTCAGGAGCTGCAGTTCACTAAAGCACAGGTGCTTTATTGTCAAAAGGACACGAGGAGGGACGCTGCAGGGGAAGAGAAGCAGGAGCAGCGAGCACCTCTCTGAGAGGTGCCTTAGGGGAAATGTACCAGAAATGTCTCTGCGGCGGTTCAGGGGAGCCCACAGGAGGGAAATGGCAAGGCAGGCTGGGGGTCTGACCCCTCCGCTGCCAGCCCCAGGTCCCAGCCCACCAGCCCTACTGTGCGCAGCCAGACTTCCAGAGGAACACAGACCCTGCCCTCGGGAAGTCCCGGCCACCCTCCACCTTGGGTCACCCCACATGGTCATACAGTCATGATGGACTCAGCCCCTCCTCCACGTTCGTGTTTCCACAAAAACATCCAGAGATCAGGACACTGGGCGTTCTGGGGTCCTCGTACACACCAGAAATTGCAACGGTAAAAAGAGGGAGACGGGGAGAAGACACAGACAGGAGGCAGGAGCTTTTGGTGCTCACAAATCACCAAAGGTCTGAGGGCCTCAATACTGAGGAATTTTAGAAAGGCTTCTTGATATGAGACTGGAGAAAGGAGGCCCATTTAGTCAACGGTGCAGGAAAACTGAAAATCCATGGGGAAAAAATGAACTTGGATCCCTACCTCACACCTCACACCACACCCCCAAGCCAAGTCCAGACGTGTTAACAACCTGCAATTGACAGTGAAAACTTTACAACTTTCAGAATAGTTTTCTATGAGGGATTCTCTTTCTACAATTGGGGCTGGGAATAATTTCTTAAACAAGGAACAAAAAGCTCACTAGGCATTAAAAAAAAATGGATAGATTTGAGTACAATAAAATGAAAAATTTCTCTTTACCAGAAGACAGGAAAAAGACAAACCACTGACGGCAAGAAGACATTTGGAATATGCACAACCAGCAAAGGATTAGGATCCAGAATATATACAGAACTCCCACAAATCCACAGGAAAAAGAGAAGCAAGAAGCCAAAAGCCTGGAGCAGGCATTTCTTAGAGAAGGAAACAGGCACACAAATGAAAACGTGAAAAGAAGCTTGGCTTTACTAGTGCACGGGGAAATGCAATTAACATCCCAATATTTCACTGTATGCCCACTAGACTGGCAAAAAGTGAGGCATCTGACAGTACCAAGGGCCCAAGAGGGTAAAGACCCGCTGAAATATCTAAGTACTGCTGATGGAAGAGAAAACTGTTATAACCACTGTGGAAATCACTTTGGCATTTTCTTGTAGGGGGACCATTCACACACCTTATAACCCTGCAAGTCCACTCCTGGGCATGACACAAGGCACGAGCAAGAGGATCTCCTAGCAGCACTGTTAATAAGAGGAAAAAAAGAACCCAGAAAAAAACCAAAGACTCATTGACAGGAGAATGCAAAAATTAATTGTCCAATAGTCACAGAGTTTATTTTCGCACCAGTGTGAACTAGCTACAGCTACACACAGCAGCATGAAGAAAACTTAAGAAAGGCAAAATGTTGATTGAAAACTGCAAACCTTAGAAGTCCACACATAGTGTACCATTTTTATAAAGCCCAAGAACAAACAAAGCAATATATTGTTTAGATAGATGTAGTAAACCTATGAGCAAGAGAATGACAAACACCAAATTCAGGACAGTGGAGACTCCAGGGTGGGTCAAGATTCAAATTATTAAGAAGGTCCTAGTTCTGGAGTTGAGTTTAATAATGAACACAGATGTTCATTATTTTACTATCCTTTATAATGGACAAAATGCATAAAATATT
Organism: Physeter macrocephalus; assembly: GCF_002837175.3. Taxonomy (NCBI): domain Eukaryota; kingdom Metazoa; phylum Chordata; class Mammalia; order Artiodactyla; family Physeteridae; genus Physeter; species Physeter macrocephalus. Next base: position 7,006,280 of record NC_041231.1, read on the forward strand.
AAAACAATACAGGCAAGGAGAAAATAGAGGAGGAACACAGTGTGGATCCAGACAGATCCAGTATGACTGATTCCCTGTCACACAGTTCACTGTTTTGTCTTTGCATCCCAGTGGGTACCCAGAGGCCAGACCAGGAGGTAGAAGAACCTGGGCCTGTTTCTCCATAAGCCAAATAACAGGTTGCACCAGGAATGACAAATGGCTGGCACACATTAACACAGGTCTCCATTTCCTCACCCACTGCAGACATTACTAATGGATTGCAGCACTCTTTCACGTTGAGCACATATACAGCTTTGGACTCCTCCTCAGCTTCACACTGCAGGCTGCCAGTGACGGTCGATCAAAGACGGAACACTAAATGATGCCTGACTTGGAGAGTCCAGCCAGCTCTGGCCTGGAAGATTTGAAGCCCAGCTGGTAGGCAGAAACTGCTCTGAAAGCCAGTGCCTCTCGAGGAGCAGCCCATCGGTTTTGGAGCTGGCCAGTGGAACCTCAGCTGCTGCAGTGCCTAACCCTGTGGCCTCCGGTCTCTGGAGCCCCTCGCTGCCCCCCTGCCATCCTCCTGGGCCCCCAGGTTGCCGTCTGCCCGGTGGGCAGGCTCATGTCCACACAACGCTGGTGAGTTTCACCGGACTTGAAACCAGCTCCACTAGCACAGAGGGCCAGGCAGGATCATCGTCACCTCTAGTCTCCAGGGCACGTCCCTGCTGAGCCTAATCCATCCCCCCAGACAGAGGGACTGCATTCCTCTCTCCACCTTTGCCTCCCCAGGCCCCAGGCCTTTGTCCCTTTGTTCCTGTCCTCCCCCTGCCTGGGGAGCCCCCATCTCCCCCGGCCCCCCATCTGCTCCCTCCCCAGCAGGAGTTAACTTCCTTCCTCTCGACGTCCAGGACGCACGGGTCAGCTTTCTCATGGAGAACTTGTGTGCCGGGTCAGGGTCCAGTTTCTGTGGGTGTCTATCCCCCCAGTTCAGGGACCCCCCCTCAGGGTCCACCTCACAACTGGCATCAAATTAATAATACCACCAGGACAACAACAATCCCTCGGAATAAGTGGGCTTTTCCAAGCCCGGTCCACTGACTGCATGAGCCTCACACCAGGGAAGCGGACAGCGGCGGACACGCTCCACTTCCCTTCGTAACAACCAGAAAATCAAGGGCCGTGAAGGGGGGTGACTTTCCAGCATCACGCCCACTTTCCCACCTTTTGGGGGGCTGGGTGCTTTCCTGCCACATCCCATCAGGGCCCTGAAGCCCCAGGCCTGTGTGGACACGCCTCCCTCCCCAGCACAGGGGACGCTGAGTGACCGGGGTCACTAGTCACCGAGCAACGGGCTCCCCTGGTCTCACCCCGCCCTGAAGACTATTTTAATAACGCAATCATATCCGAGACATTACATCCAGCGACATGGTGTTTTGGGTGATTCATCTCGCTGCCATTTTATTCATCTTATGCAAATATTAAATGGCTGCTGCGACTGTGGGCATAGGAAGTCTTGATTTTCTAGAAAGAACTGTGGCAGGTTCTTAGGAAACGAGGACAGGAACTTAAGGCATCCAGACATCTCCAACGAACAGACAAAGTGGTCTCCCGCTGCTTCATCCCGAGCAAAGCCAGCCACGTGCCCACACAGGGTCCACGTGACCCCCTGGCCACCGTGCGCCATGACACCCAACGTGTGGGAGGGCCTGGAACCTGCTATAATCATCACTGTCCGCAGGCTCCAAACACCACACTCTGCTTTTCACCTGCAAAGGCGCCGAAACAATACGGCTTGGGTTCACAGGAACACAGAGGCCAGGTGTTCATTTCTCGTCCCGGCTGCTCCCGGGCGCATCCTCTTTCAAGCCTTGGACGCTCTGGGCACTGCTTCTTGCTCTATGATCCCCCCACCACACCCCTAGCGGCGGGGGGACTGGAAGCTCACCTCCAGATGCTTCGTCGGACAAAACTCGTTGCCCTTGGAAGGCTCCTGCCCACTACTCAGAACAACGGACAGTCCTGAAAATTCATAACAGCCCATGGTAGGTGCGCAGTGTGTAACAGAAGCGGGGCGGCGCTGTTAGCACGCACGCCCGCGCTGCCGTTACCAGGCAACCGTTACTGCGAGACCGCTAGCGCACACCGTTAACCTTAGTACAAGACTGCTGCCAGGGCGATGAGAGGCGGGCCGGACGGTGGTCCTCGCGGCGGAGAGTGCAGCAAGAGGCGGATCACGGCCTTCTCCCCGGGGCTCTCCAGGCCCTCCCGCCTCGGGCCGGCGGGTGAGCTGGGCGTCCCGGGGGACAGGCTGCGTCCCGCAGGGCCCTCGCCACGGCTGCCCACGGGCCGGGCCCAGGCCTTGAGGTGGCGGCGAACCTCTCCCCATCCCCACCTACGGGACCCAGTGGCGGCAGCAGTCTGCATGGGTTGCGGTCCGTGGGACCTGGCACACGCTCCCCCCGCCTCCCGTTTGCGTGGCCTGAGGAGCCTGAGGGCCGGCCGGGTCCGGGGCTCCCGGCTCCCTCGGCGGTGACAGCTGGGCAGGGTCTGGGGACCTGGCCCTGAGGGCGCCGCCAGCTGACATCGGCCTCTTCAGCCAGGCCTGGGCACCGGCGGCTGGACCCAGACGGAGGCTCCCAGGCAGGGTACCCAGCCCCCGCAGGGACCCCCTCCTCCTAGCCAGGCCTGGACCTCGGAGGGCGGAAGTCGAGCCTTGGGACCTTGCCCTTTCTTGTCAGAACAGAGAATAACATTTGTTTCGGTGGAGGGTTACAGGAACGTCGTTCCCTGCCCAGGCCCCGACCTCAAGAACAAAGGATCTGACACCGAGAAGTTCTCAACAATTAGCCACGCCCCTCGCTCCCCTTTGGGGGTTTTTAAGGCATGAGCCACCTGTCTCCTTGCACAGCCCTGCAATAAACCTTTCTCTGCTCCACACGCCGACATTTTCGTATTGTCTGGATTCACTGTGTGTCGGGCACATGGACTTGCATTCTGTAACAAGTGGTCATTTGTTGGGTGAAAAAATGACAGTGAGGAGACACAAAGAGCAAGCCTTGAGGCTGGGAGGGGATCCCCAATCCTGTCTTCAAACAGGCGGTCTTGCTCCTTTTTGGTGTGGGTAGGAAGGGAAGAGGGGCTGCCATGAATTCTTTTGTAAACAAAGGACAACAGGGTGCGGGAAGAGGATGTGTGCGGGCACATCTCAGGAAACTGAGCACAGAGGACACAGCGGCTGGGCCCTCACCCTTGCCCTCCAGGGCATCACACTGTCTCCTATGCCGAAACAGGGTGAGCAGCTCACAGGTTTCCTCGGAGAGGGTGGTCACATGACCATGGCCAATCAGCATATTCCATCCTCCTTGGCTACTGTGATTGGCTCAGGGCTAGGCATGTGACCAATCAGGTCCTACGGGTCAGGCCAGGCACTGGAATCTGGGGAAGAGAAGCTCTATTTCTGTTGGGAGCCGAGGCGATAGGACACCAGCCTGTGACTGTTGGTGACCCTCTTGCTTTCATAAAAGGAGAGCCCATGTGAGGGTGACACCAGTAAGCAGAGCTGAGAGGTCGGGAGAGATGATTCCTGCTGACTTCACTGAGCACCCAGGTACAGCCTTGCCTGAAGCTGTCTGCCTTTAGACTTCTTAGTTACATACATTGGTCTCTCCCACTTTGCTAGCTAGTTTAAACCACTTTGCGCTTTCCGTCACTGGCTATCAAAAAATATTTTGACCGTTCCTTCCAGCTGGCTAAATGGAGCACCCGGCACTGCCACAGTATGGATTTAGGCTGGCTTCAAGGAAGAACTTCCAGATAACACTACGAGACTCCATTCTAACTGGAGATCCAAGTGGGTCTAAGCAGTATCTGTTGAGATACATTACCCCAATTAATCCTCATGGAATTAACCCAGTTAAGGTAGCAACCGCTGTCCCCATTTTGGAGGACAAGACTGAAGCTCAGAGGAGGGAGGTAACTGGGCTGTAGTGACGAAGTGTGGCCCCAGACAGAACCCCCAGATCCTGCTGTCTGAACTCGGGGAAACCACATGGTACGGCTTGGCCATGGGATGGGGCTAAGGCACCCAGCGCCACGCCAGCTACTGTGGGGGGCCTGAGACTTGGTGACCGCCACGCGGCTGCTCCGAGACTCACAAAAGCAATTCACACTAAAGACAGGAGGGGGACCTTCCTTCAGCAGCCCCTCACACACCCTCCCAGCTCCCCCGACACCCAGCACACCTTTCTCTTGCTTTGTGTGACAGTTAGAGTCATGCTCATGTGACCACAGGGGCAGTCCCCCATCCAGGGGCTGCAGCTGCTACAGGGGAGGTCAAGCAGCCCCTACTGACCCTCACCTCCTACTACCGTACCTGGGGAGCTCTCCTTCCTTTGGGTCTTGGGAGACCCTATTCCCCACTGGCTCACCAGAGGTCTTTTCCGGAACATGCAGAGAACCTCACTCCGTTTGGAATGAAACGCATCCGGTCCTGCCCTTTCTACATCTCCCTTGAAGCTCAGCTCACGTGCTCCTTTCTCTGCATCGCAGCCCTCGTGGCTGCCACAGGAAGAGACCACGCTGACACAGAACTGACAGCTCAGCCCTGGAAGGCACATGTGACGTGAGATCCGATAGCTGGGAGCCTCTGTTTACAAGGGACCTTGCTCTTCATGATGTAGAGGCTTTATAAGCCCCCTTCCAGGGTCTGGAAGCAGTGCTTGGGCCAAAATGAATCCGCAGGCATTGTGATGGCTGGGGGCTTCTGGCCATGGTGGGGGGTGGGGCGAGGTCCCTGAGGTTCTAAACGTCCACTGTGTGCAGGCTCAGGGTGCACAGAGAAGAGATGGCAGAGGCCTGCTCCGTAGGTGTTCACAGACCAAATGTGGTCGAGCCAGACAGGCAGACAGGGCACCATAGCACGTGAGCTGCTTTCACGGGTGAAGGGGACAAGGGCAGAGACCCAATTCTGCTGGGGAACTGATTAAGGACAGAAGATTTTCGACTGAGACTTGAAGGCTGTATCAGTTAGTTACATGTTTGGCTGAAGTGACAGAAATCCCTACTGAGAGTGGCTTAAACTACGTAGGCGTCTAACATTTAATGTTTAAAGACAATGTAAGAGGGGACTTCCCTGGTGGTGCAGTGGTTAAGAATCCGCCTGCCAGTGCAGGGGACATGGGTTCGAGCCCTGGTCCAGGAAGATCCCACATGCCGCAGAGCAACTAAGCCCGTGTGCCACAACTACTGAGCCCGCAAGCCACAACTACTGAGCCTACGAGCCACAACTAGAAGCCCACATGCCTAAAGCCTGTGCTCCACAACAAGAGAAGCCACCGCAATGAGAAGCCCACACACAGCAACGAAGAGTAGCCCCCGCTCGCCGCAACTAGAGAAAGCCCGCGTGCAGCAACGAAGACCCAATGCAGCCAAAAAAAATAAATTTTAAAAAATGGTTAAAATGGTAAATTAAAAAGAAATAAAGACAACGTGAGAGATGGGGGGTCCAGAGGTAGTCTGGTGGCCCAACGATGTCATCAGATGCCACCCACCTCTCTACTGCACCATTATCAGAATGTTGGTGTCACTCCCTCATGGATGCAGGGTGGCTGCCTCTGCTCCAGCCATCACCTCTGCATAGTTAACACTCAAACCAGAAGCAAGGGGGTACCCTCTTCCCTGTGCAGCTCTTTCTTTTCAGGAAGGAAAATCTCTCACAGAAGCCCCCACAGACTTCCTCTAATATGTCACCGGCCAGAACTGGGTCATGAGCCCTTGTCCTGACCAATCACTAGTGAGTGTGGGGGAAGCAGCTGCCATGACTGGCTTGGACCAACTGTGATTCCTCCGAATTGAGCATCCACGGGAAGAAGGCGGGGTGGCCTGGGCAAAGGCTGCTGCGTAAGCAACAAACACCATTTGCACAAGGGAGCTGAGGGTTCAAAGACAAGGGAACAGGAGAGTAGGAGAAGCAACACAGGCAGAGGTTCAGAGGTGCCAGGGACGAACTGGGGGCTCGGGATCACCGGTGGTTCACTGCCGCAGGAGCACAGCACAGGTGGGGAAGGCGGGCAGGGCCTCATAGGAGGTTTTCTGCCTGGAGAGGGGCGGGCCCTGGGCAACGGGGAGCTACTGAGAGTAAGAGAGCGAGTGCAGGAGCGGATGGGAGATCACGATGCTCGGAGGCCCCTGTGCTTAGGAGCTGGGCAGAGCCATTCCGTGACGGGCAGTAATGTCGCTAATAGACTCCAGAGGCCTCTGCTCACACAGATGATTGTAATTGACAAGAGACAGTAAACATGACCTTGGGTAATGAATGACCTGTTTCTGGATATGAGAACGCACAGACTCAGCCCAATTCTTAGACAGCGCTGCCATCACACCTGCTTCACCCACACCTCTTCTCTCCCACCTGCCCCCAGCCCAGCCTAGGGCCCGCACACCCCAGCGCGCCCAAACAAGCCAGCACTTTGTGTTGTAATTTACACAGGGCGCCCCCATGTCTGAGGGCAAGGGTGACTGGGTTCCAGTTTACAGAGGAGAAAACAGAGGCTGGACGCGGGCGAGGGGCTCACTGGTGAGTTGGTGGGGGTGGGATTCCAATCCGCCACCCCCTTTATGACTTCAGAGCTGGACAGCCTCTCCACCCCCGGCCAGGATGCTTGCTAGATGGGGAGGCCTTTTCTCTACACAACGCTCAGCCCTGCAGAGGGCACACGTGGGACCCCACAGACATGTCAGTCCTCCCTTATGACCTGGTGGGCCTCCTGGGCCCGGCATGAGTGCCCTGACCCATGGGGACCACAGTCCGTGGGTGGACACGTGGGCAGGTGTGCCCAGTTAAGGTCCCCCAAAGCCCAGACGATCACATCCTGGAATTGAGGGGGCACAGGGATCAGGTGGCCATTTCCAGCCTTAAAGGGCAAACTGTCATCAGCCAGGGGGCTGATGTTTTAAATTAAATTAGATATTTACGACCCAGCAGTCAAGCCCCTTTGTCAGCAACTGCGTAAGCTTCAGCCTCTCAGCTTTTATTTCTCTCTGGGACTGAGTTCTTAGCATCAAATTGAGTCCGATTATGGACATAAATACTGTCCCTTTCATGTGTCACCTTCAGTATAAGAGGCCACCCCAAACTCTCCCTCCCTTCCCCTTGTCAACACCTCCACAGAGGCTGGCAGGGCTCTTTTCAGGCAGTTCTGCAGATCTGTGAGCTAAGCATTGAGAACAACGAGAGAGGAGGGGCTGCCCCGCAGGAGGGCAGCGTGGGCGGGCGGTGATGATTCACCTGTAAAACCTCAGCTGGCGGAAGTGTCATCAGCAGCAGAAGAGCAGCAGTCAAGGGCTGAGCAGGTGCAGAGTAAAGGGATTAAGGGCTAATCCAGCAGCCTCTGGGATGGCCGGCCCTGGAGCACCACTCTAAGCGTGGAAGAGGGAGGGTCGCCAGTGCCTGGACCCCCGTCTTCTAGAAATCGGGGTTATGTGGCTTTGGAACCAGAACACTGGAGTTCTTGGGGGCTCCACCTCTTGGTCAGTTACTAAAAGCAAAAGGAGGGCTTCCCTGGTGGCGCAGTGCTTGAGAGGCCGCCTGCCGATGCAGGGGACGCGGGTTCGTGCCCCGGTCCGGGAAGA
>NC_041231.1:7014076-7018946 GCF_002837175.3 Physeter macrocephalus
GTGCCGCGGAGCGGCCGGGCCCGTGAGCCGTGGCCGCTGCGCCTGCGCGTCCGGAGCCTGTGCTCCGCAACGGGAGAGGCCGCAACGGTGAGAGGCCCGCGGACCGCAAAAAAAAAAAAAAAAAAAAAAGCAAAAGGAGCCTCCAGTTTCTGCATCTGTAAAATGAGAATACTGAAGTCTCTCCCTATTAGGGTAGGAAGGGGGATTAAATGGGGCGACCAGTAGAGCACAGGAGCTGGCTTGGCTGAGCCAGCACCCAGGCACGCCGCTGCTGCACAGCCAGTCTTCCGGGATCGACACACTTCTCCTTCTCCCATGAAGTCTCAAACAGTAAATATTTCAGGCTTCGTAGGACCTACGGACTCTGTCCCAGTTACGGTCCTCTGTTGCTCCAGGGCAAATAAATGCAGCTTTTGTCCACGCTCTCACCCCTGCTCTCTCATTTTTAAACACTGAGATAGAATTGTCCTGGTGTTAGTTTTAGGTGTACAGCATGATTTATGTCCAGAGTGCGGAAAGATCACCACAGTAAGTCTAGGTAACATCCATCACCACACAGAGTCGCAATGTGTTTTTCCTTGTGACAGGAACTGTTACGATCTACTCTCTTTGCAACTTCCAAATACGCAACACGGTGTTTTTAATGACCGTCACCCTGCTGTACAGGACATCCCAGGACTTACGTATGGTACAACTGGGAGTTGGTACCTTTTGACCCTTTCATCCATTTCTCCTTCCCTGCCCCCCACGTCTGGCAACCACCAATCTGTTCTCTGTGTCGATGAGTCCCGGTTTGTTTTTTTTCAGATTCCACATAGGAGACTGTATGCTATTTGTCTTTCTCTGTCTGACTTGTTTCACTTAGCCTAACGCCCTCAAGGTCCATGTTGCTGCAAATGGCAGGACTCCCTTCTCTTTTTACGGCTGAATTCGATTTCATCATATACACACACACACACACACACACAGAGCACATTTTCTTCATCCATTCATTTCTCTATGGACACTGAGGTTGTTTCCATGTCTTGGCTTTTGTAAATAATGCTGTAATGAACATGAGGGTGCAGATATTTCTCAGCATGGTGATTTCCTTTCCTTCAGATAAATACCCAGAAGCGGAATTGCTGGACCACATGGTAGTTCTCTTTTTAATCTTTTTGTGGACTTTCCATACTGTTTTCCATAGTGGCTGCACCAATTTCCATTCCTATCAACAGTGCACGAAGGTTCCCTTTTCTCCACATCCTCGCCAACACTTGCTATTTTTTTGTCTTTTGATGACAGCCACTCTGACAGGTGTGAGGTGATAACAATATCTTACTGGGGTTTTGATTTGCATCTCCCTGATGATTAGCAATGCTGAGCGTCTTTTCACGTACCTGCTGGCCCCGTGAATGTCTTCTTTAGAAAGGTGTCTATTCAGATCCTCTACCCATCTTTAAACTGGGTTGCTTGGTCTTTTGCTGTTGAGTTGTATGAGTCCTTTATATATTTTGGGTATTAACCCCTCATCAGATATGTGATTTCTAAATACTTTCTTCTGTTCTGGAGGCACCTTGACCCCTGCTCTCTGGATGACGGGGTCCAGGCACTGGGGAGGTTCCGTTTTCCACCCCTGTGTTTCCAGTAGTGGGTGGGGCTGTGCTCTGATAAAACCGTACATGGCCACGGATCACTAACTCCTCTTTTCTAGGAGGCTAGCTGCAAGGAGAGCGGTGGGCATTATTCCCCTGAAGTCACTGGGCAGACAGTCACGTGCTCAGGAATTCACATCTCCTGGCCCCAAAGTGATGGGCGATTTGTAACGGGAGGACCTTGCCGCTAAAACACTGAGCAGGTGCTCTCGTTCCTTGTTGGAACGACCCGGAAACCAAGTTGTGGGGAACAGGGAATTCCCTCAAGTCACAGAAGCTCGGTTGAGACTTCCTGGGATGCCGTGACCTGCTCCACGCCACTGTCACGGAGGAGGGAAGGGCCTCAGGCAGGGGCGGGAGGACCTGCTGGACTGCACTTGCGCTGCTTGTCAAGGAGCAGCTCTGTGACACGTGGCACGCGTGCTTTGCTTTGCGCATGTAATAGGAGAGGTTCTCTGGGGAGGACTGGCTTTTTTCTCTGGTTGAGGGCCTACTGTGTGCCAAGCACAGCAGTCCTCCGACTCGGGGTTGGAAAGGCGGGCACGGAGAGGTCGGGGAACACTTCCAGGTCCCACAGCTGGCAGGGGCAGAGCTGGGGTCTGCCGCAGACCTGACGTCCAGGCCACACTCTCTCTCCTTTCCCGGAGCCATCGAGATGCCACACGTCCGCGTCCCTCACAGAGGCCTGGGGATCGCAGCGAGGAGCCCCCCTGCCTAAGAGGCCAGGACGCCGCTGTGACAGGGCGGCCGGGCGCTTCCCGAGGCCGTGATGCCCGGCGGCTGCTCTCAGCGAGGGGCCCAGCGCGCACGCTCCGGCCTGAGCCCTGGCTCTGTCCTAGGGGCGTCACCGTGTCCTCCGTGCCTCAGTTCTCCTGTCCGCGTGGCGCTGGAATCAGCAGACACTTCACAAGGTTCTGAGGAACCTACAGAATCCTTGAAGCAGCACCCAGCACGCAGGGGGCACCTTGGGGGCATCTCTACTGGTCTTCTTGCCTTTTCCTCTCTCCTCTGCTGGATGAGGAGGAGACCTAGTGGAGGCCAGGCCTGTCCTAATTCTCACCCCCACTCAGTGTCCGGCAGGGAGCGGTGCCAGGCTCGACTCTGTCCTCTGCCCCCTCCTGGGCATCACTGTTCTCGCACCTCGGTTGCCTGGATACTGTCTTCCAGAGGCCTCTCCGTGCCTCCCCACTGCCTCACTGGCGTCCCCCCCGCCCGGGGGTTCTTCCAGCGCCCTCTGGCCCTCGGTCCCCACACCTTCTCCGTGCTGGGTGTGAGTGAGGTGATGGACATGCCGTGTCTCCCTGATGGTCTGGGGGAGCCCGATGCCCCAGTCCAGCGCACGGCCCCGAGAGCCCAAGGTGGGGAGCAGGGCTTGTCTTCATTCATCCATTAATGTGCTCAGACATTCTTCGCATCTACTTTGCTAGGTGGTTACGGGGGACAGAGAGACAAGGTGAACGCGGGAGAGCCGGACAGAGACGGGACATCGGCACGGCATGAGGAGGGGGCGAGCCCGAGCTGGTCTCGTAGCCCCTCTCAGCCTTGGTTTTCTCGTCTTTAAAATGGGGACAGACTGCTGTGAGGTGAGTGGCAGCCTGATCCACTGCCAGGCACCGTCCTACGTGCCTTAGAAGCAGGAACCCACCTAATCCTCACGGCAATCTGTAGGGGAGGTGCCAATGTCATCACCCCTTTCTGCAGGTGGGAAACTGAGGCACAGAGAGGTGAGATGACAGCCCAGGTCACAGAGCCCGGGCCGTCCAGCTCCAGCATCCAGGCTCGTGGTCAGTGCCCGTGGTGGGTGTCCCTTGCCTCCTTTACCCTCCACTGGGACCCAGGGCCGCGGGCTCAGCTCAGAGTGATTACTCGTGGGGAGAAGGGTGGGGGCACTGGGGGCCCGTTTCTCTGAGCGCTGCTTTCCCAGGAGGCAGGCAGCTCAAGGAGCTGTGCTGTATGCACTGCTGGACGCCCAGGCCCAGCTCCAGGCCGGCCACACTGCAAGGCCGGAATCAGTGTTTGCTGAGCGAAGACCTGAACATCTGTGTGTCCCTGCACTGTGTCCACTGTGTCCTCATCTCCACAGCGCTCCTGGCTGCACGGCTGTCACCTCCATCAGGCTCCCTGCCAGGGACAGTCGGGGAACCAGAGCTGCGCAGCTGGGGACGGGGAGCCTCCAGGGGCCTGTGGCCGCTCTAGGCCTCTCCGGGGCTGTCCCAGGCCAAATCACAGGGAGGCCTGGCCAGCTTCCAGGAACAGCAACGAGCTTCGGCCCTGGGGGTGTGCAAGTAGGTGTTGAGGGGTGTTTCCTGAGGGCAACTCAGCATCCGATGGGGCACTGGGGCTCAGACTGCTTTCATCATCCATTCCAGGCCTGCACCCCTGCAGAGAGTCGGTCGTAAAAGACACTGACTGTGTGGCCTGGGTTAAGCTGGTTCCCTGCTGTTTGACCTTCGGCGGCCACTGCCCTCTCTGTGCCTCAGTGGCCTCATCTGTAATAAAGAACTAGAAACAGGGCCCCAGGACGGCTCACTAAGCTGCTCTCATCATCTTCCCCATCATCACAGAGGAAAGGGGGATGGAGGCCTGCTACAGGGTCACATCCCCCAACCCCCCACAGCTTCTTAGCCACTGTGCGTGCTGTTCCACCCAGCACACCCACACCCTTCCCCGTCCCCACCAGATCACATTGTGGAGATGCTCCAAAGCCACCCCAGACCCCAGCTCCCCTCCCCCATCAGAGGTATCCCCCCTTCTCCTCGAAGCCCTCCACATCTGGCGCTAGCTGGTCTCTGTGGACAGACACCCAGGCCCCCTCCTCCTCACAGTGCCCTGAGCCCCCAGCCTGGGACCAAGCACAGAGCAGGGGCTGCAGGCAAATTTTCTGTAAATACATCCTGTTTTAAACCAGCCTGACAAGATACTTTGCAGACACTTAGGGTAAACAAGTTAACAAATGAACTGTATACCTTTTTAACAAGTCCTCAGTCAGCTGAATACTTTCATGTTAGAGTTCCTTTCCCCCATAAAATCGCAGCCTTCGTAAGTGGAGGGCATATAAGAAATTAAACAGAGCCAGCCACCCCAGGAGGCCCTAAATATCCATCTCCCCAAACGGACAGCTCAGGCCAAGGCTTGACCAAGTCCCAGTCTCTGCTTTCACACTGTGCATGAAATTTGGTTGGTTTTTCAAATTAAGTTTTTTTGTTGTTGTTGTTGTTTTGTTTTGTTTTGTTTTG
>NC_041231.1:7018976-7025487 GCF_002837175.3 Physeter macrocephalus
CACGGGCCCAGCCGCTCCGCGGCACGTGGGATCCTCCCGGACCGGGGCACGAACCCGCGTCCCCTGCATCGGCAGGCAGACTCCCAACCGCTGCGCCACCAGGGAAGCCCCAAAATGAAGCTTTTTTTTTTTTTTTTTTTTTTGCGGTACAAATTAAGTTTTTATACTTGTCAGCCTAGCAGGGAACTTGTCAGTTCCAAACTCATCTTTCTAGCGATAATCAAGTTACACCACGCATGAGACGGCCTGTTCCCTGAGTTATCTAATTAGAAGCTACAGATATTAGCAGGGAGAGAGTCAGTGCAGAATATTTCAAAACAACCTACGTCTCTGAGATTGAGTGGGGCTGGTGCCCCTGGAAGACATCAGCTCCTGGCTCGCTCAGTCAGGAGCACCTGTCTTCCTGCGTTAGATTTCCAGAGAAGAGTGGGCTGGAGCTGAGCTTGGCTGTCACCTATGGAAGGGTGGGCAGGAAATGTCAGACACCTGCGATCCTGGGAGCAGCCGGACCCGAGGGAACCACAAGAAATGTCCCCTCCGGGATTGCTGTCCCACTCAGGAAAAGGCTCAGCGGCTGTAACACAGGGCCCCACAGCAGAGTGGCAAACGGAAGACGGCATCCGTCACGCTGGGTCTGGAGGCTGACAGTCCAGGACTGGTCCATGAAGCCCCTATCCCTGCTGCCCTGTCATCCCAGAGGAGATGCCTTGTCCCCACGGGCAGGACGGAGCTCCAACCTCAGAGCTTAGGTTTCCAGGGGCAGGACAGAGGGAGAAGCAGAAAGGGTCTGCTTCTCTCTCCTGGGACATACTCTAGAGCTTGTGCAAATTGCTTCCCTTTCCGTCCACGAGGGAGAGCTTGGTCACACAAGCAGCCTCGCTGCAGAGGAGGTGGGACCTCTGTAGTCCCGGGCGGCCGCGCGACCAGCGGAAAGTCAGTGCTCGGTGCTCTGGGAAGCGGACAAGGCTACTGGGAGCCCCCCGGACCCCTCGGCCCCGGCCCTTCTAGTTCTCCCTCCCACCTCCCCGGCACTCTCAACCCTGAAGTCACGTTGTTTGAAAGACTGTCCATCAAATTGCACTAAGCAATTCATAATTCAGGAACCAGCTAAAAATCATGAGATTCTGGGTGCTTTTCATGAGTTTTGCTGGCAAATCGCTGGCGGGGCTCCCTTACTGACGGAGGCTCTCGCCCCTGCCCCCATCCCGAGCCCCATGGACACCTGCAGCCAGACGCGTCTTGTCCAGTGGAAGGCGGCCATGTCACTCCCTGCTCGTGGGTCCCCTGCTCTTTAGAAAAATACCCAAAGCCCTCCCTGTGGAACTGAGCTTGGACTGATGAGGGAAATAAGCAGCAGCCATGGCCCAGCCCAGGCCCGAGGCTCACAGAAGAGGAGGAGACGGTCTGGGGAGCTGAGAGCTCTGACACCGGAGCCGCCTGCTTCCAGGCCCCGAGCTGGGGGAGCGTGAGTTTGGGGCCGCCGAACACGGTGCACCAGTGGGGGGTCCTGGAAGCGGGGGTGGGGTGGGGGGTGGTGTGTGTGGGGGGGAGAAGACGGCCCAGCCCCCGCCTCCCAGCCTCGCCCTCCAATTCTGTCCTGCGCGTGCCTGACACCCCGGCTTCCCGCCGCCCGGATCCCTGCTCTCGTTTCCTGCGCTCAGACCCATGCCTCGGGGCCCCTCCCAGATGGGGAACGGGGAAAAGGCCCGACTCCTGCATGACAGAAAAGCCAGCTGCACAGGAAAGTGACCCCAAGCCTCTCCGGGGGGCCACGCTCCCCCGCCACACTTCTCCGACTCCCCACACAGGCTGCTTCATGGGGCTTTGTTATCCTATAATGAACCTCTTGGTCATAATGAACACAGGGCACAGGACCAAAAGTTCCCCGCGGTCCTTCTGGAAATGTTCGGTGGGGTTCGTGCGGGAAGGCAATGCACAATGTCTGCATTTCTGCCCTGAGTGTGACTCCCAGCCTTTTCCCTTCAGCACCGCATGGATGGCTGCTGGGAGTTGCCGTGATAATTCTTTAAAGTCATTATTCCATTTAGTTGTTCTGATGAACTCCAAGCACCACGTTACTCCCTGCTTCTCAGACTGGAGCATACGCAGCCCCGATTCTGGGCGGCAGGGTGCAGAATAGAGCGTCTGTGTTGCAGCTTTCTGGAGCATCGAGTTCAAGATGAGGAAGAACCAAGTACTTGACAAGAACCGTCTCCCTCCCCACCAGCATGGAAGAAAAGACAGAGAAGAGCGGGGGAGGGGAGCGCCCCAGGAAAGACTGTCCAGCCTCTGCAGTGACACCCAGACGGGGGCCGAGGGGCAGACCTGCCCCAGGCGGCTCCAGTTCGTCCTCGAAGTTCACCATGGTTTTGGATACGGTGCCCTGGAGGTGCTGGATACCCTCCTGACTTGAATCTCAGTCAGAGAACACCCCCCTCGTCCACCGGCATCCGCGCACACAGCGCGCACGTCCTGCCCTGCTCCCGCTCGCAGGAGGGAGTGTGTGCCCAGCCCCGGCCCACCTCCCGCACCTGTCGCCAGGCTCCTGGGCTCCGCATCCTCTTGCTCTGCATTTAAATGCAGGGAGTGCGGTCTGCCCTTCCTCCGCCGTCCAGAAGGGGTCACCCTGGGCTCACTTTGCTGTGACGCTTCTTGCCCGGCAGCCTGAAACACAGATGCTTTGTGATAAAGTTCGAGAATCTCCCCGCCACCCGCCGCCGGTTCTGGCTGCCAGAGGGCGAGGCTGGGGTCCCGGCGTCAGGGTGCCGGGAGGGTCCCGCCCTGGGGGCTTGTGGCTTTCTCTGAGGCTCCAGTGTGGCAGCTGGTGCTGAGGGTGGAGCGGAGGCCCCGGGCCCCGCCGCAGGGCTGGGCTGGAGGCCGTGGTCCTCGCCTCCAGGCCGGCTGGGGGACTGGCGGGCTCTCTGGCCTCTGCCCTGACTCCTGGCCCCCCTCAGGCCGCCCACTTTCTCCCCGTACAGCCGCGTGGGGACGCGAGGCTCCTCTGCCCGTGAACTCACGCTGGGGCCCAAGTCTGCAGCTGTCGTGTCCATCTCATCCTCAGAGAGGAGGTATCCTGGCTCAGGTCCCAGGCTCGATCCCCTCCTGGTGGCCGTGCTGCACGGCGGAGACCAGCTGCCCATGTGCCCCGGGCCTCCGTCTGTCCTGCGGCCGCGGTCCTGTAAACGGTCCAACAGGTCTCCTCCGGTCAGTCACCTCGGATAACTTTATGATGTTGGGTGATTTAAAACCTTCATGCTGTGGACTTCATGGAAAAGTGCCTGGCGGCTGGAGGAGCTCTGCTGATTTTCCTTAACGACCCTGATGGCCATCTGGGCCAATGTCATCTTGGCGTAGCTACCTTGGCCAGTGGTCCTGAGGAGCCTGGAACAGTCCATACGAGCCTCCTTGTCAGCTGGGAGGCCTCAGTGAGGCCCTGTACCATGGAGACCTGCTAACTATACTAACTGACAATATTAACTAACAACGCTAACTATACTCACTATGCTAATAAATACTAACTATACCAACAATTCTAACGATACTAACTGTACTAAAAATACAAAAAAAAAAATTCAGATAAAGTGAGAAAAAGAACAAAGAAAATTAAGAAAAATAAAAGAGTAGAGAAAAAAGAACAAATAAACAAAATGGGGGTAAAAAGGAAAAAACAAGCCAACTGTGGGTCCAATGCCATCAGGTCATCAAAGGCAGCTTCCTGGGCTATAAAGACCCCAAACCTGGGCCCAGCAGGGACTGCTATAGGTTTTCTGTGAATACATCACAGTGGCACCTATGAGGTCAGAGCAAGAAACGGACCAGTCACAGCTGGGGATAAACCACAGTGGTTTTTTCACTAATTGGTCTCAAGACCCCTTTACTCTTTAACAAACAAAAAAAAACAAAACAAAAACAAACAAACAAAAGGACCCAAAGAGCTTTCTGTTTATGTGGGTTATTAGAGATTGATACTTTATTCGAAATGAAAACTGTAGGATAATCCAGTGGCCTTTTCATTTCTAGCTTGAAAATCTGTAATAATTTTTGGCTTCTAAAGACCTCATAACATAGACACTTGAAATATTAAATTCTGTTTCCTTAAACTCTGGTCTCAAAATAATACTACAACTTAACTGACATCACGACACTATAGGAAAATGTTCTGTTGCATAAGACATGGTAAGGTAAGTATCTTTATTATTTTTGTTACTATGTCGAATACATAGTATTTGAAAACCTGGGATGTTGAGGGGTGATTCCAGAACTTCCCCTTGTGGAGCTCACAATGCAACTAACCCACACAGAGGAAACAATCAGAATAGAATTTAAATGGGAATTCATTTACTATCAATACTAAGAACTATCAGCTCCAGGAAGTAATGCATATGAAGAAACTTCATGGAAGAGGAGTAGAGACCTGGCCTGGGTGTGAAGGTACATTGTTAGCATCTATAGAGCTGAGAGGAAAATAGCTTTCATCTGATTTTCTCCAGTAAGATCAGGAGATTTCTCATCAGAAACCTTGGAGGCCAGATGGCGTGGGCTTGATGTATTCAAAGTGTTGAAGGAAAAAAGCTATCAACCAAGAATCCTATATCTGGCAAAATTGTCCTTCAAAAACAAGGGAGAAATTTAGACCTTCCCAGATAAACCAAAGCTGAGAGAGTTCTTTAGCACCAGACCTGCCTGCAACGAGGGGCATCCTTCAGGTTGAAATGAAGGACACTGGACAGTAACTCAAAGCCTTGTGAAAAAATAAAGTAAATACACAGATGATTAGAAAAGCTGGTACTATTGTAACATCAGTTTGTAGCTCCACTTTTTATTTTCTATCAGATTTAAGAGATTAATGTAATTAAAAACCCAATTATTAGTCTGTTTTTGGACGCAAAATGTGTGAAGATGTAATTCTGTGACATGAGTAACTGAAAGGGGGTGGGGTCAGAGCTGTATAGGAGCAGAATTTTTGTATGTTATTGAAGTTAAGCTGGCATAACTTGGCATTAGAGTGTTATAACTTTCGGATGTTAAATGTAATCCCATGGTAACCAGAAAGAAAAGAGCCATAGAATATACACAAAAGGAAATGATAAGGACATTAAAATTGCTCACTACAAAAAAATCCAATAAGAGCAAAAGAAGATGGCCATGTAGGAAATAAGGGACAAAAAAGCCATAAAGTGTATAGAAAACAAACAGCAAAATAAAAGAAATGAGTCTTTCCTTATTAGTAATTACTTTAAATGTAAATGGATTAAATTCGCCAAACAAAAGACTGATTGGCAGAAAGGATAAAAACGTAGGATCCTACACCATGATCAAGTGGGGTTTATCCCAGGAAAGCAAGGATTCTTCAGTATACGCAAATCAATCAATGTGATACACCATATTAACAAACTGAAGTATAAAAACCATATGATAGGGGCTTCCCTGGTGGCACAGAGGTTGAGAGTCTGCCTGCCCATGCAGGGGACATGGGTTCGTGCCCCGGTCCAGGAAGATCCCACGTGTCGCTGAGCGGCTAGGCCCGTGAGCCATGGCCGCAGAGCCTGCACATCTGGAGCCTGTGCTCCACAATGGGAGACGGCACAACAGTGCGAGGCCTGCGTACCGCAAAAAAAACCCCACAACCACATGATAATCTCAATAGATGCAGAAAAAGCTTTTGACAAAATTCAACAGCCATTTATGATAAAAACTCTCCAGAAAGTAGGCATAGAGGGAACTTACCTCAACATAATAAAGGCCATATATGACAAACCCACAGCCAACATCGTTCTCAATGGTGAAAAACTGAAACCATTTCCACTAACATCAGGAACAAGACAAAGTTGCCCACTCTCGCTACTTTTATTCAACATAGTTTTGGAAGTTTTAGCCACAGCAAAAAGAGACAAAAAAGAAATAAAAGGAACCCAATTTGGAAAAGAAGAAGTAAAACTGTCACTGTTTGCAGATGACATGATATTATACATAGAGAATCATAAAGATGCTACCAGAAAACTACTAGAGCTAATCAATGAATTTGGTAAAGCAGCAGGACACAAAATTAATGCACAGAAATCTCTTGCATTCCTATACACTAATGATGAAAACAGAAAAGACCCCGAATGGCCAAAGCAATCTTGAGAAAGAAGAACGGAGCTGGAAGAATCATGCTACCTGACTTCAGACTATACTACAAATCTACAGTAATCAAGACAGTATGGTGCTGGCACAAAAAGAGAAATATAGATCAATGGAACAGGATAGAAAGCCCAGAGATAAACCCACGCACATATGGTCACCTTACCTTTGATGAAGGAGGCAAGAATATACAATGGAGAAAAGACAGCCTCTTCAATAAGTGGTGCTGGGAAAACTGGACAGCTACATGTAAAAGAAGGAAATTAGAAAACTCCCTAACACCATACACAAAAATAAACTCAAAATGGATTAAAGACCTAAATGTAAGGCCACACACTATCAAACTCTTAGAGGAAAACATAGGCAGAACACACTATGACATAAATCA
>NC_041231.1:7025577-7025946 GCF_002837175.3 Physeter macrocephalus
TGAAAAGACAACCCTCAGAATGGGAGAAAATATTTGCAAATGAAGCAATTGACAAAGGATTAATCTCAAAAATATACAAGCAGTTCATGCAGCTCAATATCAAAAAAAAAAGAAAAGAACCCAATCCAAAAATGGGCAGAAGACCTAAAGAGACATTTCTCCAAAGAAGATATACAGATTGCCAACAAACACATGAAAGAATGCTCAACATCATTAATCATTAGAGAAATGCAAATCAAAACTACAATGAGATATCATCTCACACCGGTCAGAATGGCCATCATCAAAAAATCTACAAACAATAAATGCTGGAGAGGGTGTGGAGAAAAGGGAACACTCTTGCACTGCTAGTGGGAATGTAAATTGATA
>NC_041231.1:7026429-7039064 GCF_002837175.3 Physeter macrocephalus
TTCTGAAGAACCTAGGGGCAGGACAGGAATAAAGACGCAGACATAGAGAATGGACTTGAGGACACGGGGAGGGGGAAGGGTAAGCTGGGAAGAAGTGAGAGACTGGCATGGACATATATACACTACCAAATGTAGTGTACATATTTTTTCACCCCTAATGATGGATCATCAAGATATATGAAGCGAAAATGGGCATAACTGAGGGAGAAATAGTCGGTTCTACGTAAGAGTTGGAGCCTTCAATACCCCACTCTCAGGGATGGATAGAACAACCACGCAGAGGGTAAGTGAGGAAGTAGAGGACTTGAACAACACAAGGAACCAACCAGATCTAAGACACATGTGACCCTACCCACCAGCACAACACACAATTACACATGGGGCCTTCTCCAGGACAGACCATGTGTTAGAGTACAATTTATGTCTTAGTAGATTTTCAAAGATAGATATCATACAAGGTATCTTCTCCAACCACAATGGGAAGAAGTTAGAAATCTGTAACAGAGGAAAAGTGGGAAATTCACAGATTTGTGGAAATTACACAACACACTCAAAAGAACCTTGTAGCAAAGAATAAATCACAAGGGAAATGAGAAAATACTTAGAGATGAAGGCAAATGAAACAGGACATACCAAACTTAGCAGTGCTAAGAGGGTAATTTATAGTTATAAATGCTTACACTAAAAAACAAGATCACAAATCAATAACCTAACTTTATACAACTTGGGGAACTAAAAAAAAGAAGAACAAATTAAACCCAAAGCTAGCAGAAGGAAGCTGACAATAAAGATTAGAGCAGAGATAAAATAGAGAATAGGAAAGCAATAGAGAAAATCAACAAAACCCAAAGTAGGTGCTTTGGAAAGATTAGCAAAGTAGGCAGACTGTTAGCTAGACTGACTAAGAAAAAAAGGGAGACAAATTATTAAAATAGAAGTGAACGCGGAGACATTATCACTGACTGTGGAAAAATAAAAAGGATTATGAGCAATTGTACCCTAACGAATTGGATAACCTGGGTAAAACGACAAATTCCTAGAAATACAAAACCTGCCTAGACTGAGTCACAAAGAAATAGAAAATCTGAATAGACTCACAACTAGTAAGGTGACTAGATCAGTAATCAAAAACTCTGGACAAAAAAAAGCTGTGGACATGATTGATGGCTTCACTGGTGAATTCTACTAAATATTTTAAGAAGAACTTACTCTAAGCCTTCTCAAACTCATCTAAAAAAATTCAGGAGAAAGAACATTTCCAACTCACTCTATGAGGCTGGCATTGCCGTGATACCCCCCAAATATCTCTGGCCCATCTTCTAGACAGTCACCAGAGGATTTTTCTAAAACATCCAGCCAGAGGGAATTTCCTGGCGGTCCTGTGGTTAGGACCCCACGCTCTCACTGCCGAGGCTTGGGTTCAATCCCTGATTGGAGAACTAAGATCCCACAGGCTGTGTGGGGTGGCCCAAAAATAAATAAAAATTAAAATAAAAACAAAATAAAATATCCAGCCAGATGGGTTCTTCGCCCAGTGACCTGAATCTGGTTCCTGTAAGATCTTTCTATTTCCTGTTGTAAAGAGAGGAGCAATGGTGCCTCCAGAATCAGGCTGAACACATATGGACCCCATCCAAGAGCCTCAGCCCCCCAGGGATGGGCCCTACAGCAGATAGACACAGCTGAAGGGAGTATTAGTGAACTGAAAGGCCATCCTGAGGAAACGGCTCAGGACGCAGCACAGAGCCAAGCAGATGCAAATTAAGAAAAAGGCCCTGAGAGACAAGAAATCTCTGGAGGCAGGGAAGGGAGTATGGAAGACAGCCAAGTGGATGTTCCCCAAGCTGGGGCAAGCACTTCCTGCTCCAGCAAACATGAGCTTGCCTCCAGTCCTCCCTCCAGATTCCAAGGAAGTGAGTCTCCAGAGACTGGTGGAGGGAGGAGAAAGGAGAGAAGAAGGTAGGAGTGAACTGAACGGTACTTCCTGTCACACAATGTCCCACCAACAGCCTCGTCTGACAGGCCCACCGGCTGTGGACTGAGATCTTTGCTCCCATTTCGTTCACTGTATCTCACTGGTCTTCACGCCCTTAGTGGTTAGCATACAGAAGGTGTTTATGTTTTTTAATACGTTTATTTATTTTATTTACTTATTTTATTTTTGGCTGTGTTGGGTCTTCATTGCTGAGCGTGGGCTTTCTCTAGTTGCTGCGAGCGGGGTCTACTCTTCGTTGCGGCGCGCGGCCTTCTCATTGTGGTAGCTCTCCTTGCTGCAGAGCACAGGCTCTAGGCTCACGGGCTTCAGTAGCTGTGGCACGTGGGCTCAGTAGTTGTGGCTCGCGGGCTCTAGAGCGCAGGCTCAGTAGTTGTGGCGCGTGGGCCTAGTTGCTCCACGGCACATGGGATCCTCCCGGACCAGGGCTCGAACCCGTGTCCCCTGCGTTGGTAGGAGGACTCCCAACCACTGCACCACCAGGGAAGCCCCCAGTAGGTGTTTAATAAAGACTGCTGAATGACTGAAATTTGAGGCCTGGAGAGTTCAGCGTCTGATCCCTGGTGACACGAGGGTAAGATGAGGAGAAAGGATTTGGATTCAGAGTTGTCTAAATCCAGCGCCTCTACTCCTTCCATTCCATGGTGCTGAGAAAGATTTTGCTCACCTCCTAGGCCACCTGCTCAGCGCCTCGTCCAGGCTCTCTGGACACCGGACACACTGCTGGACAAGGCCCCCAGCCCATCTCTCTGATTCGGAACCAGCTCCCAGTCCATCCTGGAGGCGAGCGTTCAGCTCTGTTCACCCGGCACAGCAAACATTCCCAGCTGCGTTCAAACACGATAAGGACGGGCCTGGAATCTGCACTTTCAACAAGGACGCCAGGAATTCTGACTCAGAAAGGTTTGGTGTTCCATGTCCTGGCTCCCAGGGAAGCTGGTTAGTATTTCTCAGCCTCAATCTCCCAGAGCTGAAAAAACGAGGCTAATAATTCACATGCAGGGGTGGCGCTGGCCCAGATGAGGGGAGGCCCCGACCCACGGTGAACACTCCTTAAACGATACTTGATTCCCACCAGTGAACAGGAGTTCATGTCAACAGGCTGATGAGAGCCAGGGAGAGAAAAAATAACGCTTTATCCTGCAGCAAGTCCTTGCATCTTAAATACAGTATCAGCACTCCTTCTGGGGCCTCCACGCAGCTCATCATTCTTTTCAAACCCCAAACTCTGCAAAGCTCTCCTCTTTCCCACTAAATAAAGCATGAAAAGATTCAAAGTCTGGGCCTCGTAAGCTTCCCCTGGAATGGAGTGAAAAGCAGACACGTGCTCCCCGGGCACCAGGAGCAAAGTCCTACGTTTGCAAAACGGTCAAAAATGAGTCATTTCATTTGTGGAAAATGAATACATCTGATCTTGCAAATGTTTCGCCTCGGGGAAAAGGAGCGCACGCGGATTCTCAAACAGCCTTCTCCTGGAAAAGCAGTTTCCTACTGTCCGGGGAGGCTGAGACAGCCAAGCAGAAAGACAGTGCCTCAGATCATTGGAGTCTAAGGAGAAATAACCTCCCTATGAAGGGGCCCCGGGGAGGGTGTGAGCAACAGGGGGTCTCCCAGGGTTCAGTTCCTTAACATTCAGCAAAGAATCAGCTCAGGGCGTCCATCAATACCTCACTTTGCCAGCCTAACGAAACCCAGACGTCAAAGGTGGCCCCTTCTGGGCTTCCCTGGTGGCGCAGTGGTTGAGAGCCCGCCTGACGATGCAGGGGACACGGGTTCGTGCCCCGGTCCGGGAAGATCCCACGTGCCACGGAGCGGCTGGGCCCGTGAGCCACGGCCGCTGAGCCTGCGCGTCCGGAGCCTGTGCTCCGCAACGGGAGGGGCCACGACGGTGAGAGGCCCGCCTACCGCAAAACAAGAAAACCCAAAAAACAAAAGGTGGCCCCTTCTGCCCACTATTTTTAGTGAGGGTTTGTTGTGGACGTAGGGATGTGAAGGATTCTCCACTGACCAAGGTGTATGGTCCACTTTTTTTCTTTTCCTCCAAGTTCATGGCCTGAAAATATTCATGGGTCCTGAATCCAATAAAACAAACATTAGCTTGTCCATGTTCTATATGCAAGATATCATGCTGGGGCTCCACTGATACCTAGTGATACCAAGGTAAATTCATTCCACTAAGGCCCTTGCGGCCTGCTGTGTGCCTGGCAGGTGCTGGCCTACCTGGAAACGACCCAGGGACACATCCGGGGTCCATTCCTCTGCCCGGGGAAGTAAGACAGGGGCTCACATCACTAGGACGCAAAAGCAGCATGAACTTGGATATCAAAAGCAAGAACAGCAGCCACAGAAGGCAAGGTGGAAACCAAGTAGGACCCTGTGGGGCTCCTCCCGGGCAAGGAGCCTCTCTGTTCAGCCTCTGTGAGCTTCCCTGAGTTCCAAAGGGCAGTTCAAACCGTTGCCAATCAGGGAAGGGAGGGGATGCAGAGACAAGGGAGGAGCAGCCACGAAACACCAGTGCAGCCTTGGGGCAGGGCCTGGTTCCCCCTCAAGGGACACACAGAACAATACCTTTGAGCTCTTTACAGAACTAAAACCCCTACAAATGGAAGACTCAGCATTCTTCATTCCAGAGACGGCCACCTGAGGTCAGATTAAAGGAAGCAGAGGAGCTCATCAAGAGACCACGGAGACCAGATTAAAGGACTGCGGGTCCCGCATACACCGTAATCCCTACCAGCAACGCCACCCTTGAAACTCCACTATAAAACTCCTCGCCAAATCCTCCTGGGAGGGGACAACACGGTTTTCAAGGGCAGGAGTCTGCTGTGTCCCCCTTTGCCTGGCAAAGCAATAAAGCTCTTCTTTTCTACTTCACCCCAAACCGGCTCTGAGACTCGATTCGGCACCGGTGCACAGAGGCCAGGTTTTCAGCATCAAGGGGTGGAGGGGAGGACAGCACTTCATCCGTGCCCCCCTCAATCCCCCCAAGCTGCTGCCTCCCTCAAATTTTCAGGGAGGCAGCAGCTTGGGGGAATTCCGAGAAAGGCCCAGGTTTGCCCCGTGGAGGGGGCAGAGGAAACAGCACAAGTCACACGCACCAGCCGGAAGGCAGGCCGGGAGTCACTGGATGCATTCAGAAGGCGAGGAGCACCGCTGGGTGGGAGCGAGCGAGCAGGAGGTCGAGGGGGACTTAGTGGAAAACCAGGCTGCACAGGTGGGAGGTGCCGGCCGAGGGGCAACGGGGATCGTGGAGAGAAGCAGAGGGTCCCTGTTTCAGAGCACTCCCTCTGGCGGCCCTGAGGGCCGGGGGGCTACGGAGAGGCCACCCGGCGGGCTCTGGGCTCACTGACAGAAGAGACCCCGTGACACCCTTCCCTGGAAACCCAATTCTGCAGCTGTGCTGGGAGGCAGTGACCTGAGCATGGGGAGAGAGGACTGGGCCCCATCAGGGGTCACACCTGAGCAGTCTGGCAGCTCCTGGTCCTGAGCAAAGGGAGGGCTGTGCGTGCGTGCGTGTGCGTGCGTGCTGTGTGCCCACACCGGCGAGCAAAGGGCGTGACGTGTGGCCAAGGCCTGATGCCGGCGTCCACGGCCCCGGGGCTGAAACGCAGGATGGAGACACAGTCCAGGCCTGAACACGGCACCTTCAAGTCCTGACAGTTTGCACCCACGACCCAGGAGCGCACACAGCCAAGCGGGCTGGAGCCATCGGGGTGGGGTCCTCAGCCCTAGAAGAGCTGAAACGCAGCCTTCTCTGCCCGTGCCCCCCCATCACTTTTCTTCCTCGCCTGGCGCCTCAGCGCCACGCGTCCTGCCGAGAACCGTCTGGCTGGAGCTCGGAGCGTATGATCACGCTGCACTCCGCCGCGCGCGTCCCGAGGCCGTTCCTGTTCCCGCTAGGCAGCCAGGCGATGCAGCTCCGGTCCCGGCACACGTCCTCCCCCGTCCCCCGAGGGGAGCACCCTCCTCCCCGGGCCCGGCTCCAGCGTCAGTGCCTTCAAAGAACCACCTTCCCGACACCCCTCCGCCACCACCACGAGATGCTGAGGCTGGAGGTGGGGGACTGGCTGGGCGCCCAGGCTCTTCAGGGCCATTCGCCGGCCACCTCGAGGTTCGCTCATCCTGCACACACCTCCCCCCGCTACCCACGGGGAGCCCGGCTGGACCCACAGGTCTCAGGAGACCGCAGTGTAGGGCCCCATCTCAGCCGCAGCACCTTCTGGGTGAGTATGTCAGTCAGAGAGGGGCGTTCTCAGATCCCAACGGGGCGGGGGGTGGGACCTCACCCCCCCATCCGCGAGCCAATCCCCTTCCAGCGTCATTGCACACCCCCAGTGCCGGGACGCTCACTGCTCAGCAACCCACCCTCCCTGGGGCGGCTCTTGATTTTTAATAAGAGGTCATACACGGTACAGTTCACAGCCCAGCAACAGCACAGGGACTCAGGGGAGGCTCGCGGCCACCCCGTCCCTGCCTGCCCTGCCCCCTACCTCCTGAGAGAACATTCTATGGCTGCCTGTGTCTCCTGCCCTTCTTGCCCCAGGATGTACCGTGAGGCCCACGCTCTCCCGCACCGGGCTCTGTTCACAGACAGCACCCCTGGGCCTCTTCCCCGCCGGCAGCCGACAGCACGCTCCTCTCTCACAGCTGCAGCGCTGGGATATCCCTGAACGCCCAGCCGGGCCCCCTCCTGCATCTCCTGGACACCCTCTGTCCCTCAGAGCGTCTCCCCCAGCCCCTTCAGGCCCTCATCCTGGTGACACTCTGTTCGGGCCCCTTGAGGGTGTGTGCCTCTGCTTCCGGCTGGGACCCTGCATGACTCCGGGCCACCAGCCCCAGCCCCTCTACTGGCCCCGCCCGTGTCTCCTGGGCTAAGCCTCCCCGGGATGCAGCCACCTTCACCTCCGCCTCTGGCTCCGCAGGCTGCCCAGAGGACCCCACCCTGCCTGACACGCCCAGCGCCAGACCCGGATGAGCATCTCCTCTCCCCAGGGGGTCACGGGAAGGTTCCTACCATCCGGTCTGCAGCCAGTGGGCCCCGGGGCCCCTGTGGCTCTTTAACTGCCTCCTTGTCTCTCCTTCCTGCCCCCACTCTCTCTACCACCCATTGTCTCCCATCCCCCATGGCTTTCTTGGCCCCAGCTCAAGCCTTGAGGCCTGCTGCACCAGCCCCTGGGCCAAGGCACTAACACCCTCCGCGTGGTCCAGTCAGAGCCCCCAGCTGGTAGGGGTGGGGAGGCGGAGGGGCCTCCGCTGCAGGCCCCGAGAAAGCACCATCAGCCTGCTGCACGCACCCTGCAGAAACACTGCAGTCCAGGCTGAGAGCCCGTGCCGCCACCAAACTCCCCGAAGACTTGCCCCACCTGCCCAGCCTGGCCTCAGGGGCTGTCTGAGCTGAGACGATTCTGGTCCTACGAGGGTCGCAGCCCAGGCAGACCCAGTCACCATCAGCCGCGATGGGAAGGAACCACCACCAGGCGGGGTGACCTCCGTGAAGGTCACTCAAGGACCAGGAAAGCCCACACGGTAAACTGGCGCTCTCGCTCCAGGACCCCAGGCCAGCGCGGCACGGCCAAGGTGCCCAGGGGGCGGGCAGGGCTCTGATCTGGCCAGACCCCGTCAGAGAGAAAGCGAAGCACATGGTTTCACCGCCGCCGCCCCCTCCCAGGACAGAGGCACAGACGCAGGCTGATGACACACGTACCTGACGCTGCGGGAGCTTTCTCCTTCCAACCTGCAACGAGAGAGAGAACACACGCTCAGAACGCAGACCCTCCGCTGCCAGGGACCCACGCGGGGATGTTAGACGTGGGGCCCCTGAGCCCCGCTGCCCAGGATCCCTCCTCCAGCCTCAGCAAGCTGCCCCCACCCAGCCCCAGGGCCACCTCTAGGAGCTTTAGGGCTCCTCTCCCACCCCCCTCATGCCCATAACTTTGAAGGTAATTGTTTTTACAGGAGCTGGGGAGCAACCCCAGCGTTGCAGGGGGAGCTACGGTTCCAAAACTCTGTGCCCAGGCTCTGCAAGGCAGCAACCAGACCAGTGCATGAACGAATGCGCGTGGGCGCCGCGCTGGCCTTGCTGCTGCCCCTGCTTGCTATTTGCAGCGTGTCTCCCCACTCCCAGCTCTATTTTCAAGTGCCCAGAAATAAATTACACTGCTTTACAAAGGAGACAAGGCTGAATGTCAAGAAACTAGACAATAAGATCGTATCACGCGCACTTGAACTTTCACATAGACCGGGAAACACGCGGAATCCATCAACAGCTACAACTTCTGCTCTATAAGCCGAGGGAAAGGGACTTTGGGATTAAACAGCTCAGGGTGAAAGAGGCTGGTGGGCTTCCTGGGTCTGAACAAGCAAAGGGCTGCGGGTAAGCACATTTGAGACTCTAATCCCTGAACATCCCAAACGGGATTTCACTGCCAGAGAGCCTGAGAAATAAAAACACGCTTATCCCAAAGTCAGATGACTTTTCTTTCAGCAAGTTGCCTTTCCAGTCATCTTGAAGACTGGCTGCACGGCCCCCCCAGCACGGAAGCCAGGGGGCGGCTTCTCCCACTGAGCCAGCCTGGCTGTCCTCAGGAGACCACCCTGTGTCCCTTCCCCCGTCTGCTGTGTCGGAGAAGATGTCATCCCGGTTGCCTTTCAAGCTGATTGACAGGCCGGTGCCGGACCGTGTCTCTGGGATGTCGGCAGCTGGTGGCTGTCCAGAACGCCATGTCCACGGCTCTCGCTGTAGCCACACAACGCCACAGGCCATGGAGCGTGTCTCGTCGTCACGCTCAGGTGTCTGTGTCACAGCCACAGGCCACATCCCGTCAAGCCTCGGGTGCCACCAGTGATGACGACGATGAGACACGCTCCTTATTCGGTCCTCACTGTGTGCCAAGCCCTGGACTGGGCCCTGACGCATGTAATCTGTGATTAACACAGCAACCTGGCAGGTCCAGCACGGTCCCCGCTGAGCACATGAGGGACGGAGGGTCCCAGTGGCTAAGTGCCACAGTCACATGACCGGCCAGTGCCCAGGTGCATTTTGAACCCAGATATGCGAACTCCACCCTCTTCCTGCCAGGCTGAGCTCCTGACGCAACCTCAGTGGTCAGCAAACCACATTCTGCCGTGTTCAAAGCCTGGGCAGAGGTGACAGGGCTGGTGATGAAAGGGGACACGGGTTTGCAGGTGTGTGACTCCTGATCAGGGTTACCCAGGGATACTGTCATTTATAAGAAATGTGTATTTACATATTTGGTCATTCAGATGACCAAAGTGTTACCAAACGCAAGTCCATGTGCCCGACACACAGTGAATCCAGACAATACGAAAATGTCGGCGTGTGGAGCAGAGAAAGGTTTATTGCAGGGCTGTGCAAGGAGACAGGTGGCTCATGCCTTAAAAACCCCCAAAGGGGAGCGAGGGGCGTGGCTAATTGTTGAGAACTTCTCGGTGTCAGATCCTTTGTTCTTGAGGTCGGGGCCTGGGCAGGGAACGACGTTCCTGTAACCCTCCACCGAAACAAATGTTATTCTCTGTTCTGACAAGAAAGGGCAAGGTCCCAAGGCTCGACTTCCGCCCTCCGAGGTCCAGGCCTGGCTAGGAGGAGGGGGTCCCTGCGGGGGCTGGGTACCCTGCCTGGGAGCCTCCGTCTGGGTCCAGCCGCCGGTGCCCAGGCCTGGCTGAAGAGGCCGATGTCAGCTGGCGGCGCCCTCAGGGCCAGGTCCCCAGACCCTGCCCAGCTGTCACCGCCGAGGGAGCCGGGAGCCCCGGACCCGGCCGGCCCTCAGGCTCCTCAGGCCACGCAAACGGGAGGCGGGGGGAGCGTGTGCCAGGTCCCACGGACCGCAACCCATGCAGACTGCTGCCGCCACTGGGTCCCGTAGGTGGGGATGGGGAGAGGTTCGCCGCCACCTCAAGGCCTGGGCCCGGCCCGTGGGCAGCCGTGGCGAGGGCCCTGCGGGACGCAGCCTGTCCCCCGGGACGCCCAGCTCACCCGCCGGCCCGAGGCGGGAGGGCCTGCAGAGCCCCGGGGAGAAGGCCGTGATCCGCCTCTTGCTGCACTCTCCGCCGCGAGGACCGCCGCTGGCGGAGGGTGGCTTCTAACCGCGGGGCTAAGGGTCTCGCGGTAACCGTCTCGCTCTCAGGGTCTCGCGGTAACCTTCCCGCTCTCCCGGTCTCGCGGTAACGGCTTTGGTTGCTCAGTAACGGCCGAGTGCTATGGGTCAGGCGGCTGCCCAAGCCCCTATTACAAAAATATATTTCTCACATGCAACTGGTCTTCGTCCACAGTTTCCTGCTCAAAGCTTCCAAAACCCTTGGAATTTCCTGAGAGATAAGAGCAGTGGGGGCAGCACAAAGGGGGACAGAGCCCCCAGTTCGCCACTCAAGCGCCCAGGCCCGTTGTCACGGGCGGATGAGCCTGGGCTCCCCTGGCAGCACCCAGCCCGCCTCTTGCTCTCACCAGCGGCAATGAGACAGCAGGTAGTTCCCAGCCGCCTGAGTGTAAACCCCTGTCCAGAAGGACCCTGGACCCCCTTCCAAGTGGGCATCAGCACCCACCATCACGGCCACACTGCCTGGACGCTCGCAGGTGATGAAGAGCGGAACAGACCTTGTGCCCTCTCCCCCAGGGGCCGAGACAAGGTCAAAGCAGCCCTCTCTCAGCTGGAGAGTCTCCAAAGCCATTCTCAGGAAGCCCTGGCAAAAGCCGGCACGGACGGGTGAGGTAGGCTGATGCCCGATCAGAGTTGCCGGTCAGTAAAGCTGCCTGAAGCTCCCTGTCTCATGTAGAGGGAAGGGTGGCTTCCACAGGAGGTGATGCATCCCACGCCCGGAGCCCAGCAAGGGCCTGGCACCCAGCAGGCTCCATGGAAAAGGCTGCTGTGTGAACCCATGATGGAGCTGGCCCAAACCTCACACGCTAAAAGCCACACACAGCAGAGTCACATTGACACCAAGGACAGCACATTCAGAGGACCCCTGGAACTCCAGGGCATATCGCTGTCAGGCCTAGGACGGAAGAAGCAATGAACAACTCGGGAGGGGGGCGGGGGGTGGGCAGATGAGGCCTGAGTGTGCGTAGATGTGGCACTAGCGTGGACTGGGCAGCAGACAACGGGAGCGTCCCAGAGCCCTCTGGTTTCCTGCCTATGAATGGGAACCAGGAACAGGATGACTTCCTAAACTGGCATGAATGGAGGTGAGGTCACAGAAGCGGTCTCATACCTCTTAACCCAACCTCAGGGGACTGTCCCCAGTGGGTCGTCCAGAGCCAGGATGAGGCTTTACATGTGTGATGCTCAGGCCACAGATGCCTTAGTTTGGGATGCTCTAGACACACCTGGAGATGAGGATTCTAGCACAAGGAGTCTACTTGGGAGGTGAAGGCAAGGGAAGTGAGAAGACAAAGAGAAGTTGCCTAATTACGGACGTTATCAAGCTGCCCCCCACAGTGGGAGCCCTCCACTGCAGGCAACAAGAATTGGTCCACCAGGGAGCCCTGGGGGCCAGTGCAGAGTTCCCACCCAAGGGGTAAGGCTGCTGCAGTCCTAGCTGAGTCTGCTCCTAGGGGACAGTAAGTCTCCACACTCCAGCCTGCCACACAGGAGGCCAAGGGGTCTCCAGCCTCAAGAGAAGACCCCAGGCACAGAGGTGCTGGTGGTTGGAAGTGAGAGGCTGGGGTGAGGGGCTCTGCAGCTAGTGCTCCCTGGACTAAGAGAGAGCCCCCTGCTGTTCTTATGATAACACCATGGATAACTGAGCCACCATGTGGACTTCAGAATGTCAAGGGTACAGGTGATCATTTCGTCCTCGTTTCACTTCTGTGGTGGACCCTGCAGACTGACTCATTCAACATGTGTGCCAACCCCTCCTTCCATGCCTTGTGTATGTTAGCCTCTGGAAAACTGAAATCTACATTTCTCAGACACCCTTGCATCTAGAGTTCGGCAGGTGACCTGAGTTCCTCTGGACACATGTCTATGTAAGATTTAAAAGGTGGAAGCAAACAACACAGGGTGGTGGAGGGATGGGGCTCCTGGCTGGCAAGGAACAGAGATCTGGGCCTGAGCATTACAGACAGTGGGGTTTCCATGGCAACAGGGTCAGGTGGGGGTAGGCGATTGTCCAGGCTGTGTTGTCCCTGGCTATGGGGCATCCAATCTTCGTCCCCTGGTAATCCAGGAATCTCAGTCCTAACACCCAGGAATAAGTCCTCTCCTGCTCAAATCAGAAAGAGTGGATTCTGTCGTCTACAACTAATCACTGTGACCGATACAACATCAGTTTCTGAAATAACCTCTATTGTTTTTCTTGTGTGGAAGAAATACAGAAACGTTTAAGATAAACAAGTAAAAATCATCTGTAATCCACCACCTGGAGCTACTGAAACACACCGAGACACATAGTAATCAAATTGACAAAAATTAAAGACAAAGAAAAATTATTGAAGGCAAGGTGGGAAAAACGACAAATAACACACAAGGGAACTCCCATAAGGTTAACAGCTGATTTCTCAGCAGAAACTCTACAAGCCAGAAGGCAGTGGCACAGTACATTTAAAGTGATGAAAGGGAAGAACCTACAACCAAGATTACTCTACCCGGCAAGGATATCATTCAGATTCGATGGAGAAATTAAAAGC
>NC_041231.1:7039485-7040714 GCF_002837175.3 Physeter macrocephalus
ATATAACAATTATAAATATATATGCACCCAACATAGGAGCACCTCAATACATAAGGCGACTTCTAACAGCTATAAAACAGGAAATTGACAGTAACACAATAATAGTGGGGGACTTTAACACCTCACTTACACCAATGGACAGATCATCCAAACAGAAAATTAATAAGGAAACACAAGCTTTAAATGACACAATAGATCAGATAGATTTAATTGACATTTATAGGACATTCCATCCAAAAACAGCAGATTACACTTTCTTCTCAAGTGCACAGAGAACATTCTCCAGGATAGATCACATCTTGGGTCACAAATCAAGCCTCGGTAAATTTAAGAAAATTGAAATAGTATCAAGCATCTTTTCCGACCACAGTGCTATGAGATTAGAAATCCATTACGGGGAAAAAAACCGTAAAACACACAAACACATGGAGATTAAACAACACGTTACTAAATAACCAAGAGATCACTGAAGAAGTCAAAGAGGAAATAAAAAAATACCTAGAAACAAGTTACAATGAAACCACGATGATCCAAAACCTATGGGATGCAGCAAAAGCACTTCTAAGAGGGAAGTTTATAGCAATACAAGCCTACCTCAAGAAACAAGAAAAATCTCAAATAAACAATCTAACCTTACACCTAAAGGAACTAGAGAGGAAGGACAAAGAACAGACTCATCAGGAAAAAGAGGGAGAGGACTCAAATCAATAAAATTAGAAATGAAAAAGGAGAAGTTACAACAGACACTGCAGAAATACAAAGCATCCTAAGAGACTACTACAAGCAGCTCTATGCCAATAAAATGGACAACCTGGAAGAAATGGACAAATTCTTAGAAAGGTATAACCCACCAAGACTGAGCCCAGAAGAAATAGAAAATATGAACAGACCAATCACAAGTAATGAAATTGAAACTGCGATTAAAAATCTTCAAACAAACAAAAGTCCAGGACCAGAGGGCTTCACAGGTGAATTCTATCGAACATTTGGAGAAGAGCTAACACCCTTCCTTCTCAACCTCTTCCAAAATATTGCAGAAGAAGGAACACTCCCAAACTCATTCTATGAAGCCACCATCACCCCGACACCAAAACCAGAAAAAGATACTACAAAAAAAGAAAATTACAGACCAATATCACTGATGAATATAGATAAAATAAAAATTCTCCAGAAAGTGGACACAGAGGGAACTTACCTCAACATAATAAAGGCCATATACAACAAACCCA
>NC_041231.1:7041708-7044817 GCF_002837175.3 Physeter macrocephalus
CAGACACTATAAAACTCTTAGAGGAAAACATAGGCAGAGCACTCTATGACATAAATCGCAGCAAGATCCTTTTTGACCCACCTCCTAGAGAAATAGAAATAAACAAAAAAATAAAAAAATAAACAAAAATAAACAAATGGGACCTAATGAAACTTAAAAGCTTTTGCACAGCAAAGGAAACCACAAACAAGACGAAAAGACAACCCTCAGAATGGGACTGACAAAGGATTAATCTCCAAAATATATAAGCAGCTCATGCAGCTCAATATTAAAAAAACAAACAACACAACCCAAAAATGGGCAGAAGTCCTAAAGAGACATTTCTCCAGAGAAGATATACAGATTGCCAACAAACACATGAAAGGATGCTCAACACCACTAATCATTACAGAAATGCAAATCAAAACTACAGTGAGGTATCACCTCACACCGGTCCGAATGGCCATCATCCAAAAATCTACAAACAATAAATGCTGCAGAGGGTGTGGAGAAAAGGGAGCCCTCCTACACTGTTGGTGGGAATGTAAATTGTTACAGCCACTATGGAGAACAGTATGGAGGTTCCTTAAAAAACTAAAAATAGAATTACCATATGACCCAGCAATTCCACTACTGGGCATATACTATATGTGGAACCTAGAAAAATGGTACAGATGACCTGGTTTGCAGGGCAGAAATAGAGACAGATGTAGAGAACAAACGTATGGACACTAAGGGGGGAGAGTGGTGCGGGGGTGGTGGTGGGATGAATTAGGAGATTGGGATTGACATGTACACACTCGTATGTATAAAATGGGTAACTAATAAGAACCTGCTGTATAAAAAATAAATAAAATAAAATTCAAAAATTCCAGAAAAAAACACAAGTACAATCCATACATTAAAAAAAAAAAGTCATCTGTAATCCACCACCTGGAGGTACTGTAATATTTTTGCATGTTTATCTCCAGGCTTTGTTTTTTTATTATTATTTTTATATAGTCAAAGTGTTGCAGTTTATATCATTCTATTTATGCCAGCTCTGCTCACTTAATGTGGATTAGGAACATCCCAGTGGCCTTGTCCACGAGGCCTTCAGCTCCCTAGACCAAATCAGGTTCTTCTCCGTCCACTCTTTTTTATTTATTTATTTTTAAATCACTGTATTGAGGTATAATTGACACAGAAAAAGCTGTCTGTATTTAGATGACTTTGGAGATAAGTCTATGTCTGTGAAACCATCACCACAGTCAATGCCATAAACATATCCATCACCTCCAGAAGTTTCCTCCAGCCCCTTTATTTACTGTTGTTTTTGTGATAAGAACACTTAACAGAAGATCTATCCTCTTAGCCAAGTTCCAAGCACTTAATAAGGCATTATTATCTCTGCGGACTATGCCATGCAAATCTCTAGAACTTATTCGTGTTGCATGACTGAAACTTTGTACCCTTTGACCGTCACCCGTCCATTTTCCTCTCCCCAGCCGCTGGCAGCCACCACTACACTCTCTTCTATGAGCTTGACTATTTTAGATTCCTCATATAAGCGGCATCATGTAGAATTTGTCCTTCTGGCATTTCACTGAGCGTCACATCCTCCAGGTTTATCCATGTTGTGACATGACAGGATTCCCCTTTTTAAGGCGGAATAAGAGTCTGTTGCATGTACATATCATATTTTCTTCATCCATTCATCAGTCAATGCACATTTAAGTTGCTTCCGTGTCTTGGCTGTTGTGAACAATGTTGCAATGAACGGGGGGGGCAGATATCTCTCCTTGAGATCCTGATTTCAACTCCTTTGTGTACATACTCAGAAGTGGGATTGCCGGATCATACGGTAGCTCTATTTCTAATTTTTTGTCCGGCTCTGGTGTCAGAATAATGCTGGCTCATGAAATTAGTTCAGAAGTGTTCCTTCTTCTGTTTTTTGGAAGAGTTTAAGAAGGACTGGTATTAATTCTTATTTAAATGTTTGGTTGATTTACCCTGTGAAGACATCTGGTCCTGGGTTTTTCTTTGTTGGTTTTTCTTTTTTTCTGGTCCTGGTAATTCAGCTCTTTCAATCTCCATATTTATTATTGGTCTGTTCAAGCTTTCTATTTCTTCTTCATTCCATTTTGGTAGGTTGCATGTTTCTAGGAATTTATCCATCTCTTCTAGGTTGTCTAATTTATTGACATAGAATTGTTCACAAGAGTTTCTTACAGTCTTTGTGCATAGCATTCTTCGTCCCTGACTCTGGTGATGTTGTCCAGTAACGTCCCAGAGGTAGAAATATCGGCTCCGTCACAGAGCATGAATATGGCTAAGGCCCCTGCATACACAGGGCCACACTGCACCCCGGAAGACCTGAGCGCCACCACCCTTGAATGTGAGGGCTAAGAGACAAGAGACGAGTCTTTAGAGCAGCGGTGCCCATGGATCACCTGAAGATCTGATTAAAATTCAGACTGTGACACAGGAGGTCGGGAGTAGGGCCTGAGATGCTGCACTTCTAACACGTTCCCCGGAGAATCCCCCCAGAGGCCCTCAGCCTGCCTGCTCTTTCCTGTCAGTATCTGGGCTCCATACTGACACAGCCCCCGGGCACCTGTGCCTCAGCGTCCAAGGCGGCAGCCCCAGCAGCAAAGCCTGTGCTTGTTTCCACTCTGCTTGCCTCAGGCCCTGTCTCCAAGTGGCTCTCAACTCCAGGCTCCATGACCCCTGATGTATGTGTGGTTCTTAGGGGTTCTGAGTTGGGTGCTCCACTCGGTGTGGGGTGAACTTATCCCCTCAGACCCAGGATGCTCCACTGCCCTGGGTGGGGTAGGGGACATCTGTGACTACCTTCCCTGCCTGCCCTCTGTCTCCTCATCTTATGCCAACAGTACCTCTTTTTTATTTTGAAGACCCTCAGCTACCTACCCAGCCTTTCCTAGTCCACGTGGTTTAGGGGAAGTTAACCCTCTACAATGCCAGAACCAAAACGTGAGCATAGGGCTTCCCTGGTGGCACAGTGGTTGAGAGTCCGCCTGCCGATGCAGGGGACACGGGTTCGTGCCCCGGTCCGGGATGATCCCGCGTGCCGCGGAGCGGCTGGGCCCATGAGCCGTGGCCGCTGGGCCTGCGCGTCCGGAGCCTGTGC
>NC_041231.1:7044988-7081836 GCF_002837175.3 Physeter macrocephalus
GGGGGGGGGGCGCAGCAGTGAGAGGCCCGCGTACCGCAAAAAAAAAAAAAAAAAAAAAAAAAAAAAGTTGAGCATATAACCTAGATCTGGCCAGTCAACAGATTTCATCGCCTTCGTTTCAGTCGCCTGTTTGAGGACGAACATGTGACCTGGGCCCAGCAAACCCATGCCAGGACTTAGAACAGAACCGTTGTGGATGAGAAGCTCTCTGCCCTCTGCGGGGGCTGCCAGGGCCACTACGTGCAGCTCACTGCCTGGAGAGTGAGGCCAACATGGAGAGCAGGGCTAAGGTAACTCCTGAGGTCATAATTTGAGCCCCTAGGTCAAGCTGGACCTGAAGCTGACTTGATCTGGATGGGGGTGGGCCACCACAGAGCTAGGACCAAAGCCATCACAGCAAGGCACCAGCTTGGGCACTGAGGCGTGTGTGTGTGTGTGTGTGTGTGTGTGTGTGTGTGTGTGTGTGTGTGTGTGTGTGTGTGTGCGTGCGCGTGCGGGTGCGTTCAGCACACACTAAGGAGGCAAGAGGATCCCAAAGAGAAACCCCACAAGCGTCCACAGCCCCCTGCCCACACACACACGTCACCCCCACGCATATGGGCGCGCACACAGGCCAGGCCAGGGCAGCGGGGGTCATGTGGGGGGACTGCAGCCTGCAGAGAGGAGGGCCGCTCCAGTCCCATGGGAGGTTTTACAACATTGCTGGTATCTTCGCATGAGATGCAGAACAATAAAAATACGAGACGCATTAGGCGGCTGTTAAGTTGCTTAATGGGAGCGTGAGTCAGAACAGCATTTAAATGTGGTGCCGCGCCCGATTGGGAGTCTTTACGCAGCCTCGTGTCCTTCATCTCTCCCTGGGGAGGAAGTCCACTCTGTCATCACTGTCCTTCTCATATGTGAGTACAGGGCCTTAGTATGTACCCTCTGGGGGTCCACACAGGAGAGGTGGCCAGGCCAAGGTCACAAAGCCCACCGGGTCCAATGCACCCTCTGGGGGTCCACAGAGCAGAGGTGGCCAGGTCAAGGTCACACAGCCCAGCGGGTCCAATGCACCCTCTGGGGGTCCACACAGCAGAGGTGGCCAGGTCAAGGTCACAAAGCCCAGAGGGTCCAATGCATCCTCTGGGGGTCCACACAGCAGAGGTGGCTAGGCCAAGGTCACAAAGCCCAGCGGGTCCAATGCACCCTCTGGGGGTCCACACAGCAGAGGTGGCCAGGTCAAGGTCACAAAGCCTATAGGGGCAGAGTGGACACGCAGACAAAGGTTGTCTTACTAAAACCCTGGGTTTGACTCACCACCAGAGGCAGGTTTCCCGGGAAGCTATGGAGGCTGAAACTGCAGGGCCCTCACGTGTTTGGCCCCTTCTCATATCTGACACGGAATTCTGGGGTCTGTTTCTCAAAAAGCGCCACACCAAACTATATAAGTTCTATGATTCAGGCCTCACAAGGCATGAATCAGCCCCAACTCCCAACGGACCTGTTTCCCACTCCCTCTCCCCCAGTCCCAAACCCAAGGGCATTGCCATCAACTTGAAATAAGCACTGAAAGGCCTCCGTTTCCAGGGTGTCTGTGTTCATCCTCCTTTGCAGTTTCTTCCCTATTTCCGATGATCTAGACGCTTGTCATGCAAACGACATCTACGGAGGCCCATGCCGCGAAATGCTTACACGCCTCTTTCAAGGTCTCCTGCATCTTAAAATAACACCAAATCCTCCTGCTTCTCCAGGGCCAGTGCTCGGGGTCCCAGGCTGCAGAAAAAGGGGAGAAGCCCACGAGAAGCTCCCTAGCCATCCACCTGGCGACCCACAAGAGCCGCTCCCCGCTCTTGGCCTTGGGGGCACCGTCCCCTGCCTTCCAACCTGCCAGGGCTGGAGGAGGGCTGGAAGTCACAGGTGCAGGTCCAGTGCTTGGACCTGACTCGGTTTCCACCCAGACATCTCCTCTCTACCTTCAGGCTTTATCAGACTCTCAAGGGCATCTCAGTCACCAGACTAAAGGAACACACACCTGCCCTTCCCACCCTAGTACAGAGGGGCCCCCAAAGCTGGCAGCGCTAGATAAAGAGCGTGGGGGCCCTTCACAGGGGCTGCTGCCCTGCCCAGAACCACGTGGGGCTTCTTACCTTCCTGCCTGGAACAGGTGACTCTCAGCATCCCGGGGGACCCCACGCCCCCAGGAGGAAAGAGGACCTCACCTCTCTCAGAGTGACATGACAGAGGCTAATGATTTCGCAGAGCCGCTTGAAAAGTAACGGTGATGGTAATAATCATAATTTATTATTACTATTAACAACTAACATTTACTCAGCACTTACCACATACCAGACCCCATCCTAATCAGTACACAGGTATTAACTCATTTAATCCTCACCGCACCCTGGGAAGAAGGCAGGACCTCTATTTCATTTAACTCTTCCACTTTGGGGGCTGCTTTGTTTTAATTGCAAAAGGAATGCGCGCTCCTTGGAGCACACCTAACAGAAAAGGCACGTGCACAGAGCAAGTTCACAGTATCCCCGTGCTTGCTCTCTCCCTGTCCATCCCGGCTCCATTTCCCCTCTCTCAGCACAACCAGGGCGAGCAAATTCATGCATGCAGTCTGTCCTCATGCCAATACATGCAAGCACATATCAGAAGGCTCTCTTAGAATGAGCTTCCCCATTCTGTGGATAACAAAATGCAGCTCAGAGAGGTGAAGTGACTTGCCCAAGGTCACACAGCAGGCAGACGGAGGAACTGGCACTACTTGACTCCCAAGTTTAATGGCAAAGCCTGTGACCTTACCCACTAGCCTCCACGAGTCATCAGCTTTGAACCAAAGGAGTAATAATAATCATAACAACAGAAAGCAGCGGCGCACATTCACTTAGCACTAACCGTGGCAGCGTTTCAGGTGCATCACACACGTCCACCTAGACTTCCCCAAAGTCCTGCGAGCTGGTCCTATGGTTTGCACAGCCTCCCCGCGATTTCACAGATGAGAGAACCAAGCCTTCGTGAGGGGAAGCCACTGGCCCGGGTCACACAGCTATCAGCAGTGACAGACCAGGATTCAAACTCAAGCCCTCTGACTGTATCAGCCCAGGAAGGCAGCTGGGTGGGAAGGGGCAGGGTTTGGGCCTAAGTCAATGGACAGAATGGCCACCGTCCCCATCCTGAACTCAACCTGGGCTTTTTACAGTGCCTACCGCTGAGCACCTCAGGGCCTTTGCACAGTGGGGTGACCTCCCCTCCCCTAGGCCTAGATAATGCCCAGGGCTTACTCAGGCCCTGGATGAGCCCCTGGGTAAATTCCCCCGCTCCCCGCTGAATTCCTGAAGCCGAGCAAGACATCTGTGCACAGCAGACATGGGATTAACACACGTTCAGGGAACGTGTTATTCAGTGTTATTCAGTGTTCGGTGAATAACGTGTTGCTTCAGTGGGAAGGTTGAGCGGGCTGAGGAGACACAGTGTGTGAAGGACCCAGAGAGGCACCGGGCACGGGCGGGGAGTATGGCAGGGCAGCAGGCAGGGCCCAGCAGGACAAAGAACAAAGAAGCAGATGAACGAGAGAATGCTCTTTCCTCCTCTCACATCATGACGGGAGACTGAGGTTTAACGAGTGCAGACACTTCTCTCCACTGCCCTTGTTAAAATCTTCACCAAAGAGCTTCCAACTCCCAACAAGAGTGCGCGAACGCTCTGAGTTAGGATGCCACCCGCAGAAAGGACACTTGCAATACCATGGCCAGGCTGTCCTGACCGATGAGGCCGGAAGCTGGCACCCCGGGACCAGCGCGTGGAATTACACGGTCAGCCGGCTTCCCGCTCCGGTGGGGAGAAGCCCAAGAGATTTCCTTCTGTAAATGTTCAGTCGTAAAAGAGGTTTGCGGCAAAACAATCGGTAGTCCTGGATCATGTTGAAGGCAGCGAACTGGAACCTTAGAAATGGCCCAACCAAAGCCACTGCCCTCTTTAAACGCGTCTACCGTCCCCTTGGTGAGAATTCTGAACTCTTTCGGACAGATGATTTTCACAAAGCGGGGACGCACTCAGAATAACAATTACGTATCCAAACAGGCTCCATCAGATCCTGAGCAAGCGCTGTATCTTCAGGGGCGCTGATGTCATCCTCACACACCAGGCCTCGCTTATCTCCTGGAAACTCTTTCCAGCAGTCACCCCATCGAACTCCAGGGATGGCGTGGGGATGGGTCCTTGAGAGTGAGATCTGGAATTCTGGGGGCCCCGTTTATGAAGGAGACCAGTTTGTCTGCTGAGGACCCCTAGCCGGGGAGGAGTGGCCGGCGGGCCTGCCCGCGCACTTGACACGGCTGCCCCAGGGCAGGGGAGCAGGTAGAGTCGGGGTAGCCACACCCCACAGCCCACAAGAGGGGCAGAGATTGTGGCTCTCCATCACGAAAACTGTTCCATAACTACAGGTGTCTCAAGATGGGATGGTTGTACCTAAGAAATAGAGCTCCCTGGCCCCGGAGGCATGCAGGAATCTGGGTTGGTGGAAAGGGCATGCAGCATTAAATGGGGGACTGGGCCGTCTCCAAGGTCCCTTAGACCACCAGGAGAAGCCGGGGTGCAAAGATGTGACTATTCCTCCCTGTCAAAGCAAATCCAGAAACCTCCTCCTGGCCGCTCAGAGCCAGTCAATCGCGAGTGGACTGTGTTTCGTAGTAAAATAGCTTCACGTCGTCACATGTGCCTCTGTCGACGCCTGTCGTTCCCCAGGAAGCATCTGCAAAGCCCAGCTCGCTGCTGGTCCTGGGACGGATGTCAGCAAAGCTCAGCAGGCAGCCGCCTGCTTGGGGCTGAGTGTGCACGAGGGTCCCCAGCGGGTCACGGGGGGAGCGAGTGTCCAGGCAGAGGGTCAGAGGGGGCAACGAGAGAGGCTTCTGGGAGGAGATCTGAGGACAGCCACCGCCTGGACGAGAGCCCCAAATGTGCCTTCACTCCTCCCGAACCCGGGGAGGGTGCGCAGGCCCCCCAGATGCCTGCAGCAGGAGAGCTGCCACGCGCCCCCGTCTGCTCACGTGTCCAAATCACGTTTTGAAAAAAAAAAAAAATGTTTGACGCTTTCTTCTTCCCTCCTTCCCCCGCCGAGACCTCCGAGGACGGTGAGGTCTCAGCCTCCAGCCTGCCCAGGTGGGTGGGGGCCGGGGGCAGACGCATCCCCAGCCAGGAGGTGCTGGAGCAGGGCCACACGCAGTGGGTCTGTCTTCCATAAACAGTTGCTGAGTGGAGGAACGAGGTGAGGACAGCAGTGCCAGGTGTGGGGCTTAGTGCTGAGAACGAACGTCCAGGCGCTAGGGAGCCACGGCAGGATCTGGAGCAGAGGGGTGACAGGGTGAACCGGTGTTCCGCCAAGAGGACTCTGGCCCCTAGCAGTGGGTGCCGAGTAGACTGGGAGGGGCTGAGAACAGCAGAGATCACAACGGCCAGCGGGCGACGTGCCGCGGGCACTGAGCTCCTTGTTCTGAGGTCTCTGTACCAATTACCTTGCTCTTTCCTCACACGATTAACTCTGTGGGGAGGGGGGGCTGCCAGTGTCCCCTCTGGACAGACGAGCAAGGTGACCTCCCCGAGGTCACGCCGCAGGCATGTGGTAGCTCAGGGCCCTGCATCAGGCAGGACGGTGTGTCCCTGGGGAGGGCCCTCAGCGTCCCAGGCCTCAGTTTCCCCATCTGTGAACCGGGAGCGATAAATGCCCATCACTCGGGTGGTTCCCTCTGACCCCAAAGACTGTATGATTTTTCCACCACTCTGCAGGCCAAGACCGCCTGGGAGAGACCCTCGCACGCCTCGTGATTTTCAAGAGGAAGAGAGAGAAAAAAACCCAAATGATTTCCTTGAAAGGCCAGTAGTAACCCAACTCCCTGGCATTCTGAGTTTTTTCCTTTCCCCAAGAAGAGTCTGGAAGGAATTACATAGTGTTGACAAAATCTGGAGAACTTCCAATGACTTGAGGATTCCCCGGACGCTTCAGCTCCAGACCAGTCACCATTGAAACAGAATCCAATAGTCGCCTCAACGGGCACCCTGTCGGGAATTTTTGATGTACTCCGGCCACGTCAGGTCCGTGAGGAGATGGGCGGACCCCTGGCCTTCGCGCCCCTGCGCCCCCTCCCACGGGCACAGCCGAGCCGCTGACCCTTGCCCGCCCCCGGGGCCCCGGCCGGACCGAGGCGGCCCTTCCTCCCGGCCCGGACCCCGCACGGGGCAGGTGTGGCCTCGGTGCCCTGGGGACCAGACCCAGGGCAGCCTCACCCAGCTGGGTGGAGGGCCCGCCTGCTCCTGAGGGAGGCCAGAGCCTGGAAGGGTGCGCTTGCATGTCCGCCGCCTGCTGGGGCTTCCGAGGAGCGTCCCAGGGCCCCGTGTGGCCAGCGTGGCCCGGGGCCCTCGCCCTGGCGGCCTCGGCCCTGCCCAACCCCCGGAAAGTTCTGTCTCCTCTTTCAGCAAGAGGTTCTCAGCCTCCCACGAGAACGCACATGGGCTGAAAACCGCGCCGACACGGCCAGCCCGAAGCTCCTCCCACGGCTGAGACCCGAGTATCCACCAGCCCTCTCGGTACATCTGCTCAGAGGCCTGACGGACGCCTCAACCTCCGCTGGAGGTGAGGTGAACCCACCGCGGCCTTCCTGTTAGGGAACCCCTGACTGAAACCGCCCACCTTGGCCAGGCCCACCCGCCTGAGCTGTCTCACAACAGCAGGTCCGATAAGCACCCCGGTGCTG
The DNA here is from genome assembly GCF_002837175.3 of Physeter macrocephalus. Lineage (NCBI taxonomy): Eukaryota > Metazoa > Chordata > Mammalia > Artiodactyla > Physeteridae > Physeter > Physeter macrocephalus. Next base: position 7,051,723 of record NC_041231.1, read on the forward strand.
TCACGGAAACCTAACGGGGAGAATTCGGGAGGGGCCGGAAGGAGGGAGGAGACGCCGGCCCATAATATGTCCTGCCAGCCTCCCAGAGTCCTTCGCGCCGGAATCCATCTTGGCTTAGCGATGCGCACGCCACCAGGAAGGACCCTGAGTCGGAGTGATTGGCTGGAGACAAGCCGGGAGCTAACCCCATCACCATGAACCCGAGACTGCGAGCCACGTGGCGGGCAGTCGTCCGGGGTCCCCTCACCCTGCTGCTCTCCGCCCGGGCGCCCCTGCCCCATAAAGCCTCTTGCTTTGCCAGCACGTGTGTCTCCTGGGACAATTCATTTGCTAGTGATAGACAAGACCCCGCTCTCGGGCCCTGGAAGGGATCCCCTTCCTACAACGTCTCAGCTGGGCCCGGCCGCCTCCCCAGGAGCTCAGGCCCGACGCCAGGGTCAGCCCGGGCCCCCCAGCTCTCACGCCCTCATCGCATCCGTCAGCCGATAACTGGTGGCTCCACCTTCAGGATCGCCCAGGATCCGCTCCTTCCCCAGCCCCTCTGCCCTCACCGCAGAGCCTGCTCTCCACACGCAGCCAGACGATCCCACTCAGCCCACGTCAGGACGCATCCCTCCTCTCCACACCCTCCGCGGCCGCCCCTGTGTATCCCAGGCCTTAGTGACGGGCTGACCTCCTGCGACGTACTTCCCCATGTCCACGTGGCTCCCTTACCTCCTACAGGTCTGTGCTCAGGTGTCACCTTCCCCGTGAGGCCTTCCCTGGCCTCCCCCCGTCACCAGACTGATCCCGGGCTGGTCTCGGTGTGTCTGCATGTGACATGTCGCCCCCAACCACCTGTGCGCCCCCAGGAGCTGGCCACGGTCATTCCTGGCTCTGCCACTGACCAGCTGTGTGACCTTGGACGAGGTACTTAGCCTCTCTGTGCCTCTGTTTAAAATGAGCCTTCACTCCCGGTTGCTGTGGAAACTGAATGAGTTACTACACACAACAGTCTGGGATACAGCAGATGTCCAATCAGCTTTCATTAAAATCATCATCACACACTATGAGCCAGTGGTCGGGAGGCCTGGGCTCTAGTCCATCTCTGCCCCGACTCTCCGTGTAACCTCAGGCAAGTCCCTTTCTCTAAATGCCATTTCCTTTAGCTGCAAAATGTGGGGATTAGCCAAGAAGTGGGCTGGGCCCCTGGGTCGCCCACTGCCAGGGCTTCAACCACCCTCCAGGGGATGGACCCTCCCTGATCTCCAGGCTCTGACCCCAGCTGCCACCCCGCAGAGCCACCAGGACATCTCTCAGGCGGCTCAAACTCCTGCTGCCCGACCAGACTCCTGGCTCCTCCCCTCCTGTCAAGCGCCCGGGCCCCTCTGCTTCCCCCTCCGCTTCTCAGTAACCCGTGTCACCACCCCCTGCTTGGCAAGCCAGAAGCATCCCCTGGGCCCTCTCCTTTCCTCTCCCCCCACACCCACCCTTCGCAGACTCCTCTCATCCCACACCTAGGATGCCCAAGTGCCCCCACACCCACACCCACACCCACGCTGAGCCAGCACTCCCTCCACCCTGGACCTTGCACGAGACTGTCTTCGAGAGGGTTCCTCCCTCGCTGCTTGAGGGCTGGCACCCTCTCATCCTTCAGGTCTTGACTCGGAAAAGCCTTCCTGACCCTTGCCTTCCTCCCTTGTCACACCCTGTCACACCCTCTCTCTGAAGCTCTTTTTGTGCACTTGTTTATTTTCTGCCTTCTGCCTTGAATTTCAGCTCCAGAGGACAAGAGTCCCCTGTGCTGTGCCTGGCACACGGTAGCACCTCAGCAAATATCTGGTTATGAATGTACGACGTACGATCACGGCTGAAGTTATGGCTTGATTACCTCCACAGACAGGGAGATCATTACCAAAGGGAGACTGTCCATTCCATGGGTGGAGATGTCCAAATATAAAGGCCAGAATGTTACCGTAGGTAAAAGGAGTAAACTGAGGCTCAGAGAGGAGAGGGAGTCCCTTAAGATCCCAGGACAGCAGGGACGGCATTAGAGCCACGTCCTAACTGCTGGACAGCACTGCTGATGCCCCAGGAGGTCCATTCTCCCAGAAGCAGGTGTCTTCAGGGGCCTAGTGGGACCCTGGCCTGGATGCTAGCTGTCTGGCCCACTTTTCCAGGCATACTCCTCTGTGTTCCTTTCCAGGGCAGAACCGCTGCAGGCCACGTGCCCCCACATGGACGCGGCCCCGCTAGAAGTGCCCTTCAGAGGAAATACTGGGCAGTGAGCTCTGCCATCATAATTCACTCTGGCTTGGAAACTGCTTTACCTGAGTCTGACACAGTCTCCAGGATTTAAAACAGGCGATCACAAGTCCTTTCAGCTCTATGGGAGAAGGTTTATTCCTCTCCTCCGCACCCCGAACGGCACAGGGGGAATAATCACAGCCTCTCCGGATGTTCCACAGCTGCATCAACAGGCGGGCAGCCTCAAGGGGGCTGCGGGCAGCCAGACCCCAAGCACCAGGCAGCCACCCAGGGCCCATCTCAGGCCTGGAGAGTGAGGCCCCAGGCAAACTATTTCTGGGAGGAAGTTCGCCCCACTGTGCAATTTCCGCTCATGAGGAAGTTTGGAGAATATGAGTGTCCTTTCACAGGAATATTACAATTTTGTCCTTAAATGTGACTTCAAGAAGGAGCTGCTTTCTTAAACGGGAGTCATTACATCAGGGGGTCAAGTTCACACTCCCTCTCCTGCCCCTCCCTCCCTTCATTCTGGAGGAGAGGAAACTCCCTTTCATGGGGACTGACTCTGCACCAGAGCCCTGGCCAGGAGCTTTCAGACATGCAGTGACTCTGACAGGTATGGCAGTGAAGACCTGGGGCTCAGAGAGGCCCCAGGGCAGGCCATGACCTGGCTCAACTTCCACACCAAGTGTTCATGTAAATCAAACTATAGAAGTCAGTCCCACCGCTCCGCTTTAACACATCTTTGCACTCTTAGAACCGAGCACGGCATGTGGCACATAGTAGGTGCTCATAAGTAGAGTGGGCATGTGAGAGAGAAGCCACTGGTGTGGCAGAAGTGAGCCAAGACATGGAGAGAGATACACACACACACACACACACACACGCACAGACATGCACACACGCACGCACAGACACACACACACAGACACCAGGTGCTGATGAATTTGTTTGACGCCTGGATTAGCCTTACCTGAAGCCAGACCTTTCCCTGGAATTCTCAGTCCCATGAACTAATACATGAATCCCCTCCCCTCCCCCCCCTTTTTTGTTTAACATCTGTTTAAATTGACCTTCCTGTCCCTTGTAAGAGTTCACATGTAGTTCAAATGCACAGGCATGCCTGTGTGTCCCCTTCCGGACTCTGGCTACGGTCAAGCATGGACCATCCACTTTCCCTTCAACGTCAGGACGCATCCCTCCTCTCCACACCCTCCGCGGCCGCCCCTGTGTATCCCAGGCCTTAGTGACGGGCTGACCTCCTGCGACGTACTTCCCCATGTCCACGTGGCTCCCTTACCTCCTACAGGTCTGTGCTCAGGTGTCACCTTCCCCGTGAGGCCTTCCCTGGCCTCCCCCCGTCACCAGACTGATCCCGGGCTGGTCTCGGTGTGTCTGCATGTGACATGTCGCCCCCAACCACCTGTGCGCCCCCAGGAGCTGGCCACGGTCATTCCTGGCTCTGCCACTGACCAGCTGTGTGACCTTGGACGAGGTACTTAGCCTCTCTGTGCCTCTGTTTAAAATGAGCCTTCACTCCCGGTTGCTGTGGAAACTGAATGAGTTACTACACACAACAGTCTGGGATACAGCAGATGTCCAATCAGCTTTCATTAAAATCATCATCACACACTATGAGCCAGTGGTCGGGAGGCCTGGGCTCTAGTCCATCTCTGCCCCGACTCTCCGTGTAACCTCAGGCAAGTCCCTTTCTCTAAATGCCATTTCCTTTAGCTGCAAAATGTGGGGATTAGCCAAGAAGTGGGCTGGGCCCCTGGGTCGCCCACTGCCAGGGCTTCAACCACTCTCCAGGGGATGGACCCTCCCTGATCTCCAGGCTCTGACCCCAGCTGCCACCCCGCAGAGCCACCAGGACATCTCTCAGGCGGCTCAAACTCCTGCTGCCCGACCAGACTCCTGGCTCCTCCCCTCCTGTCAAGCGCCCGGGCCCCTCTGCTTCCCCCTCCGCTTCTCAGTAACCCGTGTCACCACCCCCTGCTTGGCAAGCCAGAAGCATCCCCTGGGCCCTCTCCTTTCCTCTCCCCCCACACCCACCCTTCGCAGACTCCTCTCATCCCACACCTAGGATGCCCAAGTGCCCCCACACCCACACCCACACCCACGCTGAGCCAGCACTCCCTCCACCCTGGACCTTGCACGAGACTGTCTTCGAGAGGGTTCCTCCCTCGCTGCTTGAGGGCTGGCACCCTCTCATCCTTCAGGTCTTGACTCGGAAAAGCCTTCCTGACCCTTGCCTTCCTCCCTTGTCACACCCTGTCACACCCCCTCTCTGAAGCTCTTTTTGTGCACTTGTTTATTTTCTGCCTTCTGCCTTGAATTTCAGCTCCAGAGGACAAGAGTCCCCTGTGCTGTGCCTGGCACACGGTAGCACCTCAGCAAATATCTGGTTATGAATGTACGACGTACGATCACGGCTGAAGTTATGGCTTGATTACCTCCACAGACAGGGAGATCATTACCAAAGGGAGACTGTCCATTCCATGGGTGGAGATGTCCAAATATAAAGGCCAGAATGTTACCGTAGGTAAAAGGAGTAAACTGAGGCTCAGAGAGGAGAGGGAGTCCCTTAAGATCCCAGGACAGCAGGGACGGCATTAGAGCCACGTCCTAACTGCTGGACAGCACTGCTGATGCCCCAGGAGGTCCATTCTCCCAGAAGCAGGTGTCTTCAGGGGCCTAGTGGGACCCTGGCCTGGATGCTAGCTGTCTGGCCCACTTTTCCAGGCATACTCCTCTGTGTTCCTTTCCAGGGCAGAACCGCTGCAGGCCACGTGCCCCCACATGGACGCGGCCCCGCTAGAAGTGCCCTTCAGAGGAAATACTGGGCAGTGAGCTCTGCCATCATAATTCACTCTGGCTTGGAAACTGCTTTACCTGAGTCTGACACAGTCTCCAGGATTTAAAACAGGCGATCACAAGTCCTTTCAGCTCTATGGGAGAAGGTTTATTCCTCTCCTCCGCACCCCGAACGGCACAGGGGGAATAATCACAGCCTCTCCGGATGTTCCACAGCTGCATCAACAGGCGGGCAGCCTCAAGGGGGCTGCGGGCAGCCAGACCCCAAGCACCAGGCAGCCACCCAGGGCCCATCTCAGGCCTGGAGAGTGAGGCCCCAGGCAAACTATTTCTGGGAGGAAGTTCGCCCCACTGTGCAATTTCCGCTCATGAGGAAGTTTGGAGAATATGAGTGTCCTTTCACAGGAATATTACAATTTTGTCCTTAAATGTGACTTCAAGAAGGAGCTGCTTTCTTAAACGGGAGTCATTACATCAGGGGGTCAAGTTCACACTCCCTCTCCTGCCCCTCCCTCCCTTCATTCTGGAGGAGAGGAAACTCCCTTTCATGGGGACTGACTCTGCACCAGAGCCCTGGCCAGGAGCTTTCAGACATGCAGTGACCCTGACAGGTATGGCAGTGAAGACCTGGGGCTCAGAGAGGCCCCAGGGCAGGCCATGACCTGGCTCAACTTCCACACCAAGTGTTCATGTAAATCAAACTATAGAAGTCAGTCCCACCGCTCCGCTTTAACACATCTTTGCACTCTTAGAACCGAGCACGGCATGTGGCACATAGTAGGTGCTCATAAGTAGAGTGGGCATGTGAGAGAGAAGCCACTGGTGTGGCAGAAGTGAGCCAAGACATGGAGAGAGATACACACACACACGCACAGACATGCACACACGCACGCACACACGCACGCACAGACACACACACACAGACACCAGGTGCTGATGAATTTGTTTGACGCCTGGATTAGCCTTACCTGAAGCCAGACCTTTCCCTGGAATTCTCAGTCCCATGAACTAATACATGAATCCCCTCCCCTCCCCCCCCTTTTTTGTTTAACATCTGTTTAAATTGACCTTCCTGTCCCTTGTAAGAGTTCACATGTAGTTCAAATGCACAGGCATGCCTGTGTGTCCCCTTCCGGACTCTGGCTACGGTCAAGCATGGACCATCCACTTTCCCTTCATCCTCCTGCCTCGTGTTCCCTCTCCCTGAACCTTCTGGCTTCTCACTGCCCCATGCCCCCAGCCCCCAGGATTCCTCTCCTTGTTTCTAACGCTGCGGTCAGCTGTTCCCAGAGCAGGGCCTTGGATACACTGAGCACAGTCCTTACTCAGGGCCTTTGCACCTGCCACTCCCTTTGCCAGACTTCCACGAGTCCTGCTCCCTCCCTCCCTCCCTCCAGATTTGATGGAACATCACCTCCAGGAGCAGAAATCCGCTCCTGGCCATGCTGCCCTCGAGGGCCTCTCGGGGCCCACAACTCGGACGGCTTCCCCTGCTCATCTCCCTTCGCGGCACTCAGCTCAGCCTGAAACCACACCCCATTCATCTGTGGATGATCTGCCAGCCCTGGAACATCAGCACGGTGAGGGTGTTCCCACCGAGTCCAGCACCCTGCCTGCTCCAGATGGAAACGCTATAAAAATGCCGAAGCCTGAGTTTGAAAGAGATCTTCTCTTAGACCATGAATTGTGACAGAAATTTGTAGAAATACGGTCATTATCAGAAATGAAAAGTCTGACCAAAAGGGTGTTTACAACTGCTTAAAATACCCCGCACCTGGGAAGAAGTCACTGGGGGGGGGTGGGAAAATCTGGGAAATCGGGCTCTTCCGCGTTTAAAAGACTTGCCTACTTCACAGCTCAAAAAAAAGAATCAATAGCTTGGGTTGGAGGCTCCTGGAACTCTGGGAGGAGCCGCTCATCAGCCCGCCTGAGACGTCTCAGGCATTCTCACACGCAGAGTGAGCGTCTGGAGGATGAGCTGGTCGGTCAGAACGCAGCACGCCCGCCCCTCCCAGGAGCCCAGCTAGGCCCCTCTGTGCGGCCAGGGGGCTGCGGGCGGCGCTGAGTCCATCCAGCCCGGCCTCGACCACACCACCCGGGGCACACGGACTCCGCAGCAGCTGCATCCCAGGGACAGAGAAACAGGAAGAGCACAGCGCTGCCCTTCTTCCCTTCCAGACGGCGCAAGCATCCTTCAGCTCTTTTATTACCTTTCTCCTTCTTTGTATTAAATCTCAGCATCTTGGACACTGCGGGTGGGGGGGTCCCTGAGGTCATCTGGCCCAGTCCCGCCCTGGATGCCTCAGCACCCTTGGAGACTCACCAGCTTCACAAAAGCAATAAATATTTCTGAGACAAAAAAAAAAAACACAACTAACAACGTGCTTCCGGGCAATAACTTTTCAGCCGCCGGTCGCTTTCGTACCTGCTCCTCACAGGGGTGGGGACCCCGCCGACGGGCCGTCGACCCTGGAGCACGGGCTCTGCAGCGGCGTGACCCGGGGCCACCCCAGCCTGCAGGTCTGGGGCCGGGGGCCCAGGGGTGAAGGCAGGAGAGCAAAGTGCAGCCCGCTGGGCCAGGCAGCAGGGACAAACTCCCCACCCTCCTGCCCCAAATGCCCCTTCGGAAGGGCGGGGGGCTGCAGAAATCTCCACGCCCATGACGGATGCCAGGAGTCCTCTCATCAGCCTCCTGCGACAGCCTGCAGGCAGCTGGTCCCCTGACGTGGCTGCCAGGGTCCTCTCTCGATTGAAAAAGCACACTCATCTCCGTCCTCCCCACCCTCTGTCACCCTCTCATGGGGCTCAGCCCTAGGAACTGCATTTGCCGTAAGAGAGGGGCAGCGTCCAGCAGCAGCCGTGTGGGGCCAGCGACGCCCGGGAACGGGTCTGTTTGCTGCTTCGTAACAAGCAACTTCAGTGACTATGGATGGCTGAACCACAATCCCCGTAATGGGGCCGGACAGGCTCTAACTTCCCTTCGAAGGATTAAAACAAAACAAAACTGTGCTCAGGCAGGAGACCAACTGTCTGCAATAACCATCCATTTCTAACTGGCATGAAAGAGGCCCTTCAGGCAAACACGAGCCCCATAAACAAACTGCCAGCCGCCCCAAAGCCCAATACCATAATAATGATAATTACTGTTACCGTTATTGTAATAGTAACTTGTATTTTAATAGTCCTCTGCACTATAAACAAAAATCATTGCAGACATTTAGAGAGAACTGGCTGCACACAGGCGGACAGCCAAGTCATCGGAGGAAGCTCACCCATCTTCGGGGGACAAGTGAAGCCACAGCTTGAAAACTGGGTAATGCACCCGAATATGAAGCAGAAAAGTTAAAGCCCAGCCCAGCCCGGGAGGTCAGAGAGGTCTGCCTGGAGGAAGCAGCCTCTCTGTGGAGCCTGGACAGGATAAGCAGACCGTTTCTAGGGAGAGGGGCAGGAAGCGTTCCCAGGAGGAGGGAACAGAATTAGGACATCTATACACGACCAAACGTAGGGTGGACAGCTGGTGGGAAGCAGCCGCAGAGCACAGGGAGGTCAGCTCCGGGCTCTGTGACCACCTAGAGGGGTGGGGTAGGGAGGGTGGGAGGGAGACGCAAGAGGGAGGAGATATGGGGACATATGTATACGTATAACTGATTCACTTCGTTGTAAAGCAGAAACTGACACACACACACAGAAGTTAATAAATCAAAAAAAAGTTAATAAACATTAAAAAAAATTATAAAAAAAAAAAGAATGAGGAAGGGCGGGAGCAGAGTGCTGTGTCGGGGGGAGTCCAGGTACTCAGCACGGCTGGAGTCCAGGGATCCAGGGGGATGGGAAGGAACACACTGGCAAGGTGGGTACAGAGCAGGCACCGCAGTCTGTGCAGAAGAGTTCGGACTTTACCATGAGGCAACGGGACGCACAGACGGATTTTATTTATTGTGCTCTGTACTTGTGTGTGTGTGTGTGTGTGTGTGTGTGTGCGCGTGTGTGTGTGTGTGCGCGTGCGCGTGCGTGTGCGTGTGTGTGTGTGTGTGTTTCCAGCTTAGGAGGACGTGTGCTGCTGTTCGGCCTCAAAAATATTCAGACATCACAGCCTCCATCGCTCGTCTGCTGCCCCCTGGAGCCTGGCGTCCAAGTACTGCAACTGGCTTTTCATCTCTTAATTCTTAGATTAGGAAGAAATCCCTAGAAACGGAGGCACCCTGGGTTGTGTCTTGGCTTGTGACGATTTCGGATCCACTTGTGAGGTGTGGGCAGGGCTGGCTCCTCCTCAGGCCTCCCTCCTCGGCGTGCAGGCGGCCACCTCCTCCCCGTGTCCTCACGTGGTTGTCCCTCGGGGCTCTCCGTGTCTTCATCTCCTCTTTTTCTGGGGACACCAGTCCGACTGGAGCAGGGCCCAGCCACATGACTCCGTTTTAACTCAGTCACCTCTTTCAAGGCTTCATCTCCAAATACTGTAGAGATGGAGAGGTGGGAGTCTATGTTCCCCACAGCCCCAGGTGCCCTGGCCACTGGAAACACAGTTGAAATCATGGCAGCGAGCCGATTTCTAAGGTCAGACATGCACAGGCGATCAAGGTGAACCCTGACCTGAACCTCACACCTCCCACAGGAATGAACCCCGCACGGATCATGGGCTCACCTGAAAAATGGAGACCCAGAAACCATTTAGGAGAAAAGCAAGGCCTAGAATTGGCGAGTCTTACGCTTGACACTAAAAGCATGACCCACAAAAGGAAAAGTCAGTAAGTTGGACCTCAGTGAGTTTATCATTTTTGCTTCGTGAAAGACGCTACAAAGAGGATGAAAAGACAGGCTTTTTACGGGGACGAGCAATTGCAAGCCACACGCCGGACAAAGGAGTGGTGGATATATTTATCCAGAATATAGAAAGAGTGTGCACAGCCCCACAGAACAAAGCCAACCAGCTTAACTAGAAGATGGGCAAAAGACATGGATGGACACTTCCCCTAACCAGACAGACAGGTGGCAAATAAGTACACAAAAACGTTCCACATCACTAGCCGTTAAGGAAACACAAGGGAAAACACGGGGAGATGTCACCACACACCTATGGTAAAGACGAAAATCGCATAATGCCAAGTGCCGGAGGGAATCTGATGGGAATGCAGGACAGTGCAGCCACTCCAGAAAAAGACTTCGGCGGTTTCTTATAAAAATAAACATGCGACTAATACCAGCAATCACGCTCTTTGGGCATTTATCCCAGAGAAACGAAAACCTATGTTCACACAAAAACCTGTACAGAAACATGTACAGCAGTTTTGGCGTAACAGTCCCAAACTAGAAACAACTCAGATGCCCTTCCGTGACATCCACAGCGCAGAACGCTACCCCAAAGGGAGTGATCTACAGCCACTTGGAGGCATCCCAAGGCCATTATCCAGAGTGAAGAAAGCCAACCCCAAGAGGTTCCATACTGTATGATTCCATTTATACAACAATCTTGAAATGACAGAATTATAGAGACGGAGACAGATGAGTGGTTGCCAGGGGTGATGGAGGCGGGAGGAGGTGAGTGTGGCTATGAACGGGCAACCTGAGGGACCCCTGTGGTGGTGTAACTCTTCTGTATCCTGACCGTGGGACTGCATGTGCTACAGCGGCCCATCTCTCTCTCTGTCTCTGTCTCAGGATACTCACCCCTGGAGCCCGGCCACCAGGCTCTGAGGACGCCCACGCCACAAGGAGTGGGGGTTACAGCCAACAGCGTCAGCTAGACGCCGAGGAGGGGTAAGCAGTCTCCCAGTTCTCCCCGCTTCCTTCCAAAGATCGTGCGCGTCCATGGCAGGGGTCCAGGTGGGCGTGACAGAGGGCAGCAGACCCAGCCCAGAACCCAGGGCTTGTCTCGGGCAGGGACACGCAGGGGTCATCGGGGGGCTCCTAGGGCCGCTGCAAACGGGAGCCCCGCCCCCGAGGTCAGCCTCCACCTGGACCTGGGGGGCGGCCTGGACCTGGGTGTCTGCGGATCACAGGCCGGGAAGGCAAGCACTTCAAAGGCAACCTCCCCTGGTGCTGCAGAAATTGCTAGGCTCCTTGGGACCCACAGAGAAGTCTTACCAGAGATGCAAGCGAGCCCTTGTCTTCCTTCGGTAGAACGGGACGTGCCTGCCCCGTGCGCAAAATGGGATTGAAAACATCAACTCTGCCACCCCACGGGTGCGTGCACAGAGGCACGACGGGCGCCTTCCTAAAGACGGCCTCCTGCCGGGGAAGGCAGGAGGCCCTGGCCGGCTGGAGGATGCCTGCCCGGCCTGGAGCAGGGAGAAGGCCCTCTCTCCATGAATCCTCCCTTATCTCCACTCTTCAGGTAGGAAACACTGCCTGGCCTGTCTCCCGCAGGGAGGGGGCTTCCACACAGCAGCCCCCAGGCCAGCATTTACGGCTCAAACCAACTTCAGGGCGAAGCTGCGTACGTGACTTGGGAACCCACTTCCAACAAGGCCACAGGGTCCCTGGGGCCTCAAGTGTCCCTGGCTGGAGAGTGACCAGGGCCCCCGATGCAGCCGTCCGCGCCAGCGACACCTTGAGGAGCATCCAGACCCAGGCCCTGAGGTCCTCACGATGGTATGAGGCGGTCACTAGGTGGAGCCCCATCTTACAGATGAGAAGACTGAGGTTCAGAGAGGTGACCTGCCAGGCATGGGCTGGTGTCTGACATCTGAACCAGCTAGGATCCATGTGCCCCTTCTACAGGCGGGCACACTGAGGTCCAGACATGGCACAGAAGAAAGTCAAGGCCACATGGCCTTGTGTTGCAGTGCTAAGAGCTGATGTTCTGAGCAGCTGTTTGATGAAACTTTTTGGTGACCTGGTGTCATGTCAAGGCTGTGAAGGTCCAGCTTCTAAGCTCAGGCAAAGCTTCTAGTGGCCCACCACCCTTCTCTTTCACCCCAGCCCCGCTCCAGCCCACCCCTCTCTCCCAGCCCACCTGCCAAAGAAGGGCCCCCGGGAAGTGAGGGCTGCCCGTCGGTCAGCTGCTGCGTCCCCCCCATCACTGCAGGCCAGTCCCTGAGCTTCAGCACAAGGCTGGCTGTGAGGTGGGTGGGAGTGAGCCGCCCAGTCAGTACAGGGGGAACTCTGGGCTCGGAGGGCCTGAGGGACCTGCCCAAGGTCACAGGGCTGAGAGCAGCGCCCAGTGCCTGCATCCAGCCTCCCCCAGCCTCTCTGCCGGGAGGGCTCTGCCCTGTGCCCCCAGAAAGGGTTTCTATTCCGAGCAGCATGGTCTGAAATGACAGAGAAGATGACCCGTTCCCGGGGAAATTGGAGCAGAGAAGCGCCGAGCCCATCCAGAACACAGGGGGCCAAGTGGCCTGTCTGTTTCTCTAATTCTAACAATTTCCGCTTATTCCCCCACAGAGGACCTCTGTAGTTTAGCCCCGTGGTCAGCAAGCTTATCCGAACATTAAAAGTTAATTTATTCTCTGCTTCTCCTGCCTGTTATAGCCCGTTTGTGGGCTTTTCTCCCCCCAGAGCATAAGCCCTGCATCCTTGTAAACATAAAGCATTTCATTGGCAATTCCAAGGCCTGAGCTGGCCCATCACCACCATCGCGGGGTCTCTGTGAGGCCCACGGCCACGGCTCAACAACACGTGGGCCCCTCGGAGACCCAGTCTGAGAACTCGCCCACTGGGGCAGGCAGGGGGCAGGGAGGCACTCGCCCAGAGTCAGAGGCAAATCCAGCACCTGGCGTTTGGTGGGGCGGCTGGAATATTCTGCAGCCACGGGGACTCCTGTCCTGATGCTCTGGGCAGCACTGGGAAAGGTCCGTGTGCTGACGGGGCAGTGGCACGGTGGACGCTCAGAGCCGGACCCTGACACAGGCCCTGGTCCTCCATTCCGACTCCAATGCCAGCTGGCTGTGCCCATGTGCTCCTGCATGATCCTGAGCAAGTCCTTCAACTGTCCAAGCCTGTGCTCCTTGGCCATAAAGTGGGGTAAAGACTAACCGTCCCCAGAGCACTGGGACGCGAGGAATATGAAAGCTTAGGCCCCATGCTCCCAGAGTGGGGTTATTATTCTGAAGAAAAGCAGAACCCTGTATTTTCTGCTGCTGGGTAAGAAAAAGCACACTGATGAAAAAACTTACTAGGAGGAAATACACCAAAGTGAAACAGCAGGGCTCAGGAAGGCTGATGGGCTGGGTTTTTTTTTTTTAGCCTAGACCTTCTAAACTTTCTGTCGTGATTCTATCCTGCACTGATAATAAAAACATACTGACATCGAAATAGTGCATCCGATCATTCACGCAATCAACAGGCAGGTACTGCCTGCAGGTGGCCCTGGAAGGGAAGTCCAGCGGAGCAGGTGACACAGAACAGACTGGGATCAGCCTCATGTCACAGAAGCTATGGGGTGGGAGGAGGCCCCTGGCCCAGTGTGGGGTGGAGAGGGGTTGGGGAGCAAGAGGACTTCCTGGAGGAGGTGACACCTGTCCCCTTCTCAGAGAGGGGGAAGACATCTGACGGGCCCTTGTGGAAGAGGTTCAAGGGTGGACATGGGGGCTTAGGGCTCAGTCCCCTGCTCCCAGCTGTTATGACTCAGAAAACGTGACGGGTCAAATCTCCATCCCAAGGTGTGGGCCAAGTACCCCGACTTCCTTACAGGGGACCCCAGGGGTGGGGGCCACACGCAACCTTCTCTACAGAGCGATGGCCCCTCGGAGCCTCGCCCCTCGGGCAGGATGGGCCTGCATCCAGCAGCCCAGAGGGGGGACCCCGAGGCCTAGCTCACAGCGGAGGCCACCGAGGCGCGGAGCTCAGGGCCCTGTCCAGGCGGCTCAGGGCACAGCGTGGACCCAGACGTGTGGCCGCCAGCGCGGCTCGCCGCCCTCCTCCGCCTGCTTGCAGGCCGGCCTCTCAGTCCCCCCGCCGACCCCGGGCTGCAGAGGCCAGCCCCGCGGTCAGCCCGCACTTGGGGTGGTCCCACGCTGTCCGCTCAGGGGTCACCCAGGCTTCCTTTGTCAAAGTCCGCAGTGGCTACCGGAAGAGCTGCCTGCTGCCCCGAGGGGCCTGCTGGCCCAGAGTGACACCCCCTCCCCAGGCCCCTCTGCCCCCAGCTGGCTGCCCTCGCAGCCTAGGCAGCAGGGCTGCCCACGGCCTCCGAGGGCGTCCTTCCCGCTGCTCAGAGTCGAAGCCCCCCACAAGACCCCCTTCCCTACAGGTAACGGCCTGACTGCAGAAGCAGCCCTGCAGAATTCCTTCACCCCGGCTTTGCTGGGTATAACTGACAAATAAAATCATATCTACTTAAAGTGCACAGGAGGATTTGATAAACGTACATTATGAAATATTTACCACAATCAAATTAACTAACACATCCACGACCTCACAGCGAACTCTCTTTTCGGGGGGTTGTGGTGAGAACACTTAGAATCTACTCCCCTAGTAACTTTCACGTACGCAATATAGCATCGTTAACTGCAGTCACCAGGCTGGCACTGCACACTGGAGCCTCAGAATCCACTCGTAACTGGAAGTGTGCGCCCTCTGGCCAACATCTTCCCCTTTCCCCCACCCCCAGCCCCTGGCAACGACCATTCTACTCGACAGGATTCTTCGTGTAAGCGATACCATCTCTCTCCACCCGGCTTGTCTCACTCGGCATAAGGCCCTCCAGCCTCTTCCGTGGTGTCAGGAACGGTACTCCCAACAGCCAAGCTGAGGAGACGAGCTGAGTATCCCTCCACCAAGAAGATGCAGCACACGGACACAGTGGGGTGTTACTCGGCCTTGTGGAATTCTCGGGACCCACACCCCTCACCATTAGCGAGCAATCTCCCAAGTTGTCTCAACCGTGAAAGGTCTACACACACAAAACAGACCGGCAGGAAACTTGCCCCAATGTTAACAGCGTGTGCTTCATTTAAACGGGGCCCCGCAATGACTATGCTGTTCTGTCTGCTTCCCTGGACTCTCCAAATCTGAAGCAATGACCATGCGTCACCTTTGTAACTGCCAACAACAGCTTTTTTTAAAAGGACTTGCATCAAGATGCGGGGTTGGGGTCTTTCTCAAACGAGGCAGTTGAGGTGGTAAACTAAGTCTCCAAGGTCACAGGGCTAGCGCCCGGCAGGGGAAGAACTGAAACCCAGGTGTGTGCGGCTCCTGTCAGGCAGGTGGTGGGGAGGCAGGGAGAGGGGTCAGAGGAAGCTCTCGCTCCCTCTTGCAAGGATGGGGATGCTTGAGGCGAGAAGGTGGAGTGACAAAAGGGATCAGCGTGGGGGTCCCCACTCCCAAAGCCAGCCCGACACCTTCACCTGACATCTTACACCTTCCCACACTGCGTCACACTGCCTTTATTTCATCTGCCCTTTTCAGTTATCGCCTTGCTGTGTGACTCTGGGTGAGTCACTAGACCTCTCTGTGCTTCCACGTCCCTGTTCCTAAGTTAGAGGTGATGATTTCTTGGGACGATCAAGGGAGATCATGAGTATGAGAGCTGCGACATGGGCCAGGAGACAGAAGTGTGCGCAGGATGGGGAAACTGAGGCAAGACCGCATCCCACGTTTCCTCGTCCCACCTTGCTGCCACCCCTTCAGGAACAAGAGGCCACACTGAACTTGCCTGAGGAGGGACCACCTATGATCATCTCACTTCATCTTCGCAACAAGCCTGCAAGGTGAGTCAAACCCTTCCCACTCTGTAGCAGAGGGCGCCGGTGGTCCACAAAGAAACAGAACTCAGCTGGCCCAAGGCACACAGCCAGGAAGGGAGGTGACTGGAACTCACCCTTAGGGCCTCTGACCTTCTCTCCACACCCGCCCACTGCCCCTGTACTCTTGCAGGCTACTTTGCTCTTTTAAAGCTGGGCAGGAGGCCGGGAGAGGGGACAATGGGAAGGGCTGATTTAAGAGGATTTCACGTGCAAAGGGCAGACCACCATGGTCACAGGCAGCGCCCTGGACAGAAGCTTCTCTCGTGATGGTTTAAGACAAAGCTTCCTCCGTAGGGGAAACAGCGTTTTCATTTCCAGGATTACAATAACATGGGATGGGTTCTAAACGCCACAGCAAAGCACCCCCGCTAATTCAGCCTCAAATCCATGCCTCTGTGTTGCCAAGTCAGTTCATTTGTGGATCACAGACACTGGCATTCTAGATAGTTTTGCTACATCAAACTCCTACTGGTAGGACAAATGGAGAAAGAAGGGGGGAGTTATTATAGAGCGCTTTAGAAGAAATATTATACCATTTTCCAACCCACAGTGACACTTTAGCCAACTGGTAGCCAAGTGGTCCCAATAGGAGTCTTGTTGTAACAGACAGACACTGTCACCATCCATCCACCCATCCATCCATCCATCCTATGTACAAAAGTCTATGCTGGAACCTCACACCCATTAGGATGGCAACTATGAAAAACACAGAAAATAACAAGGATGTGGAGACACTGGAACCCTGGTGCTCTGCTGGTGACAATGTAAAATGGTGCGGCCACTGTCGAAAACAGTACGGCGGTTCCTCAAAACAAACTGAATATAGAATCACCATTTGATCCAGCAAGTCCACTTCTGGGGATATGACCAAAAGAATGGAAAGCAGGGTCTCAAAGAGATATTTGTGCACCCATGTTCATAGCAGCATCATTGATGCTAGCCAAGAGGCAGAAACAACTCAAGTGTCGATCAACATTTTTTTCCCTAAGTGATGACAGATAAACAGAACGTGGTCTATACATACAGTGGAGTATTAGTCACCTTAAAAAATAAGGAAATTCTGACACATGCTACGATATGCACGAAATGTAAGGACATTATGTGAAATAAGCCAGTCACGGCAGTGCAAACGCTGTATGGCTCCACTTATACGAGGCCCCTAGAGGAGTCAAATCCATAGACGCAGAAAGCAGATGGTGGCTGCCAGGGGCCGGGGGAGGGGGAGGGGAGTTAGTGGTTAATGGGGACAGAGATTCAGTTTGGGAAGATGAGAAAGTTCTGGAGATGACGGTGGTGATGGCTGCACAAATGCCACCGAACCGGACACTTAGAAGTGGTTACAGTGGTCAATTTTATGTTATGTGTATTTTATTACACAAAAAAGTCTGTGCTGGATACTTACTGTGAGGGGAGAAAGAACCCTGTAATGCTAGGAATGGCCATTTCTGGGAGCGCTCAGGGTGCCAGCCGCCGTTCTGAGCGCTGTGCCGGGCAGTTCCTCATTTGCTCCCCACGGCGCCCTGTCAGGTGTGTGCCTTGATTACACCCACCTCACAGGTGCCTTCTCTGCCCGTCTCCGTGTCCGGCGAGGGTGACTCACACAGATGCATCAGCTGGGCTCCCCTGCGCTCCCGTCTGAGCTCTGCTAGCCAATGGGAGGTCCCGGCAGGAGACAGAGGCTGGCCGTCATCGCCCTGCTCCCCGCCTGCCGGCCTGCAGCTCTGCCTCCTGCCCTGAGCATGGAGCCCCATCAGGCAGGCCTCTCTTGGAGCTGCAGGGCTCACAGGGTTCCTCTAACGCCAGACACGCACACGCAGACACAGGAACGTGGGTGCCCACACGTGCCCACACGCCCTTCAGGCCGACAATAGTAATGGCTCCCTGTTGCCGCCCGTCCCTGGGTGCTGCGCCAGCCCCGCGGGTTTCCGTGACCTTACTCACACCTCTGCCGATCCTCTCTCGTTAATCCTCCCCGCGAGGGGGCCTCGGTTTCCCCGGCACCACCTCACCCATCTGTTTGCCCACACGCCCAGGACAGATTCCTAGCTGGGGCCTCCACAGACTGCAGAGACCCCTGATCCTATCTGGAGATGCCTGCCCGCCAGGCCTCCAGGAGACAGGGGTGTGAACGGAGGGCCCGGGACGCAGAGGGCGCACAGGAGTGTAAGGGTCGGTCATCCTGAGAACCAACAGGCCTCACTTCAGTAGCACTTGCTGTGCAAATCAGTAAGAGGCATGGGCCTGATCTGGCAGCTCAGAGCCCAGTCCAGGAACACATGTGCCGAATAACAAAGGATTCCAGTAAACTGACAGGAAGGAGCTGCCGGTTAGCAGAAGGCTGACCTTGGTCACATGGCCCTAAGCCCCCAAATTAACCCTTCCTTCTCCCCTCCTTCCTTCCTCTCGTATTCACTCAGCACCCACCACGTGCCAGGTGTCAGGAATATGCCCATGAACACACAGGGACTCAGGTGGGCGTCGGGGGGGGGTCTCACCAGGGCCATCCCCCCACCCCACGCTCAGCCTTCCCGCCCTGGACCCCTGGTCTGTGACCAGGCCACACTGATGGTGGAACTGGGCTGCCCCTCCCCCCACCCCCGCCCACGTGTGAAACCCCTTCCTGGGTGGGTACTGTCCAGACCTGGGAAGCGAGGGGTGGGGATTTTCCACCATAATGGGCCACAGTGATAAGTCCCTGGTGGTCAGGGAAGATTACAACCCAAATAAAGCCCAGGCAGGGCCGCAGGGAGTGGGTGCCACCTCCTGCATCCCTCACGGCCCCCGGTGTGACTATGATAAAGAAAACCCTCGGCAAGCGGCTCGGGCAGCGGAGCCAACGCGGCAGAAAGGAACCGGGCGTCACGATGAGCAGCTGTTCCCACCAGGTCCATGGGAATTCCAAGCCGGAAAGACGAAGGAACAGTGACCGAGCCACGCCTGGGAGGACGCAGCGTCACGTCGGGCTGGACAATTTGCAAAGCCCTTTCAAACTAGCCTCACAGTTCGGCCACCCCCAACCATCCCAATCTTACCAGGCGGCGCCGTTCTTATCTTTGGCTTACAGTTAAGGAAACTGGGGGCTCGGAGAGCTGAGGAAACTCGCCCAGGCAGCTGGAAGCTAGTGAGAAGTGGCTGAGCCGAGCCTCCGTTTTCTGATCTCCAAAATGCGGACAGTGATGCTTGGCTTTTAGGAGGTCTGTGAGGACTGCACGGGGTGCATGGGCGTGAAAGCCCCTTAGCGCTGGGCCACTGTGCAGGACCCTTTGCATGCTCTGCCGTGCTGCACGCTCTCCCACTTCCACCCAAGTCACCAATTTTGCACAGAAATGTCTTCCTGCTCTTACTGCTCACTGCCGCCAAGGGGAAGTGGGCCACTCCTGTCCTAAACAGTAGGAACATAGCATTAAGGTGAGACGGCATCCTTTTCAGAATGGAGCCACCCTGAAACACTAGGGACTATTCTGTGCCACAAATTCTCCTCCATGTGGGATAGAGCAGACGCATTCAGCCACTCAGCCCATCAGAACCACCAGACAGGACTATAAACATTCACCTGCACCAAGACCCAAGACTACGAAACTGCTGCCACACAGCTTAAACACGCCTCCTATTGATACAGGAGATGCTTCCTGGCCACCCCATCCATCTACCCATCATGCATTCATCCACTCACCCATCCATCCATTCACCCATCCATCCATTCACCCATCCATCCAGTCACTCATCTATCCATCCACCCATCCATCCAGTCACTCATCTATCCATCCAACCAGTCACTCATCTATCCATCCATCCATCCACCCATCCATCCATTCACCTGTCTATCCAGCCACCCATCCATCCATCCACCCATCCATCCAGTCACTCATCTATCCATCCATCCATCCACTCATCCATCCATCCATCCACCCATCCATCCATTCACCTGTCCATCCATCCATTCACCCATCCATCCATCCATTCACCGATCCAACCATCCATCCATCTATCCCGTCATCCATCCATCCATCCACCCATTCACCCACCCATCCATCTATCCAGCAACCTATATGCCAAGAACTGTTATGAGGCACTGGGGACCCAGCAGTGAACAGGACAGAGAAGAATCCCCACCTTGTGGAGCTGTTGGACTCATGCAAGAGAATAATAAACAAGTCAAGACATCAGCACAGCAGTAGAGCACCCAGAGAAGGGCATCCATCCATCCATTCACCCATCCATCCATCCATCCATCCAGTCACTCATCCATCCATTCACCGATCCAACCATCCATCCATCTATCCCGTCATCCATCCATCCATCCACCCATTCACCCACCCATCCATCTATCCAGCAACCTATATGCCAAGAACTGTTATGAGGCACTGGGGACCCAGCAGTGAACAGGACAGAGAAGAATCCCCACCTTGTGGAGCTGTTGGACTCATGCAAGAGAATAATAAACAAGTCAAGACATCAGCACAGCAGTAGAGCACCCAGAGAAGGGCATGAGGGTGATGCGACGAGGTAAGCTGGGGGCACTATACACGGCAGGTGAAAGATGAGGACATTTGTACGTCCACAATCCAGCTCATTCCTCCTCCACTACCTTCCGATTTCTGTGAGCTCCACTATTTTTACGTCATCCAGGTTATCCAACTCTCATTCTGTTCACAACTGGATTTCCCATTCATTCTGTACATATGTGGATTAAATGTTCAGCGCCAGCCTTTTAATTTTTGCCAGCATCTCCTCTCCTGGATTCTTCACTCTGATTCATCCGCAAACCGAGTGCATTTCTCTCGTTTGTCCATCTTTGAGGAAGTCTGCCTATTGCATTTATATACAAACAACCGCAAGGCTGTGTACATACATTATTCTCTGGGAACACACCCTTTCCCCCCAGCTCAGAACCGTGTGGACCTTTCTCCATTCCTCTCTGGCACGGAGTCGGAAGAGGTGAGGCGAGCCTGATATTTCTATCCTTGTGGGTGACGCGCTCTTTCTGCCTGGATGCCTGGGGGATTCTGCCTTTGGTCTGAACGTGGACACAGCTTGGCGTTGGCGATTTGATCAAATGATTCCAGAACATCGACTCAAGCAGGGTTTGTCCGACCTGCTGGTGCAGCTGTTCCCTTCTCCTGTAGTAAGAACATCACGGGGTGCATCTTCTGGCTGATTGTTAGGACCGTCCGCTATGCTATGAGCCTCACAGGAGTTTTCTTCTGTACCCGCTGCTTCTCTTCTAATTGCTTCTACCTCTTTCCCTCTTTTTCCAGCTACATCCACTTTGGTTATCTTTTCTTCCCTTTTTGACACTTCCTCCATTTCAGCAGTGCTTCTTCTGTTCCTTGCTGCTCCTAATTTACTTATCTGCTCCTGAAAAATACCACTTTGGTCTTCAATTCTTTTCCTTAGGTCTTCAATCTCCGTGTTCGTCTCATTCTGATTTTTTTTTCCATCTTCTAATTTTTGAGCTCTCCAACTGGAGTTCTTAAGTTGCTTTAGAGCATGAAACTATTATGAGAAGTTTTTATTATGTTCTTTGTTTTTTTTTTTTTTAATTTTGAGGCGGGATTCTCTTTTTTTCTATCATCATATTACAAAAATTTTCAAACAGGGAGAGCAATTAAAAATAGCTTTAGGGGACTTCCCTGGTGGTCCAGTGGTTAAAACTCCACGGCTTCCACTGCAGGGGGCGCAGGTTTGATCCCTGGTCAGGGAAGTTCTGCGTGACGCAGGGTGTGGCCAAAAAAAAAAAAAAAAAGAAAGCAATTATTCTAGCAATGGTGAAGAGATACTTATAAAAAAAACTGAACAGAAAACGGCTTTAGGGGACTTCCCTGGCGATCCAGTGGTTAAGACTTCACCTTCCAGGGCTTCCCTGGTGGCGCAGTGGTTGCGCGTCCGCCTGCCGATGCAGGGGAACCGGGTTCGCGCCCCGGTCTGGGAGGATCCCACATGCCGCGGAGCGGCTGGGCCCGTGAGCCGTGGCCGCTGGGCCTGCGCGTCCGGAGCCTGTGCTCCGCAACGGGAGAGGCCGCAACAGAGGGAGGCCCGCATATCACAAAAAAAAAAAAAAAAAAAAAAAAAAAGACTTCACCTTCCAGCGCAGGGGGTGCGTGTTCGATCCCTTGTCGGGGAGCCAAGATCCCACATGCCTCGCGGCCGAAAAACCAAAAAACATAAAACAGAAGCAATATTGTAACAAATTCAATAAAGACTTTAAAAATGGTCCACATCAAAAAAAAAAGAAAGAAAAATGGCTTTAGGTTGAACCCTATGAAATTGTGGATATGTGACCATTTTGATCTCTAAAACCAGCAATTTCGTGGTTGAAACTAATACCATGAAAACTCAGTTAAATACTTACACACTTTTTTTGCTAAAAAAATAAGTTACCAGGATCACCATACTTCACGCCTGAAGATTTCAGCCTGCATCTCTTAAGGAGGACATTGTCCGATAAAAACCACGATTCTGTGTTGGTTACTTATCTGTCCCTTCCTTCCCTCTGTCTGGCCCTCTTCCCATCTTCCTTGCTTAATTTTATCCTGGAATGCATCTACACAGCCCATTTCCTCTCGCCGACACTCCGCTGGCTCTGATGCGGTGGGCGTGGATCCTCCACTCTCTTGGGGGTCTGTAGACCAAGGGCTGAGTATCTGGGCTCCCACCCCCTTCCAAACCCTAAAGGCTGCAAGCAGGAGGCACAGAGCTCAGGGGGACGGTGTGCAGCCCTTGTTAAGACACCCAAGCTTGGGAACCAAAATCCCAGGTCATACTCTGGCCCAGGGCAGCAACCCCGAGTCATCTGGAGCTGCCTGCAGAGGGCTGGGATAGCCAGGTAGGTGGAGGAGGGCATTCCAGCCCTTTCTGCCCTCTACCTGAGGAGTCCCTTCTGCCCCTGTCGCCCTCCTCTTTGCCTGCCTACCCTCTTTCTATCATTCAGGGCTCAGCTGACATGTCACCTCCTCCAGAAAGCCATCCATGTTCCCCCCAAACTGAGTTAGGGGATCCTCCTCTAGACGCCCACTGCTCTAAGGGTTTTCCCCATCCCTCAGGGATGTCAGAGATGAACTATGCATCTATCTCCTCCTGTTAGGCTATGCAGGGAATGGGTCTGCACCACAGCCCTGCCGTGCAAGCACAGGGCCTGACACATACTTCAAAACATGCAAAACACAGGTGGTGTCAAAAAACTTGTATCTGGGACTTCCCTGGTGGTGCAGTGGTTAAGAATCCGCCTGCCAATGCAGGGGACATGGGTTCGATTCCCTGGTCCGGGAAGATCCCACATGCCGCGGAGCAACAAAGCCCGTGAGCCACAACTACTGAGCCTGCATGCTCCAACTACTGAAGCCCACGCACCTAGAGCCCGTGCTCCGCAACAAGAGAGGCCACCGCAATGAGAAGCACGCACACCACGATGAAGAGTAGCCCCCGCTCGACGCAACTAGAGGAAACCTGCACGCAGCAACGAAGACCCAATGCAACCAAAAATAAATAAATTAAATTAAAATTTAAAAAAAAAGTATCACCAATAAAGAATGTGTATCAAGATTATATAAAGACATACATTAAATTACAGTGAAATTAAGAAATTCTGTCACCACAACACCATAAATAGACTGCAAAGACAAAACACAGAGTGGGACAAGATAGTCACATACCTAAATCTCACAAGAACTCGCATCCACAACGTGTATTTTTTAGAACCTCCCACAACTTGGTAACAAAAAGACAGACAATTTGTTTTTTTAAAAAAATAAGCAAAAGGCCTGGATAGACATTACATGGGTTCGATTCCCTGGTCCGGGAAGATCCCACATGCCGCGGAGCAACAAAGCCCGTGAGCCACAACTACTGAGCCTGCATGCTCCAACTACTGAAGCCCACGCACCTAGAGCCCGTGCTCCGCAACAAGAGAGGCCACCGCAATGAGAAGCACGCACACCACGATGAAGAGTAGCCCCCGCTCGACGCAACTAGAGGAAACCTGCACGCAGCAACGAAGACCCAATGCAACCAAAAATAAATAAATTAAATTAAAATTTTAAAAAAAAGTATCACCAATAAAGAATGTGTATCAAGATTATATAAAGACATACATTAAATTACAGTGAAATTAAGAAATTCTGTCACCACAACACCATAAATAGACTGCAAAGACAAAACACAGAGTGGGACAAGATAGTCACATACCTAAATCTCACAAGAACTCGCATCCACAACGTGTATTTTTTAGAACCTCCCACAACTTGGTAACAAAAAGACAGACAATTTGTTTTTTTAAAAAAATAAGCAAAAGGCCTGGATAGACATTTCACATGGAGGAAATTCTAAAGGCTGGGAAACCTCTAACAGATGTCCAATGTCCTCAGTCACTGGGAAAATGCAAATGAAAAGCACAAGGAGGTCCCGGTGTAAAACCATCAGAGGGGCTAAAATCAAACGTTGACACAGGA
Source organism: Physeter macrocephalus (assembly GCF_002837175.3). NCBI lineage: Eukaryota > Metazoa > Chordata > Mammalia > Artiodactyla > Physeteridae > Physeter > Physeter macrocephalus. Next base: position 7,075,892 of record NC_041231.1, read on the forward strand.
ACTTTCATTCTTCCTTGGTGGGAATGCAAAAAGCTGTTTGGAAATTTGTTTCTACGAAAGCCTGCCCTTTGCAATTCCACTCCTAGGTACATACCCAGCAGACATGTACATACGTGCCTGCCAAAGTCACAGAATATCTAACGGCAGTGAAAATGAACCAGCCCCCAATTACGCACAAAAACACGCGCCTCTCACACAACGTTGAGTGAGAGAAGCCAGACACAGGAAATATACACTGTGTGACTCCACTTATACAAATACAAAAACACCCACAACTCATCTATGCTGGTGGAGGTCAGGACAGTGATGGGGGTGGGGTAATGGCTGGGAGGGGGCATGAGGGAGAATTCTGCTGCATTGGGGATGCTTTCCATCTTCATCTCGGCAGTAGGCACATGGGTGTATATGAACGGAAAAACTCAATGAGAGTGCAGCGGAGATGTGCCCTTTACTCTGTGTAGGTATAGCTTAAGAAAAAGCTTTAAAATCATAGGCAAAACTAAAAAAATTCTTTTGTATGCATTATGTAATAGAACAAAGCCAGGAGAGGGTCAGACACAAGGACAGTTGTCACCTGTGGGGGGCAGGGCTGGGCAGCAGCCCAATACCCAGCACTGTGGCCACGTCCCCCTCACTCGCCCTGGACCAGGGCTCTCTCCTCCTCCCATCTCGGGGCACCGGAGTGGAGCAAGGCCATCATTGGGCTTCACTTCATGTCTGCAGTGGAAGGTCACCAAGTCACAGCCCAGCAGTGTCAGATGTCTGCTGTGTAACCTTGAGCAGGTTGCTTCACCTCTCTGAGCCATGGGCTCCCAGTCCTTGGGCCCTGTGGGAGGGTGTGTCAGCCTTGGCGGGGTGTTGAATCCTAGCTCCGTCAAATGCAGGGACGTGGCCTGGGGGAGTGGCTATACCCAGCCCCCCCCACCGGTCCTCAGTGGCCCCATGAGTAAGTGGGGGTTTTAATAACACCCCCAGCTGGGGGATCCAGTGAGGTCTCACAGGCCCCGCCCCCAGCACACAGGAGGCCCTCAATGAGGGGAGGCTGCCCTTCTCCCCGGACCATCTCCGCTCTGCCTCCCACCTGGTCTGCCGCATGCCAGTGGGAGAGGTGTCGCACGAAGCTATCGGGGTTCCCATCTCCCTGCGCTGCCCTGGGGACCCCGTCTCCAAGCACCCCCTCCAGCCACGCAGAGGCTCAGAGCTGCCAGACCGCCGGCTCCTTCCCTGGAGAACTGTGCTGAGCCCCAGAGAGCAGGGGGCTCACTCGTGCCAGGGGAGATCATCCTGGGAGCTCCGGCAACCACTCTAGATGATTCCAACTTACACAGACAGAGCCAGGTCCCTGGAAGCTGCAGGCCCACCTGTCACAGCCGTCAGAGCCCACTAAGGGCCTGGGCGCCGCTGCCCTGACTTTCCTTAACAAGGAGAGGGCGCCCAGCAAATCTCCGAGGGCATGGAATGGCATTTGGGGAGTTTCAGGAAGGTTTCCATCCCACGGGGACATTCCAGGCAGGAGGGGGGGAAGGAGGCAGGGCTCCAGGCCATCCATGTGGAGGGCGTGGCCTGTTTCGGATTAAAAGGATGACTGCCTGCTTAATGACTCTGGGAGGTCTTGCGGGAGGGGGTCAGCCCCTGAATCCATAAACACAGTGGGACTGACACCAGATACATCCCTCCTGGTAAGAGTCACTCAACAAACATTGCCACTCCATCCCTGGTACCCACAGGGTTGGTGCTGGACACAGGGGACAAAGAGGCAACGAAAGTGCCCCAGAAAGTAGGGACCTTGTGTGCTCTGGACCCTGCTGCAGTCTAAGGGTCTAGCACATAGTGAGGATGCAGTACAGGTTTGCTGAGTGACTAAGCCATCTCCCCCCTCAGGAGCTCAAAGTAGGTGGACAAGACAGAAGAGCAGGAGAGCAGGGCTCCTGCCTTTGATCACTGCATGCTGGGAAGGCACAGCCTGGAGAGGTGAGTACTAAGTCCCTGTCTTCATGCCTGTGGTGATAGGGGCCTCACTGCCTGCCGGACGGCACGGACCAAGGAAAGGCTTCCCCCCAGTGAGCTCCTTACCCTTTTGTTCCAGAACCCGGTATTTCCAATGATATGTGTTCCATAAAGTTTACTGAACTGGGAAGGGAAGGAGGAAATACTCCTGCCAGGTGTCTTTCCTCTGCAAACCCCACCTTCTCCCTGCCCCCGTTCATCTTACAAAGACCTCAGATTCCGGGGCCCCTCAGGTATCCATCCTCCAACCCTTCTAGGAGCATCTCCCCTGACAAGTCCCTCCCCCAAGGTAAGAGCCCAGCAGGCCTGGGGAGGATTCTCTGTCCTTGGCTCTCCACAGGCCCCAGGAGAAGGTCCATGCCCTGAGCAAATCCCTGAGGGCCACACCAGGTCCCGGAGCTCTGCCCCACCCCAGTCCGGCTGAGTAGCTGAACTCAACTCAAATCTAGCTGCCCAGACCCCAAGCCTTTGCCCTTGAACTCGCCTCTCCGCCTGGAATGCCCTCCCTCACTGCCCCCCATCCAAATGCATGCAAATATTGAAAGCCCGCCTCAAACGCCACATCCTTGCAGCCACAATCTCTCTGCTCCAGCCGCCTGTTCCCACATCCCTTCGCTTATGCCCCACAGGGCCCTGGTCTCATCTGAGCACCTGTGGGTTTCCTGGGAGCGCAGCTGCTCAAACTCACCGAGAGCCCTGGGGAGGGGGTGTGGTTGAGAGGGCTGGCTTTGGAGTCAGGCCATCTAGAACCTGAATGCCACCTCTGCCACATTTACGCTGTGTGGCCTCAGAGACAGATTCCTTAACCTCTTTGAGCATCAGTTTTCTCATCTGTAAAATGGGGACAATTGTACTTCCTACCAGGATTATCGTAACGATTAAATAAGTCAAAATCCTGGAACACAGCCTTGCACACAGGAGGTTCTGATAAAGAGGACATTAATAAGACTAACAATAATGATCATAATGATACTATCATTCCATAAGCACCTGGTGAATTTTCATGAATGCAAGTGAAACCCCAGCTCCCACCTGCCCCTGCACAGCTCGGGGCAGGCCTGTCCCTCATCCACACCTGCCCCTTCTGTGCACAGGCCCCGAGTCGAGCAAGGCTCAGGAAATGATTATGGCAGGAAGGCAGGCAGGCAGGGGGCAAGCGAGGAGGAAAGCCCCTCCCATAACTGATAAACCAAAAGGTAAGACAAGTGCCAAAGAGGCCAGATTTTACAGCCCCGAGTCCTAACTAGAAATCGGAGGAAGAAGGTGTCTGCCAGGTCACACACACACACACACACACACACATCCCGAGGGGCTGGGCTGCCAATCCAACGCCTTCCCCTAAGCCTGGCAAAATGCAGCTCCAAGGCGAGGGTGGGTTTCACAGGGGACACTGACTGGCTCCCGCCCACAGGCACTGGGGTCACCACGCCCAGACACTGCGTGCTCCCCACACCTTGCCACCCCCCGCAGTGCAGGGCTGGGTGTGCTCACCTGAGACACGGCCCCTGCTGGACCATGCACCTGCAGCCCCTGCACACCACTGGTGCCACCCAGGGTGCCCCAGCATCCAGGTCTCTGTCCCCCACAAGAATGGCTCGTCATGCATCCACACAGTTTCCTCCTAGGTGGGACGGGGCCTCGCCTGCCCTACCCAGGGGGGCAGCAACTCCCAGCACAGCAGCCCAGGCCCGGGGGCATCTCCTTGTGTGCTCACTGATGGCTCCACTGCACGGGGCACCAGGAGGGGCCTGGCCCCCCGAGGCGGTACCCTCTGCCCAGCTCCCTCCCCCAGGCTCTCAACAATCTCACTTTACATACAGGGAAACGATGCTCCAGGACATCAGAGAACCAGACTGTGGGCTGCAGGGCACGTGAGGTCAGAGGCCCATCCACCTCTGTGTCCCCAGGGCCAGAGAGCCCACTTCAGCCAAACCCAGCAAGTGTTTCCTGCCCTGAATACATCACTAATCACACTGATCGATGGGCAGCAAATCAATCAAGGAGGCCAAGGTCACAGCAGCTTGCTCCCCTGAGGCCCCACCCTGGCTTCCTCCACCACGAAGAAGAAGGCGTTCCAAGAAAACCGCAGAAGGTCAAGTCCCACAGCGCTGGAAAGGATTGAAAAGTTCTGTCTCAAAAAAGCGCTCCAAAAAGTCAACCATCCTACCCCCAACAAGGTAGGAATCTCCTCTGCTGCATTCCTGAAGGAAGGCTGTGAGCTGCTTCTTTTCTTCTTTTTTTTTTTTTAACATCCTTATTGGAGAGTAATTGCTTGACAATGGTGTGTTAGCTTCTGCCGTATAACAAAGTGAATCAGTTATACGTATACACATGTTCCCATATCTCTTCCCTCTTGCGTCTCCCTCCCTCCCACCCTCCCTACCCCACCCCTCTAGGTGGTCACAAAGCACCCAGCTGATCTCCCTGTGCTATGCGGCTGCTTCCTACTAGCTATTTTACATTTGGTAATGTATATATGTCCATGCCACTCTCTCACTTCGTCCCAGCTTACCCTTCCCCCTCCCCGTGTCCTCAAGTCCATTCTCTACGTCTGCGTCTTTCTTCCTGTCCTGCCCCTATGTTCTTCAGAACCATTTTTTTTTTTTTTTTGCCGTAAGCGGGCCTCTCACTGTCGCGGCCTCTCCCATTGCGGAGCACAGGCTCCGGACGCGCAGGCTCAGCGGCCGTGGCTCACGGGCCCAGCCGCTCCGCGGCACGTGGGATCCTCCCGGACCGGGGCACGAACCCGCGTCCCCTGCATCGGCAGGCGGACTCCCAACCACTGCGCCACCAGGGAAGCCCAGAACCATTTTTTTCTTTTTAGATTCCATATATATGTGTTAACATACGGTATTTGTTTTTCTCTTTCTGACTTACTTCACTCTGAACGACAGACTCTAGGTCCATCCACCTCACTACAAATAACTCAATGTCGTTTCTTTTTATGGCTGAGTAATATTCCATTGTATACATGTGCCACATCTTCTTTCTTGTGAGCTGTTTCTTGATTACCTCAGGAATGAGCAGCTCACTCCTGTCCCCTTTTAACGCTTTACTGAAGTATAATTCACATACCATACAATTCACCCATTTAAAGCCAATGCTATTTAATTTATTCACAAATATCACCACAATTTTAGAACATTTTCATCACCTCAAAAAGAAACCCTCTATTCCCCCACACTTTCCCCACCCCAGCCCCTGGTAAACTACCAATCATTCTGTCTCTATAGATTTGCCCATTCTGAACAGTTCACATAAATGGACTCCCCGTGGACTTTTGTGTCTGGCTACTTTCACTGAGCATTGTGTTTTCAGGGCCCATCCATGCAGTAGCACATGTCAGTACTTCACTCCTTTTTAAGGCTGAGTAATACTCCATTGTGTAGATGGACCGCATTTTATCTAACCATTCATCTGTCACTCATCACGGACATTTGGTTCCATGTTTTGACTCTTACAAATACTACTCTTGTGAACTTCCGCGTACAAGTTTTCACAGGGATCTATGTTTTCATTCAACTTGGGTGTATACCTAGGATTGTCACTGCCAGGCCACACATAATGGTGACTCTATGTGTAACCGTTCGGGGAACCGCCAGGCTGTTTTCTACGGGAGCTGCACCATTTTACCTTCCCACCAGCACTATATGAGGGCTCCAATCTGGCCAACTCTCAACCACTGCGCCGCCAGGGAAGCCCCCAATTCTTGATCAGTATGAACCCGCAGGAAAGACTGCACCCAGGGCTCCTTTTTTTTTGTTGTTTTTTTGTTTGTTTGTTTTTGTTTGTTTGTTTGTTTGTGGCACACCGGCCTCTCAGTGTTGTGGCCTCTCCCGTTGCGGAGCACGGGCTCCGGACGCGCAGGCTCAGCGGCCACGGCTCACGGGCCCAGCCGCTCCGCGGCACGTGGGATACTCCCGGACCGGGGCACGAAC
>NC_041231.1:7082208-7116381 GCF_002837175.3 Physeter macrocephalus
CGCTCCGCGGCACGTGGGATCCTCCCGGACCGGGGCACGAACCCGCGTCCCCTGCATCGGCAGGCGGACTCCCAACCACTGCTCCCAACCACTGAGTCAAGTTTTTCAGCCATAAAAGATCAGATTAAACCTGATCAAATCCAATCAGCACATTTAGTCACTACCAGGCTGTGACTCAAGGGACTGCTGCCCTGTGAACCTGCCTGGTGTGACCAAGTCCCCAGACGGGGACTGAAGAAAAGAGGATGGAAAAGACATGGCAGGCGCTGCACTCCTGGGCCGTCTTGGGAACGGCCGCCACCCACCCCGCCACCCACGCCAGGGACAACGGTCCCACGGATCAGCATCACGTTGATCGCGAGGATCACCCTCAGGCTCCCTCGGCAAAGCAAAGGAGGACGATGGCACGATTTTTATTTTAAAAATATTCGAAGACTGAACGGCTTACGAGTCCTCAGTAGCAGGCAGGGCAGTCTGTACGCGTGAGGACACTAATAAATGCCCCTCTGCGGCCAGGGCAGGGCGGCAAAGCTACACGGACGATAAAAAGCCGAGCTAGTACATAATATCCTCGGCACAGACACGCGGAGGTGTGGACGGAGCTCGGAGAAGGCGACATGCAGCCTCTGTATCTCGTCCCCAGTACCGTGGGCAACGCGTTCACCCAGCTCATCACATCGTTTCAACTGACTCCACGACTCCGTGGGGCTCAGTGGGCCCTTGACGGCCGATATCACTGCTTCACTGCTGGGGGGCGGCCGGGCGGGGCGGAACCCACTCCTGCCAGGGGCTCACTGGGCTTCTGAAAAACGTCTTGTGATTTCCAGCCTGGGCACCGGGTGCGGCAGGGCTCACAGAACAAACGTCCTCAAGGCTCCAGAATAACGGGGCCCCCAAACCAACGTGCTGCTTTCAGCTCCCGGAGCCTGTTTTCTTCATGATTCACGAATGTCCCCGAAACTGGGGCCGGGGGCTGTGCCTGGAACAGGTGGAGCCACGCCCTTGGAGCTGGGCTGCCTTCAAGAGTCCTGTCCAGCATCTCCCGGAACCAGGCTGAAGTGGGCCTTCCCTATACATTCTAGGAACCCACCCAAAGCACAGAGTCATCACTCTAAGATGCAAAACACACTGGTGGTGACCAACTGCTCCACAGCAGATTAAATGTATAACAATATCATACATGGGATACGATTACGGGAAATTCCGAAGCTACTAAAAAGGCTGCTGTAGGGACTTCCCTGGTGGCACAGAGGTTAAGAATCCGCCTGCCAATGCAGGGGACAGGGGTTCGAGCCCTGGTCTGGGAAGATCCCACATGCCACAGAGCAGCTAAGCCCATGCGCCACAGCTACTGAGCCTGTGCTCTAGAGCCCGCGAGCCACAACTACTGAGGCCACGCGCCTAGAGCCCGTACTCTGCAACAAGAGAAGCCACCGCAATGAGAAGCCCGTGCACTGCAATGAAGAGAGCCCCCGCTCGCCGCAAGTAGAGAAAGCCTGCGCACAGCAACAAAGACCCAACGAAGAAAGGAAGGAAAGAGAGAGAGAGAGAGAGAGAGAGAGAGAGAGAGAGAGGAAGGAAGGAAGGAAGGAAGGAAGGAAGGAAGGAAGATGCTGCTGTAGAACCATCTTCATCAAAGGTGAGTCCCACACACCACTCACCCATGTGACCTCCGTGAGAAGCACAAGGTCAGGTACGTTTAGGGCTCCCTACCTGGCAGGGAACAGAAGACTCACAAGGGGCGGTGGGGGTGAGGTGCAGGAAGGGGCTGCTGCAGGGGTGTGGGCAGGGTGAGGGGAGCCAGCCGGAATGCTGAAGCTCCCAGGGCTGGCAAAGGCGGGGAGCGGATCACCCCTCGTCCTCAGGAACAGTGGAGGGAGCGTGTACAGACGCCCAAAGGCTCGCCGGAGAGAGCTCCTCAGCAGGAGCTGTGGATGGAGGGACAGGGGCACGGCCCCCCTGGCCCAGCAGGGAGGGGCCGGAGCAATGGACCCCCCAGCCTTACTCCACCCTGCCCACTGATCCCGGGCCCGGGCCTCCCACGGGTGAGCCAACGGGAGCCAGCGACGGAGGGCATCCTCCCCGGCACAGAGCTGGGAGGGGAGCAGTAAGCAGGGGGGGTCCAGGTGGACGGGTGAATCTCGGAGAATCAGGACACGGGTCCGGCAGCACACTCCACAGACACGTTTAGCTGCGTTCACCCCTGCCCCTGCCCCAAGCTACTGACCTTTCCTCCTGCAACTTTGGGTTCCCCTGACCTGGAACAGTTAACGACGCAGGACAAGGCGTATCATTCAGCAGGTGAAATGAACCTAGCGCACGGACTATATGAGCTCAGTGTGGGGCCAGAGGGAAACCTGCACTGTGGACAACTAAAGAGAATTTGCATTTTGTCCTCAGGACTTCTTTTTTTGCCCCCAATTCGATGATTTTTAGTAACTCTCCTGAGCGGTGCATTAATCAGTTTTAAAACATTTTCTTCCCCCAATAAGACCCCTCACGCCTAGTTACACACACGGCACCCCTTTCCCATCACCAGCCCCCCAGCAACCACGAACCTACTTCTGTCTCTACGGATTTGCCTGTCCTGGACTTTCACGTGATGGAATCGTACAATAAGTGGTCTTTTCTGTTTGGCTTCTTTCACTGCACACCACGTTTTCAAGGTTCACCTGTAACATGGGATTTATCTGTAGTTCATTCCTTCTTAAGGGCTGAGTTGTATTCCACCGTGCACCCTACCGTCTGTGCATTCACACCGCTTACCAGAGCACTTCCACCCAGAAACCAGCGAGAGGAACCCCACGCTCCAGAAAGACAGCCGAGTAGGGGAGGCACTCCTCAGCTGTGCAAGCAACCTCGGACCCAACCAGCTCCAAACCGCCCCAGCGAGCCTCATTCCCACCCCTCTCCCCAAGTTTGTGCCTGATCACTATTATTTCCTTAGTATCTTCCTTTATGTCGGCTCACTTTTTAAACTTAAATACATTTATTTTGAAAAGAAAATTCATATTTACTCATATTCACACTTTAAATGTAAAAATACTATCACTTGCCCGAAAAGAGCAAGAACCCCCCCAGAATAAACACCATGCAAACATGACAACCTGGCTCCAGGCTATGCAGAGCGGTTCTCCCTCAGGGAAGCAGGTGCAGGGAACAGCTGGAACAGAGTACCTTCCCAAGCGGCGGGGGGGGGGGGGGGACGGGCGGGGTCGAGGCCTCTAGAAGCAGCGGTACAACTGCTCGCCCATCGCCCAAACGCAAGGTGCACCTGCCGCTTCTGAGGCCCTGTCCTGCCAACCCTGAAACTCCGGCATCCAGGATCCCCAAGTGCGGAGGCTCGGAACTCCCCAGAAGCCGTGGTGGGAAGCTCCCGCAGAATCCCTGGCGTCCGCTGGTCAATTCCTTCCACGCGCACCCATGACACTCGGAGACGTGCCAGGCCCCGAGCAGACATTCGGGGCCAGGGGGCGGTGGCGGAAGGGCAGTGTGGATCTGTTCTGACTTCCAGGTCCTTGAACGTTAGGCCATTTCTCATTCCCATTAGTCACCCCGGGGTTGGGCTCAGCGCTGAGTATACAGCAGGTGTTCATTCAATGTAGAATGAATGATCCACAGACGTGCCATGAATGAGCTGGCTGGTAAGAGAGAAAAGACAGGCTGACATGACCCACCTGGAGATTACCCACACGGTGAGAAAGGGGCTGAGTTCTGAGCACAGGGCCTCTCGTCAGGAGGTGAAGGAAATCTCGGTGGACAAGGCAGCTTCTGGGCTGATTTACAAACAAGACGTTTAACCTCTAGTGATGGTGGAAGGGGAAACGTTTTTAAAAGACAACAGGAACAGAAGCTGGGAAAAGAGGCTCCAGCGTTCCCTCTGCTCCTGAGGGACGGGGGCAGCAGGGAGGGCTGTTTGGGGAGGCCCCGGAATGCCATCCTTAAGGCTGTGCCTGGGTCCTGAAGACGGTGGGAGCCACTGAATGTTCTTGAGCGAGGGTGGCCTGATCAGACTGGGCTCTAGCGTGACTCGTCCGGCAGCAGGTGTGCAAGGGAGGGAGACTGGACACAGGAGGACTCCCCCCACCACCTCCACTCCCATCCCACCCCCGGTGACTCCTACACTTGCTGAAACCCTCCCAAGTCACCGACCACACGTCCTTCTCCCCAACCCACGACGTGCCATTATCAGAGGTCCCCCGACAACCCCCTCCGACGTGCACCTGAGACCACCCGCTCTGCCCCAAGGCCACCACGCCGCCACGTGCCAGCAGCACCTCTCCCTGGACCACTGCACCAGCCACCCAACGGTCTGGCAGCCCCTCGGGCCGTGTACAATTCCTTCAGCCGCAGGAGGGGTCTTGTAAACCGCGACACACCGCATCACCCCCAAACGCCGACACGAGCGCCCCAAGGCTCCCCTTCCGCGCCAGCCCCCCAACGCCTGCTCCCAAGTTCACCAGCAAGAGGAAGCCGAGGGCAGCAGACCGGCACCACCGAGCAAGCGGTCGTGGCGCCTATTTTGTGCAGGTGCAGGAGCCCCTCCCGGAAGCCGGTCTCTGTGATATCACCCCCAGGGACTCTCCCAAGCTGGAAACATCTCCAGGGCCCCGGTGGCCCCAAGCTGGGATGGTCCCATGGCCATCGGGGAGGTGGCCCCATATGGCCTCACCCCGGCGGGAAGGAACATGGAGCGGACACACCAAGCAGAACGCTGCCTCATCAATATTCGTTACAGTCTCACCAACTGCCCACCCCCGGCGGGTCCTGGGGGAACCAGCGGAGGACAGACGTGAAAAACGGGCTCGTGAAGATGTTAAATAATTCAACAACAAGCAGACCCTGCCAAACCCGCGCGCTTTCTGCTCCGCAGTGGCATCAACGCTCGCCCAAGGCCTGGCCACCTCCGCAGGCCCGCCCAGCCCAGGGGATGGCGCTTGCCGGCCCCGTGGCCACGGGGCAGCGTGGCACCTCTAACGAGGAGGGAGACGGCGAGTCTTCACCTGCAGCTCCTCGCTCATTTCAGCGAGGCCCCCGAGGTCACAGCTGCAATAAGCTCACAGTTTATTTCAATAATGCTGATGCCGGCCAAGGCAGTCGGGGAGCCGTGACTTCGGGACGTGAACATGTCTGGAGAGAGAACCCAGCCGGGTGGGGCTTGGGCCAGTGTGGCCTGTCCACAGGGACAGCGTCGCTCCACTTCAGGGCCACATCTTTTGAGGGCCCCAGATTTCAAACCTGGAAGACATCGCCTAGGACAGAGGTAGCCTCTCACCAACGCTGGGTGTCCAGGGAAGAAGACATCCTAATAATTACTCATTGAATCGAGCGGCTAATGGATAATCAAGCCTATCTTCTGCAAAGTGAAGCCTAGCCCGAAAGCAAGGGCTAACTTACTTCTCTGGTTTCTTTTGTTGTCTCGGTGCAGTTCCCCGAAAAGCAGCACCGGATTTGTCTGAAGGTGCATTTCAACCTTACAGAACCTTCTCCCCAGGTGTGAAGGGCACGGCCCACCTGGACGCCCACGTCCTGGGACGTGTGGCTAAATGAGCCTTGCGGACGTCCGGCCACCCGCCCCTCACACGTCCCTTCCTCCAGATCCGTGTGGACGGGCTTCGGCTGCCAAACTCCCGTTACTATAATTAGCTGCCAACTTGGGAAGGCCTGTTTCTTAAACTGGCGTCACAAGCCACTTACCCCGTGGGGAAGGGAAGATGCGGGGGGCGGCAAGGAGTCTGAGGGAGGCCAGGGAGCAGGGGGCCAGTAGGGGCCCACAGTGTCTGGCTCTGAGGCCATGGGAAGGCCTCCAGCGGAGACCAGCGAAGACGGGGTGGGGATAGAGGGGGCGTTTCTACCCCTGAGCGCTGTGCCAGGTCCCGGGGGCAGAGGCCAGGCCTTCCCAACCTGGCCAAGGTGGGATCACCTGGGGGCGGGGCCCCAGAGGGTTGGTGGCCCTCCCGAGCACAGAGGCAGCTGCAGTCGGGGCCGCACGCGGCTCAGGGACTGAATCCAAGGGGCTCCTGCGCCAGCACCTGCCACAGAAAGGACGTTCCGCCTGCAATCCGTGATCTGGGAGACGAGGCCCGGCGCCCATGGTGACAAGGTTCACAAAGGACCCCAGGGCCAGGCAGCTGCCGGATCCGGCAGCTCAGTGTGTTCCAGAGATGAGCCGAGACCCGCCCAGAGATAGGAGCCCCCAGAGCGGAGAAGCAGGAGGCAGAAGCAGCGGCCGGCCCAGCCCACAGCCCTGCGTCCCCAAGAGGACTTTCTTTTTATTGTGATAAAAGATGCCTAACATGAAATTCACCGTTTTGCCGCGCACAGCTCGGTGGCATTAAGTACATCCACATTGCTGCGCAACCATCACACCCTCATCTCCAGAACCCTTCATCTTCCCAAACTGAAACCCTGGGCCCGTTAACCACTAGCTTCCCCATCCCCCAGCCCTGGGCACCCACCGTCTTACTTTCTGTCTCTGTGGACGTGACTGCTCTAAGGGCCTCATATAAGTGGGATCATGTAGTATTTGTCTATTTGTGACGGGCTTATTTCACTGAGCATAATGTCCTCAAGGTCCACCCATGTTGCAGCAGGTGTCAGAATGCCCTTCCTTTTTAAGGCTGAGTAATATTCCATTGATAGACCACACTTTCTTTATCGATTCATCTGTTACTGGACACTTGGCTTGCTTCCACCTTTCGACTATTGTGAATAGTGCTGCTATGAACATGGACGTACAAATACCTGCCTGAGTGCCTGCTTTCAATTATTTTGGGTACATGCCCAGAAGTGGAATACTTGGCTCACATGGTAATTCTATGTTTAAGTTTTTGAGGAACCACCATGCTGTTTTCCATAATGGCTGCAGCATTTTGCATTCCCACCAGCAGTGCAGAAGTTGGAAGGCTCCAATTTCTCCACATCCTCGCCCACTGGAAAAGAGTTACTAGAAGCAAACTCTGGGGTATGAGCTCTGTGGCAGGCGATGAAAAACATTCCAAAGTCAAACAGGTTTGGGAATCAGTGGGCATGTTTCTTTCCCACAGGACTCCTGAGAACTGTTAATACCCCTGTGAGCTCAGGGACCAGACAACGTCCGTGCAGCTGCTCCAGACTCTGCAGGCTTTCATCAGACTTGCTGAGGAAGCTGTGCTCCGAGAGGGTAGCCCAGGGACTGGCCAGTCCCCACGTCACAGGCCCACAGCACAGTAAGTACAGAAACCGAGTCAACATTCAGAAACTTTTGCGGCCATCTGACGGTGCCCTGACGTCCAAAGCAGGATTTTGTATTTCACCAAAGCATCAATCTCGATGGATTGAAAATAAAAAAAGGAACTGGGTAGGGGGTCGGGGAGGGCTTCCCCGTAAATGTGCACGTCAGGAGCTGGTCCGCCTGCCTGGCCATGCTTTGTAAATAACCACCCAGAATGTAATCTCTTAAGGAAAAAATAAATGCTTCACTGCATAATTGGCCTCTTCCGAGCTGGAGCTGCAGATGCGGGAGGAAATCACGGAAGGACAGAAGGTCAGGTTTAGAAGAACCCCTAAAAGGCTCAAGTTCTCCCGCTGAGATGCAAATCCTCTAGATTGCAGGCAAGTGGCTGCCCAGCCTCTGCCCACACCCCTCTGCCGGAAAGGGGGGTCCCCACCCCCTGGGCCAGGCTCCTCCTTCCCTGGTGAGTGACAAAGCTTTACCACACACTGAGCAGAACCTTCCTGTGTGAAGGGACTCCCGGTGGCCGAATTCCTCGGGGCTGGCAGACCTGCCATGTGAGAAGGAAGCTGGGAACGGACGGGAGAGGCGGGCGGGTCCGGCCCTTCCCTGCCTGTCACACCAGATCCGGAATCCAAGCCTCCACCTACGAGAGATACGCTTGGGACACCAGGGAGACGGCGGCCCTCTGCAGAAGTCAAAACAAAGGCATTAGAGGGAAAAGGAAAAGCTTATTAATTTTTGGGCCCCATTCCAGACTCCACACCTGGCCCATTTCAGCATTTTCTGAATTGACAGACTCAGGCAGAAGGAGGGAAGGGAGAAGGACATCTTGTGCCCTAGAAATTCACTGCCCCGAGCCACCTACCGAGGTGACGCTGATTTAGAATCACAGGACATTAATTAGCTTTCGGAGGAAGAGGGAGGCCAGCGCCATGTGGGGTTCAGAGCTGGGCTCTGGGGCTGGATGGTGGGGCTGAGTCCTCACCAGGCCACAGAGCCACTGCGCAACCTTGAGCAAGTTACTTAACATCTCTGAACCTCTAGTTCTTTATCTCAGAAATGAAGCCAATAAGATGCCTCTTGAGACTGTCGGGAGGTGTAACTGGGGGAAGGCAGGAAGTGGTGTCATCCAGGGCTGCACAAAGCAAGAGGGGGTGACAGGGGCCCTCAGAGCTGTGGCATCCTTAACTCTCCACCCAGGCTGGAAGTCCCCGCTACAGCTGGTCCAACCAGAGGGAGGGAGGAGACCGGCCCTGCCCCGGCCCTCCAGGTCAGAAGGAAGAAAGATGCTCGCCACACCCAGGTACCAGCCCCACCGGCAAAGCGTCCAGGCTCTCAAGGGACATGGCCAGCCCAAGAGCCACCGGGCCCGCAGCCCAAGCCTGGCGGCCCACCAGGTGTGTAGGGCCCCAACCCGTCCAGATCCAATTACCAACCAAGAGATGCTTTACCTTAAGCAATGCTGCCTAGCAACACAGGTGACAGTTACCTGGTTCCCAGGAAAACACCTAGAAAGTTAAGCAAAGGTCAAATTCTCATGCAAAAGAAAGGGTTCCCATAATCCACACGTATGACTCTTGGTTAACCCCATTACATAGACGTTAATGCGTTTATGACCACTAGGATTGGCATCACCCCATGGGACATGAATGTCCCTTTTATCCCCTAACGTAGTAGACTTCCCTTCTGACCAATTCATTTTATGGTCCCCACAGTACCTTTCGATCCTGGGGATTTAATGTAACTTTACATTGAATGACATTCAATGTCTGTGGGTTTTTTTGTTTGTTTTTTGTTTTGCGGTAGGCGGGCCCCTCACTGTTGTGGCCTCTCCCGTTGCGGAGCGCAGGCTCCGGACGCGCAGGCCCAGCGGCCATGGCTCACGGGCCCAGCCGCTCCGCGGCATGTGGGATCCTCCCGGACCCGGGCGCGAACCCGCGTCCCCTGCGTCGGCAGGCGGACTCTCAACCACTGCGCCGCCAGGGAAGTCCCAATGTCTGTGTTTAATACACCAAAGACAGAACAGTATTTTACCAGAAGCATTTCCCTCTAAATGCATGACATGAAGAGTTACCACAGAGAGGACTTTATTAGATTTCGTTATGATTTGGGCCCACTTTTCTCTCTTTGGAACATATGGGCAGTGTAAAAACGAAAGTTCATCAAATAGGATTCAATATGCATATATTTACTAGGCAGGCTGTAAGCGCCAGAAACACTTTCAGTCACACGTTCAACAAATATTCATTCATTCATTCACATGTTAGAAAACATGTGTGAGACACAGGCTGGGAGAGACAAAGAAAACAAAACAAGGCCCCTGCCATCAAGAATCTCAAAATGGGCATTCAGAAGGACACATAAATAAGTGTCTTCTCAGGGCTCTGATGAAGGTCTATCCACAGGGCAATGAAAGCAAGGATGAGAGAGAAATTGCCTCTGCCTGGTGAAGGAACAACTTAGCTTGGGTTCTGAAGAATGAATAGGAGTTCCCTACAGGAATGGGCATTCTAATCAGAGGGAACAGCATGTGCAAGGGAATGGAGGCAGGACAGAGGCTCAAAAGCAAGAAAAGGTTTGATGATCTAGTGCATAGGCTACAAGAAAAATCTAGAAAGGCTATGTGATTCATTAATTCATCACTTCTTAATTAGACAGGCAAAATAACTTAGAAATTAAGAACGGAGATTCTGACGCCAGTCTGCCTGGGTTTGAATCCCAAATCTGTCATCTAGTACCCGTGGGACCCCGGATTAGTTACTGAATCTCTCTGTGCCTCAATTTACTCAAGTGCAGAAAGATAACAATCATACTCAGATCACTGTTCATTCATTCAGCAAATAATTGCTGAGCACCTACTGTGTACCAGGAATCATTCTAGGCATGGGGAGACGTCAGGGAGCAAAACGAAGATTCCTGCCCCCTCGTAGCTCACGCTCTAGTGGGGGACGGGAAAGGGAGCAGAGGACGCACAGTAAGACAGGAGGGCGGCGGGGTGACGAGGACGGATGGTGCAGGGCCTGCGCCCACGCACCCTGGGTGAAGCGGGAGCCATGGGGCCCTGAGCAGAGAGGGTCGAGGGCCGACTTGGGTCTCGTCGGACGCTGTGGCTGAGGGCTGAGCCGGGAGACCACTTCGGAGGCGGGTGGGGGCGTGGCCCAGGCGGAGGTGGGGAGGAGTCGGATTCTGGGCTATCCCCGCCCCCAGATCTGGAGCCCACCCCCCAGGCCCAGCAGCCTCCCAAGTGGGGTGAGGCCAGGAGATGCCTTCCACCCTGACCCTCCCGGCCTCCCGCGCTGCCCACCCCTCACCCGGCCCCGCAGCAGGAGCCCGCACATTCTCCTACTCCCCTCACTCTCGGGGACTCGGCGGCAGGAGCTGCGATTCATTCTCCCACGAGCCCCGGGCAGCCTGGCTCCCGCTAATAAATGAACTGAAAAGTCAGTCTTTTCTGCTCCCAGCCCTATTGAGAGTCCCAGAGCCCGTCACGTGGGAACAAGGTGATGGTTTTTTTGATGACACTTGCTAAGAAGCGCAGAGTTGCCGTTTCTTCACACGGCTCACGGGAACACCCTCTTGTAAGAACTTCCCAGAAGCTTCGACTTCACGCAAGATCCCCATATTTAGCAGACAGGGAACCATGGAGCAGAGAGAAGGAAGGCTCTGCAGACGACCTTGCTGGGCTGGGACCGAGCTAGGCTCCTCCAAGGCGGGGCCCGCCAGCCAGCCTCCCCCTCCGCAGGCACTTCGCTCCAGGCTCCGCGAGACTGCACCTGCCCAAACCCTGAGACCAGCTGCGTGACCCTGGCCGAGTCAAGTCCCTGCAAAGCCTCCCTCGGTCAACCGGACGCAGGTGGCAATGACGGCCTAGGTGCAGGTGGTCAGAATGTAGGGCAGCGTGCACGAAAGGCTTGGTGAGAGGGAGACATGAAGAATTACAGCAATGACTTTCACTGACTTTATATGGATGTAGACCTTGGAACTTCGCAAAGCCAAAATCTTACTGTGACTTGCAAAGGCCTTAACATCTTTAAAAAAAAAAAATTGATCTGCTTTTAAAACATTACCGAACGCCTTCGCGTGGCCTGCAATGTGCCACATGATCTGTCCCTGCTGCTCCCTCCCTTTCCAGGTCGTCTCTGTCACCCCTGCCCTCCGGGCTCCAGACTCACCGGCCTCTTAGTTTTCCAAACAAGAAAACGTATGCTCACCTCAGGGCCTTTGTGCATGCTGTTCTCCTTGCCCAGAGCCGTCCCCTCCACTCAGTCCCTGCCAGTCTCCTTCCCTGTCCTTCCTCAGACTTCAGCGTAAATATGACTTCCTCAGCAAGCTCTCCCAGGCCGCTCAGGCTAAATGCAGCCCCTCGTACATTTTCTCCCTGTGGTGCTGAGGACAATTTCTTTTCAGTCTGAGAACTCCCTAAGGATGTCTGTCTGTGTTTTTCTTTTAACCACTAAAGCCCAGCCTGGCACCTGGCACCTGGTAGGCACGGGTGCAGATTATAGAATAAATAATGATGTGACGTTAGTTGGCACCAGTGGTGCACACATACAGAGAATTGCATACAGTGGTGCCAAATTCTGGGTTGCCTGAGTTCAAAACTCCCCTTGCCCTAAACAGCCCTTAGTTACGTGCCAATTTTTAAGGCTAGAGTATTGTTTCAGCTTGCCAAGATGTGAGCAACACATTATTATATCAGGACTGTATGCCCTTTGATGTATATACAATACGTTATGATAACAGCAGTTGGCACAGACTGATTGCTACTTAAATGTGAACTATCACTAGCATTACCAACATCATACACACAGACCGTTCAGCCCTCCAATGTGTCCTGAGTGCACAATGGGCCAGCCACAGCCGTCATGGGACACTGAGGTGGCAGCCCCCACCCCAGCTCTCAAGCTGTTCACAGCCTCCCGGGTGACAATTTAAACAGCAGAGCAAGAGATGAAAGAGCAACAGAGGAAGCAAGCCTGAGCTGTCCCGACTGCCCAGGGCTGACCGTCACATGCCTAGACCACAGGCCAGCGCACGAGACACAGGGGAGACGGCTGAGAGGTCAGCAGGGGCTTCGCCAAGGAGGACCTCACCAAGTGGGACTCACACTCATTTATTCATTCGTTCATTCTCCCCTCAAACTCACCAAGTTTGATCCTGCCCCAGGGCCTTTGCACATGCTGTTCCGCCTTTGCTGGAACGCTTCTCCCAGATCCATCCCTGACTTCTCTTCTGCATGGCTCAGCTCTCAACTAGAAAGTTAGTTTCTCTGAGAGCCTCACTCAGGCCAGCTCAGCTCACTCTGGAGGACTCTGCCTGGATCCATCACTTCCTAGCTGGGTGACCTCGGGCAAGTGACCCAACCTCTCTCTGCCTCACTTTCTTCACATGTCAAATGAGAACAGGAATCGTACTTATGGCGTTGATTTGAAGTTTGAGTTAATATGTGTAAAATACACAGAACAGTACCTGGCATATAGTAAGCGCTCCCTCTCTCTCTTTCTCTCTCTCTCTCTATATGTATACACATATTATTGTTCCCTGTGAAGTGGGGATTATAATGCCTTCTTGGCTTTCACTATCAAATGCAATAATGATTATGAATGTTTTCATAAACCATAAATTGTTATGCAAAGATAATCCTAATGTCATCAGACCTGGGTAATTCTAGTACTAGCAACCCATGCCAGGTGGCCGGGAGGGTGAAATGAGGTAAACGTGCAGTGTTCCGCACGGGGGCGGGCACCGCGAGGGGTGCTATTTAAGTGTCTGCTGTGATTATCGCCGACAACGTGAAACAGATGCTCTCAATGTGACTTCTGGGATCCGAATGGAATTTTTTAAAAATACAAGCTTCCTCTAGCTCTTGAATACTGGGTGTGTCTAATTTTATGCTTTAAAACTTTGGCATAGATTGCATCTGTGTGCCTGTGCGTCTGTGTGCCTGTGTGCATGTTCACGTGTGGTCTTCCTCCATGCGGGCTGGCGTGTCTCTACCCAGGGGAGGCATGTCCGGGACACGCCCACCACCAGGAGGACAGAACAAGGCACCACGGCCTATGGCTCCCCTTTGGGATGCAGCCCACCTTCCCCAGCAGGTCCCTTCCTGCCCTCTGTGGCCCCCCCATCCTGTGCAACCCCACCAAACACACACACACGTGCAGCACTGTCCCTCCACATGCCAGGCACCACCAGACTCTGTACCCCTACTCGTGCAGTCCCCCTGCTGGACCCCTTTCCCGGGCCCCCCGAAGACCCTGACTCGCTCTCCCGGAACCCCCTCCAAGCCCCTGTGGGCCTCCCCTGGCCTGCTCTGCTCACACCTTCCCAGCTCCGAGGCACTTCCTACACGTCCCTCCCCCGAGGCAGGCGTCCCCTCCGCCCTCTGGACCATCCTGGTGCTGCAGGGCTCTCGGGTGGGGTGTGGGCGCCCCGGCCCTGTGCCAGCAGAGCAGTCCCCGTCCTCTGCCTCGACCGGGTGGTCACCACCCCGGGTCTCATGCACTGCAGACCCGCCCTGCCCACCCCTAGGTGGGCTGTGACATCTCTCCAAGAGGACTCCCACGGGCCTTCCCTTCCCCAGGAGCCTGTCTCGATCCCCTGTGCTGGAGACACAGGAACTTTCTCTAAATTTATTTCCCCTCCTTGTTATCTCGTCCTGTTGCTGCCACCATGAATTACATCCTTGCATCTGGACAAGAGGGGTTACTGGGGTACCCCCAAATCACCCCTTCTGGGGGCTGGCCTGGCTGGGATTGAAAAAAAAAAAAAAAAAAAAAAGAAAAAAACTCCCAGGCAGGTTACGTGTGCAGCGATGGCGGGCTGGAGTGACACTGCCCGTGGGGGCCTGAGGCCCAAATCACAACTGTCCAATGCCCTGCACCGCACAGCTCTCGCTGTGCTTGATGAAAGCCAGAAAATGAGTGTTCCTTAATTCTTTTCCAGCATTTACAACTAATGAGAAATGTATCCTATTATTCCGGTCCTTGTGGCTTCTCACCATGAAAGCTAATAAATCTCCCTCGCTTTCCTGCGACCGTTGCTCGCGGGATTTATTTTGAAACGCGGTGTGAGTTTGCCGGCAGCCGGCACCAAGATGTGGATTTCTGCCGAGGCACTGGGGCAAGATGGAAGTGGGGGGGGGGTCCACGTGGGGAGCAGGGCCTCCGATCCCACAGGCCCGGGGCGAGGCTCCAGGGGTCCGACGAAACGCGCCAGCCGCGTGTGTCTGTGCATCCGATTGTCTTTGAGGGAGAAGATCCATCAGGCTCCTCCGTGGCATCGGAGACCCGGAGAAGGGCTCAGAGGGGGCCCCCATCAGAAGTAGGACTGGGCTGCACGGCCCCTCCCTCACCCGGTTGGGGGCTCCATTGACACCTCCCGGGCACCCGGCTCTCCAGGGAGGCACTGGGGCCCGGATCTCCCGCAATGCTGGGGTCGGAGGGGGTGACCATACCCTCCCAGCTGGTGGTCTGCGGGTGCCAGCCATGTAGGGACCTGCAGGCACCTTCCTCCGTCGGCTCAGAGGACGGGAGAGCCCAGATCCATCGGGAAACATCCCTGCTCGCAGGTGGGATCTGTGCACCCCATCCCACAACAAAATCCCCGAGGAGAGGGCCCAGGAGGACCCTCTCTGGGTAGATGCCCCCCATTGCCGGGCCTCTCTCTCCAGTGCCGCCCAATAATCCGAGCTGGTCACGGGGTGCTGGGGGTAGGGTGATGAGGGCTGGCCACTGAACCGGATGGGGCCGTGAAGACGTGACAGCAAGAGGAGGGCATTCCCTTTTGAGAGGGGAGGGAAACGCCGTCTGCTGTTGTTGAGGCCGTGCACCTGTCTTAAGGCTCCAAGCCTGCGCCCTCTCTGCCCATGGACATGGACCCAGGCCCCCCGGCGGCCTGGGCAGCTGAGGAAAAAGCCCCTGGTGCTAGTGACAAACGGCCAGGCAGATTATTCTCTCATCTGAGAAACACGTCAAGTCACTGCCACTGTGGCTTTACAGACCGCTTGTCACTCGAAGGTACGAGGCGGTAACAGACTTGGGGGGTTGGGCGCATAGCGGGGACCCTCTGGGGAGGCAGGTCTTTAAAGCCTGCTCTCACATCGCCCCTCGGGCTCACCTGAGGAGCAGGCAGAGGCAGGAGAGAAGGGCCCCGCTGCCTGTAGATGGGGGACCCTCCGCAAGAGACGCAGCTGCTTGATGCCTGTTTCCTCCCGCAAGGACCCGCTGAGGGTGGCCGTGACAGTGGCCTTGCTGGCACAGCTGACGTCTGCTAACCGCCACTCCCCTCAGCCTGATACAGACAAGTTCAAGGCGAGACCGCTCTGCCAGCTCCCAGGCGGAGGGTGAGTGGGAGACCCGGCCCTTAGACGGGCAGCTCAGCAAACCAGAGCCCAGATCCCGGTCTGGACGTCTCAGGCGCCCCAGCCCCGGGGACGCGTCCCTCACAGCCTGGCCATGCGGGACTGGAGACCCCGACGACCCCCATCTGCCAGAGTTTTCCAAATGAAACCGGCCACCCTGTCTCCTCAGCTGACATTTCCGGGGGGCTGGGCCTCCTGCCAGGAGTGGGGCCCAAGTCTCTGCCCTGCTTTCGCTCGTGGGGAAACTATGGTTCCAGGTGGTCCTAAAGGCGCCCCAAACCTCCCTCCCCACTCACGTCACCCGGAAAGTCTGGAGAGTTTTCCAAAAAGAAGAAAGCTGGTGCCTCGTGTGGATTAGTTCACTCCAGCCACACATCGGCCCCAAGAGGTGGGTCCCACGTTCACCCCCATTTGTCAGATGAGGAAACACAGCACCCAGGCTGTCTGGCTCCAACCCAGGCTCTGAATGACCACAGCCCGTGGCCTCCAGAGAGGAGCCTGGTGGAGAGAGCGGAAGAGAGCTGCAGTCAGCCGAGGTCTCCTGAGACCCAGGTGGACCCCCTCCAAGCCTCCGCTCCTCACCCACTGTGCACCTGCCTGCACGTTCTCCAGCAGCGGGAGGCTTGCTACCTTCCAGAGGCCTTCACCCCATCCTCAAGCACTTCCCTCTGCCGTCGAGCTGAGCCCCCTCTGCCTCGTCGAGGGAAGAGCATCCGTGACACCCCCAAACACACACACACACACACACACACACACACACACACACACACACACACACACAGAGATGCAGACCTCTGAAGGTGCCAACTCCACGCAGGGCCTGCGCTGGGGCTGCGACACGGTGGAAGGGGCAGGGCCGCTGCCTTCACCTCCCAGGCTGGCTCTCTGCACCTGGGCCTTCTGGCCTCTGCTGGACACAGCCCATGCTGCCCTCCTACCCCTGCTGGCCGGACCTCGAGTGTCCCGGGGGCTTTGGGGAGGGCAGTTCTGCTTGTCCACGGCTGAGGGCCTGGTCTGGAGACCCCAGGGGTAGCCAGAGGCCGCTCCACACTTACTACCAGCCCCTGATGCTCCCGCCCGCGGAGCAGCTTCCACGCTCCCCTGGATGCCCTGTCCCGAGGCGGGGGCCGTCTCAGGGAGACCTCACCCTGTCCCCCCACCCAGAGCGTCTCTGCTTTTCTCTGATGTATACATCATGGTTCCGTAGAAGATTGCATTTAGAGAGAAGGTTCTGCTGATAAAAAATTAAAAATATAACAAGTCTGGAAACCTCTGCCATCCAAGATCCATTCCTATGCGTGGACCGTCCGGAGTCAGGGTGGCCCAGAGCAGTCGCTCAGGCAGGGGACTCACAACCCCTGCGGCACCCAGCGTGCAGGAGGAGAGAGGATCGGCTGACCCCCGAAGGCTGCCACGCCAGCCGACGACGGGGTGGAGGGCTGTCTGCACATCCGGGGCCCGCAGGTCGCCCCAGCCACGGCCAGCCCGGAGCCTCTTGGAGACGGTGCGTCGGACCACCCTTCTGGAGCGAAGCCTTCCTCCTGTGGGTGGTTCTCAGCTACGGATGGCAGGAAGGAGGGGCTGCTGGCCTCCTGTCTCCCGGAAGCATCAGCAACGGTAGAAGCCGAGGCGAGGCAGACGTGCTTCGCCGGAGACGGCAGGGGCCGAGGGCCGGGCAGCCCCGCTCCCCCGGCGCCGGGGGCCCCGAGACCAGGAGAAGTTCCGAGAACAGCCTGACCGTCAGGCTGATCCTCCTCCTGCAGGGCCTCCTCTCACGGTCCAGGATAAGCTGATACGGGTGTCCCTTGTCCCCTGACGGCCTCCCTCGTAGAAGCATGTGGATTTGCAGCTCTCCATTCCTGGGGAGGTAGTTTAGCAGAGAGGGGAGTAGCTGGGAGCAGCGGGTTTCCGCTCTGCCTCTCCCGCTGCCTCGCTGGGCGGCCCTGGGAGCCCCCTGCATCCTTCTGGGCCAGGCTCCCTCATCTGTAGATGAGGCTGCACGGCGATTAGGAAAATCAAACGGCAGGTACGTCCTTTCACTTCTCCACGCGTATCCGTGCAACACCTGCTCCGAGCCAGGCGCTATTCCAGGTGCTGGGGACGCAGCAGCGAGCCGGGGGTGGGGGGGGGCGGCGGCCCCGCTTGTGACCGGAGCTGAGGGCCAATTCCCAGCCGGTCTCACTCGACGCCTCGCTGCCGCCGCCTAAATCAACAGCTGATAGAGAACAGCAGCTGATAATTAAATACAACGCCACCTATTTTTTGAACACCTAGAGACAGCTCCTCTACACAAGTGCAGAAACAGCTGAACTGCAACATTACACACCAACCGCCCAGTGATCATCAGTCGTCAGGGTAATTCACCCATCAGTCAGGGTAATTCACGCAGCGGGCCCTGGGCTCGGCATACAGTGGGGCGAAATAAACGTGTGCTGACTCAATGAATGGGGAGGTCCACCGTATCAGAATATAGTAACCCCGGAGAACGGACAGCAAGCCTTTACGCCCTCGAGCGTGTGCCCCACGAACACCTAGTACCGATGATGCCCGCTTCTGCTCCCAGGCTTGTGATAAACCCGTGGCCAAGGGCTGTCAAGAGAGAACAGAGGGCTTCCTTCCCCGCCAGACCCCCCAGCTATCAAGACCACCACGCAAACACCTCGAAGACAAAACAGCACTGGGAAAGGTACCGCGGGGCTCTGGGGGTGGCAGTGTGTGTGTGGGGGGGGGGGGGCTCCCGTGACACTGCCAACTGGGAACCCCAGCTCCACACCCACTGAGGAATCCTTAGCACCCAGGGGGGTCACCCAGACGGAGTCCACAGTCTTGGGGAGCCTCTATTGCTATGACGACGCCACAAAACAAATGGCCCCAACTTAGTGGCTCAAAGCAGCCACCGTTTATCATCTGTCACAAGTCTAGAGGGTACCTGGGTCCCGGCCTGGGCTCCGCAGACCTTGTTTCTGCGGTCAGTGGGCAGTCGGGCGGGGGGCTGGCCGGCCTGGGTTGGCCCAGGAGCAAATGACTGGCAGTCAAATCCATAGAGACAGAAAGCAGGATGCTGGGTGCCGGGGGCTGCGGGAGGGGTATGGGGGGCGTTAGTGGTTAACGGGGACAGAGTTTCAGTCTGGGAAGATGGAACAGTTCTGGAGATGGACGGTGGGGGATGGCTGCACAACAGTGTGAATGTTCTTAATGCCACTGGACACTTAAAAATGGTTCAGATGGTCCATTTTCCATTCTGTGTATCTTATTACAATGAAAAAAAATAAGAAAAATAGGGACTTCCCTACAAGACAAAAAATAAGAAAAATAGGGACTTCCCTGGCAGTCCCGTGGTTAAGACCTCGCCTTCCAGTGCAGGGGTGCAGGTTCGTTCCCTGCTCAGGGAGCTAAGTGGTCCACATCAAAAAACAAAACAAAACAAAACCTTTAAAAAAAAAAGAAAAAAGAACGAAAAACAGTAGTGCAAAGGAAATACGGACGTGGCAAAGGCCGTGCTGGCGGGTTTCAGAAGCCTCCTGTTACAGACCCAAGTCCATCTGAAAATCCTCTCAGCCTGACACCCTGCCCTGCGAGGCTCAGGCCTGGGGGCAGGCAGTGCCCTCAACAGGACCACCCGCTGACAGCGGGGCAGCCCGGCTGCTGTGCGCCCCCCACTGCCCGGTCTGCAGCCAGGTCCAAAGGCCTGGCGAGGCAGCAGAAGGCAAGGTCAGGACAGGCTCTCCCCGGTCAGGTGAGCAGCTTGCTAAACTAGCAGGACTGACGTGGGAGGGGGCTCTCACCGGCCAGAGGTGGCGCTCCCGCCAGGATCCCGCAGACCGCCCTCCCCGATATGGACAGGTATGATCGGCTAGGAGGCCCCGTCCTCGTGGGGCTGCAGGGCCGGCGCCGTCTGCAGGGGCTGGAGTCTCGCCGACCTCCCGACCGGGGCTGCTCCTTGAGCCCTGCCCCCCCACCCTGACCACTCTCTCCAGGAACGCTTCAGAGCCGGCGGCACGACGGCGGGAGGCTGCCTGTGGGCAGTATTCGGCCCAACTCCTGCTCTCCCTATAGCACCTGCTCCTGAGCGCTGCAGAGGAAGCTGCAACCTCATCCACAGCCGCCTCGACCTCCAAAGGCTACTCAAACGCACCTACAGCTGTGCGCCTGCCCCCCTGGCTTTGCCCCATACCTCCCAGACACCCCAGGATGTTCTGGGGCCCCACTCCGTTCCCCCAGGTAACACGACCCCTAACGGCCTGTCCCCCCTCACCTCCTCCACTGCCCAAGCCCCGCCTCTGGACCCCCCAGGTCAAGCCCCCAGCCTCTGTCCGGGGACAGCCCGAGGCACAGGCGGGGCCTGGGACGGACGCCCGGGTTCCCGTGGCCCCGAAGCCCCGCGGGCTCTCAGGCCACCTGGCCCGACACGGCACCCTCTCCCCTCTGCCCTCACCCTGTCAGCGAGCCCTCTCCTCACTCCGCTCCTTTCACCCAAAGCTGGGCCAGACGTTTGTTTCTCTCTCATAATTTTCACTCCGTGAGCTTTGACCCGCAGTTAGCGGTGTCACAACCACTGACAGCCTTGATGCCATCACATCAGCAGCCTCCTCAGTTGTGTGTCAAGTAGAAATTTGATAAATGGGCCCCACGCAGATCTCAGGGCAGACTTCCAGGCTGGGAGGCGGGGCTCCGGGGCCTTCTTCTGGGCTCCCAGCCACCCCAGGGCCACCCCAGGCTCGTTCCTGACCTCCCACGGAGGCGGGACTGCCTCCCAGGCCCCAGGAAACGCGGCCCCAGGGGCTCCTCCCAGGGCCCGGGGCTCCTCCCTGGGCCCAGGGCTCCCGCTGACCCTGCGGTCTCCTGTCCACGAGCCTGGGCCGTCTGCTCGACCGTCCTCCCCAGCATCCTGCCTGCGGTCAAGGCCCAGCTTGTGACGGTGCAGGCTCCGACGGCCTAACGCCCGGGATCGGGAACCACCACCCACCCCCGGAGTCACCGGGACTCGGGTATCCCCACCTCCAGCTCCCTTTCAAAAGCGCAGGCAGGGGATGCTCTGGACTTAGAAACCGGGGCTCTTTCCAAGTTTCCAACTGCATCTTTGCAGCCATTGGAAATTCAGACTCTGCGCTGAGGCAGGAGGACCTGGGCTTCTCCCCCGAGCTTCCTAAAGGTGTTTCTCACCAGATCAGCGCCTGCTGAACAAAGGTGCATCCCCACGGGCGCTCAAGGCTGCGTGTGTCCAGGCCTTCCAGCCTCCTCTCCCCACCTCCCACCCTCACTCCACCTGTGCCCAGACCCCAGGCGGTCTGAGCCCCTCTGGTTTCTAATCAGGCTCACATGTCCACCCCTCAAAACCTGCTCCTGTGCCACTAGAGACTGTCATACTAAGTGAGTCAGACAGAGAAAGTCAAATACCATATGATATCGCTTGTATGTGGGATCTAAAATATGACACACTTGAACCTATCTATGAAACGGAAACAGACTCACACACATAGAGGACAGACTGGTGGTTGTCAAGGGGGAGGGGCTGGGGGAGGGATGGAGTGGGAGGTTGGGGTTAGCGGATCTAAGCTATTATATAGAGAATGGATAACAACAAGGCCCTACTGTACAGCACAGGGAACTATAGTCAATATCCTGTGATAAACCATAATGAAAAAGAATTTTTTTAAAAAGAATGTGTGTGTGTGTGTGTGTGTGTGTGTGTGTGTATATACATACATATATATATGTATATGTATATGTATATGTATATATATATATATACATATATATATATACATATACATATACCTATATATATATATATATATACCAGCTCCTAGACTCCCCATGGAATGGCCACCTCTCTCTCTGCTGGGAGCCCCCCACCCTTCAAGACCCGTCCTCACCGTCCCCTCTTCCAGGGGACCTTTCCTGACGGCTACAAACCATACATGGTGTCCTGCTTCCTAAGAACTCTTTTCCACCCTGTAACAAGGATGGCTTACATTTATTGAGTTTCCCCACCCGTCCGGGGAGGTCCCCTCCTGCACTGTCACCTCCCGCACACCTGAGTTCTGAGACTTTATTTTGTTGTGGACTAAGTATCTTGTCTGCTGCTGCTACGGTTAATGCTGTACAGCCTGGCTCCACATTGCCACAAACAAGCTACAGGAGGACATTTCCTTCTTGGCCTCTCTAGGGCTGGTCACAAGCTTTCGGGGACACCGCAATATACATATATATATATACATATACATATACCTATATATATATATATATATACCAGCTCCTAGACTCCCCATGGAATGGCCACCTCTCTCTCTGCTGGGAGCCCCCCACCCTTCAAGACCCGTCCTCACCGTCCCCTCTTCCAGGGGACCTTTCCTGACGGCTACAAACCATACATGGTGTCCTGCTTCCTAAGAACTCTTTTCCACCCTGTAACAAGGATGGCTTACATTTATTGAGTTTCCCCACCCGTCCGGGGAGGTCCCCTCCTGCACTGTCACCTCCCGCACACCTGAGTTCTGAGACTTTATTTTGTTGTGGACTAAGTATCTTGTCTGCTGCTGCTACGGTTAATGCTGTACAGCCTGGCTCCACATTGCCACAAACAAGCTACAGGAGGACATTTCCTTCTTGGCCTCTCTAGGGCTGGTCACAAGCTTTCGGGGACACCGCAAACAGCAACAAAAGGTCTGTGGACTCAAAGAAGCCAAGCCAGGTCCTCGGGTTTGGACCAACCACAGAGGGGATGCCGCCACACCAGCCACCATCACTGCTTGCCTGGATTGTTGCAATGGCCTCCACCCTCAGCCCCTCAGGCTCCTCCCCATGCAGCGTCCAGGGGGGTCCAGATCCAGATCATGTCCCTCCTCTGCTCAGAAATGTCCATGGCCCGCCCCTCCCTGGGCTAAAAGCCAGAGTCCCCCTCGCTCACCCTCAGCCACTCGGGCCTCCTTGCCAT
Organism: Physeter macrocephalus; assembly: GCF_002837175.3. Taxonomy (NCBI): domain Eukaryota; kingdom Metazoa; phylum Chordata; class Mammalia; order Artiodactyla; family Physeteridae; genus Physeter; species Physeter macrocephalus. The sequence goes on from NC_041231.1 coordinate 7,104,724, forward strand.
TCCTCCAACATGCCAGGTGCATGCCTGCCTCAGGGCCTTTGCACCGGCTGGGCCCTCTGCCTGGCTCGCTCTTCCCAGATAAGCACTTAGCTCACTCCCTCGCTTCCTTTAGGTCTAAAATTCCAACAACGTCTCACCCACCCCAGTTCTCCCTGCCCCTGCTTCCTTTTTCTCCTCTCCACATTTCCTGTCTAACACACTAAATACTGTACAAATTTATCTCAGTTACTATCTGTTTCTCCCCCCTGCAGTGCAAGCCCATTAAGACAGGGATTTTCTTGTTCTCTGCACTGTCGTAACCTCTCAGCACCTGGAATGATGCCTGGAATGAGCAATAGGTGCTCGATAAATACTTCTTGAAGGAATGAATGGTGTCGGCTGAAAGAACCCAAGCACACAGGAATACTTTGAATGTTGCTGTGATTCCCAGCCTGAAAAATGCAGGGGAAAACCTCGAGAAGCTGACTGTCACAGGCAGGAACCAGAGGACGGAAACCACAGTGTTTACACACCAGCATCTGAAAGGGTGAAATATCTGGAGCCGGGGCGAGGAAGACAAAGGTCCTGATAAGGACTGCAAAAGATTCCTGAATTAAGGGCCCAAGCCAGGCATCCTCGCCTGCTCAGAGGGCTGAGCAACAACTCCTGGACCTCGTGCCAGAATTAGAGACCGGGCAGCAGGTTCAACAAAAGCATCCCTCGGGGCTGAGTGCTGAGACCACGAAGCCCCCAAAATGGGGGATTTCTGACCTCAGGTGGCTCGCAGCTTAACAAGCAAGGCAGCAGCAGCAAACACAAACCCCAGCTCACTAGAGATCAGATGCTATTTTAAGCGCTTAGCAAACATTAACCCATGTAAGCCCCAAACAGCCCTATGGGGTCGGTACCACTATTATCCCCATTACACAGATGTGAACACTGAGGCACAGAGAGGTCTAGTAACTTGCCAAAGGGTACGGAAGCTGACGTCGTGAGTGGCACAGCCCAGATTCGCACCCAGAATGTCAGACTCCAGAGAAAGTGCAAGGCGTCCAGAGAAAGGGCATGACACCCCCTGGGCAAATGATTCCTCCCTGGAAATAACACCTCACCCCCAGACAGCATGTAAGATGCAACTCCGGCCAACTCAGCTTGCATGTCGGTTACTGGGTGGTGCAGTGACACCAAGGACGGGGTCGGAAGAACTCGCACCAAAGTCAAATGGAGCCTCAGGGATGCTCTATTATAAAATGCATTTCGGTACTGCCTTAGAGAACATGAAGTTCAACTCCATTTTCATGAAAATTACATCCATCAAAATATTAGAGAAGGAACAGTCAGTGTTTGATTTCTAAAATGCAAGATGTATGTGCACACCAGGTGAGAAATGTAATGATACTCTTAAGCAACTCTATTTTTGAAGCATCAGGAGCCTCACTTCTGGGGAGATCACTGCCTGCAGGGTGGCCATCGTGTATCTGTGCCCTCGGCCCGCACGGCCCCGCGCCTGCTCCCCGGGGTGGGGGGGCGCTGGTAGACGCCCAGCAAAGGGTGCTGGAGGCTGAACTTGGAGGCCCGAGTGGATGGGGCACTCCCAGCAGTGCCCTGGGCACTGCCCACCGCCTGCCACCCCTCCTCCCTGCTCTGCGAGCCAGCAGTGGTTCTCAGCACATTAACCACCTGCAGCTGCGCCCGGACGCAGACCCCCGAGGGTCTGACCCCGAGACTCAACACGATGTCAACATCCTGACAAAGGCCCACGTGGAACAAGCCACATCCACGCAGCCCTCGCCTGGCTCTGCCCTCGATGACCCTGCAAACGTGGAGAAACATCCGGAAGGGCTGGGCTGAACCTCCACGTCCAGCAGCGCTAGGAGCTGCATCCATTTTAATTAAAGACTAATTTTCTGGCACGGAGGAAGGAACCAGGAGCGGGTTATAACCTTTCCAAACCTGCCGGGTTTCACCAGAGAGCAGGCGGGTGGGAGGGAGACACAGGTGTCGGGTCCAAGGGAGGGAGAGGTCACTGCAGCCTGGGCCCTGAGGACGGGGCTGGTCCCTGATCCTGGGACAACGGGGCGCAGCCGTGGACAGGCCTGCATGGGAAACGCGGAACTGGCGCCTGGATTCCAACGGGCCCATCACCCCAGCTCCCGCCCCTGCCCAGGGCTTCCTCCAGGCCGAGAGCCTCAGCTCACACAGGAGAAAGTCTGTACGAAGGACAGGTGGCTCGGGGACCCAAACAGTAAGAAGGGGCTCTTCTTGGTGGCTGGAAAAGCTTCGCACGGTTGTAATGACTGAGCTGCTTCCCAAAATGGGGAGCCTGGTTTTCCAACTAGCTTCAAACCCTTAGGCCAGTGGTGTCTAATCAGAGGCAATTTCCAACCCAACCCCAGGGGCATGGGTGACGCCCGGAGACATTTTTTCATTTATTTATATACTTTTAAACAAAACTTGCATGTATTTAAGGTGCATGACACGATGATTTGATGTACATACAGAATGAAATGGTTCCTACAGTCAAGCTAACTCACCATCTCTTCACAGTTACACTTCATGTGTGCTGAGAGCCTGAAATCTACCCCCTCGGCATATGTCCTGTGTTCAATCCAGTCCTACCAAGTAGGACCATCATCCCTGTACCCGAGATCTCTAGACTTGCCATCCTACATAGCTGCAACTCTGTGCCTGTCTGGAGACAGTTTTCATTGTCGAGACTGAGGAGGGCACGCTACTGGCATCTCGCGGGTTGAGGTCGGGGAGGATGCTAAAGGTCCTACGACACACCAGGTGGATCCCGGACGAGGAGCTGATTACCTGGTGCAAGACATCAAGGGGCCCAAGGTCGAGAAACTCTGTCAATAAACAGGTGGGCCCTTCGCTGAAGTGGTCTCAGGAAAAGAAATAATAATAGTCACTATTATCTTATAACACAACATATTATAACGCGCTTCTGATAGAGAAGATGTAAAAGTTCTGGAGATGGAAGTGATCGTTTCACAAGAAGTTAATGTACTTAATGCCACTGAAGTGGACACTGAGAAACGGTAAAAATGGTAAACTTTACGTTATGTAGACTTTACCATGGTAAAAAAAAAAAAAAAATCTACAAATTATCTTATTTAATTACATCGTATACATTACCTGATTATAATCACTTCGTAATGTTGAGCGCACCACACGCCAGTCCCCATCATAACCGGGACACTGGTCCCATCCTTCTCCCCACTGGAGGGGCACAAACTGAAGCCGAGGGGGTAGAGCGACGCGTCAATGGCCCAGGTGGGGAGCCTGGCGGGCTCATCAACCCCCAAGCGGCCTTCGGGACAGTTCACTCAGCAAACGGCACTGCCTCTGTGCCAGGCCCTGGAGAGGCAGAAACCCCGCCCCTCGGGGGGCTGGGCCACGCCGGGGAGCCGGACCGTGGACCAGGAAGAAAAGCCAAGGGGACACGCAGTAAGGCACGTCAGGTGGCAAAGGCAGTGGAGAGAAGCCAAGAGCAGAGCAGGGACAGGAAGCCGGGGGGACAGGCACCCACTGCGAAGGCATCACCGGAGTAAAGAGCTTCAGGGGCCCAGGATCCCCACCCCACCCCAAGGAAGTGGCCCCTACTCCTTCTCTGCTCCTCAGCCCAGGACCTGCTCCTGCCCTGGTGCTCTGCCACCCTGCTGTGTGTTCATAGGCAATTTCCATAGCCTCTCTTTGCCCAGTTTTCTGTTCTGTGAGATGGGAATGCTAACCAAGATGTCCTTCAGTAAATGGATGGATACATAAACGGTGGTCCATCCGTACCATGGAACATTATCCAACACTGCAAAGAAAGGAGCTGTCAAGCCACGGAAAACCATGGAGGAAACGAAGTAAAAGAAGCCAATCTGAAAAGGCTACATGCCGTATGACTCCGACTCTGTGACGTTCTGGAAAAGGCAAAACTATGAAGACAGTAAAAAGATCAGGGGCAGACGAGGGTTGGAGGAGGGGGAGAGAGAAACAGGTGGAGCCCAGGGGATATTTAGGGCAGTTCAACTACTCTGTATGGTACCGTTACGGTGGGTCCGTGTCATCACACATTTGTCCAAACCCACAGAATGCATATCGCCAAGAGTGAACCCTCACTAAACTGGACTTTTGCCACTAATGATGCAGCAGCGTTGGCTCATCCATTGTGATGACCGTGCCCCACCAATTCAAGATGTTAATAAGAGGGGAAACTGGAAGGGGTATATGGGAGTTCTCTGAACTGAATGCTGAGTTTTCTTGCAAATCCAAAATATTATTTAAAAATTGTCTATTTAAAAAAAAAAAAATGTAGAACCTGGAGAAGCTGACAGAGTCAGGGGACGGTAGCCAGTGAGAAGCAGAGCCAATAGGGGAACCGAAGCATCTCACCACCCGCCCTGGAAGTGCACCCTCTGCCGCACCCCGCTCACCACTAGCCACTGCCAGAAACCTAGGGTCTCTTCTGTGGTTCTAAACATCAGCCCCTGCCCATCTGTGAGTCTTGGGCTTGGTCACAGCAGCCCCCAAATCTGGGCTTCTGACCACCTCCACCCACCTCCCTCGCCCAAGCCTACCATCCCTCTGCTGGGCCACTGCTGCAGCCCGTGCTTTCCCTCCTTACAGTTTCCGGCCACGGCCAGAGAGGTCTTCTACAACGATGGCTTGGACCTTATTCCACAGCGAGCAGAGCAAAATCCCACACACCCCCCCACCGAGTCCCCACCAACCTCTCTGCTTCACCTCCACTACCCTCAGACGCGCGGACACTGGCACGTGACGTTTCCACTAGAACACGACTCGGCACACAGTCGGCTCTCAGTAAACACTGCTGAACATCCGAAGAAATGAAAAGCCCCCAACGTGCTGGATAGATGTTATCATCTGCATTCTATGGATGGGAATCAGGGAAGCACTGCCACCCCCCCCGCCGGGGCCTGGATGATAATGAACGCTGTGTTTAAGCCATAACTGTTCAGGAAGCGTATGTTAACTTGATCGCAGGAGACCCGTTACACTGTTGCCGTTCAAAACTCAGAGCTTTGGAACCACCCCCTCCGGTCCTTAGGATCCCCGGCCACCTGCTGCCACTCTGATTATTATTATTATTTTTTTTTGCGGTACGCGGGCCTCTCACTGCTGCGGCCTCTCCCGTCGCGGAGCACAGGCTCCGGACGCGCAGGCTCAGCGGCCACGGCTCACGGGCCCAGCCGCTCCACGGCACGTGGGATCCTCCCGGACCGGGGCACGAACCCGCGTCCCCCGCATCGGCAGGCGGACTCGCAACCACTGCGCCACCAGGGAAGCCCCACTCTGGTTATTGATCGATGCCGGGAGGGGGCTGGCGGGCCACCACCGTCGAGCCGGGGCTGCCCAAGGGGCCACCTGTTGTGGCGCTCTGTGGGAGGATTTTCTGCATATGCAGTTATTAATGACTTTATTTATGTACCAATATTTAGTACCTCTTGCAATTAAGCAGATCTGCTTTCAAAATGACTAATTAGAACAGTCATGCTGGCAGGGAGAACGCACAGCGTTCCAGCAAAAGTTGCCCCTGCCAGAGACGAGCCCAGGCGCTGGCTCTCAGGGAGCGGCCTCGGCTCCCAGCCCTGGAGGGCCCTGGCAGTGGGGAGCAAGAGGAGGAGAGGCGCGGGGGTGGAGGGAGAAGGGCAGGAAAGGTGCAGTCCTCAAGCCAGGAGCCTTAATTCGTACGGTGCTTGTTAACTGTGTTCTCCGGCCTGACATTTTCTGCTACCTGGGAGCCAACAGAAAGGTATGCGGCTGCCTTGTCTCAGGCTGACATTCTGGGGAGAGCCCACGGAGGGAGCCTGTACGGTGATGCAGAGACCCAGACCAATATAGGTTGGTGAGTAAAACCGTTACTAATGACCGACGGGCATCTGTCCTCGCAGCAGCGTCACTGATTTCCACCCTGTAAGAGGCAAGGCTTTGTCTCTCATATTTTTCACTCTGAGGGGACAATTTTTGGTCAGAACAGGTGCTCCTAGTAAAGGTGGCGGCAAGCCCTAGCTCCTGGGGGCATCGTCACCAAGCCTGGCGCAAGTCTCAGCGTCCCAGGTGGTCTGAGAACGAGTGTCCCTCGCAGGCGCCTGAATCTGCCTTCATCTACCTGACCCACAACTGCCCGTTCCCTGACGTCCAGCTCACGCTCCTGCTCTGTGCCAGGAGCTGAGCCAGAGCTGAGGACACGGAGACCAAGATGGCCCAGGGGCTAACCCTGACCTTGACCCCAAGGTCCCCCAGGTGGGTGACACGGACGTGGAAACAGACAACCACACTGCCCAGAGACCCGGGGTACAAGGCCCAGCCAGGGAGGCCTCCTGGAGGAGGTGGCTCAAGGCTGAGGGGAGGGGGGTCCCCTGGGCCGAGCAAGCCCACGGAGGCAAGAAGCGCGTGGTGGATACAAGGAGCCTCGGGAGTGGCCCATCCTGATCCCCGGGGGCTGGCCTCTCACCCCTCACTTCCGCTGCTCTCTGCTCAAGGTCACCCGCTGGAGGCTGTCCTGATCCACCTGCCTAAAAATGCAGCCCATCACTCCCCACCTCCCAGCCCTGCTGGACATTCCAATCCCCACGGACCTGCTTCTCTCCTGAGTGCCTCTCCCCCCGCTAGCACGTAAGCTCCCCAGGACAGGGCAGCCTGGGGGACGGCACAGAACCTGATACCCAGTGGGAACCCCAAACACAGCCTGGATGGATAAGTGAGGAATAAAGAGCTTCAAATCCACCTGCAGCCCACAGGGCCGAGCCGCAGGGCTCCGCCAGGACCCTGGGCAGCGGAAGCCCGTGGGGACGGCGCCTCCACCCTGCGCGGAGGCAGGGCTGCCCCGTGCGGGGGAGGGGGCACCGCTTAGTATCAAGAGAAGCCGGGAATCAGGCTTTATGTGAAACCTCCTGATCTTTAAATGTTGCCAACTAATTCAGGTTTTAAATTTATATCTCTGTAGGTTGGGTGTGGTCTCGGGAGCCCAATTTGCCAACTCAGAGGGTAAGCGGAGAAAAGGAGGGAAGAGGGGTTTTCACAGCAGAAGGGATGCAGTCTGATTTGCATATGGAAAGAGCAGCCCAACCAGCTATAGTGGACACTGTGGTGGCCGCCAAGGTCCACCCCCCACCCCCCCGGGACGAGGCCCTCATGCCATTCCTGCCAGGGCTGCTGGCTGCTTATGGCTCTCAGCTGAGTCCCTTTCGGGGAGGCACCTTTGGCCAAGGACATGGCTCCCTCCCCCAGGGGCAACCACATCCAACGTCTGGTCCATGCAGAGGGACAAAGGCCGCCTCCCGGCCTCTATTAGGGACATCTCTGCAGGGTCAGCACAGCTCCAGAGCTCCTGGTGCATCGCTGTGGGAAGTCACTGACGGGGTTATGTCCCCCACTGCCCTCTGCTCCCCTCCCTCCGTGACCAGCTGCACTGCAGTAACTGGTGGATGTGTGTCTGTCCCCGGGCTCCTGGGGCAGGCAGCTCTGTTCCCTTCATAATCCATGGTGCTCCAGGCTCCAAGCCTTGTCAGGTGTGACCCCGGCTGCTGCATCTGGGCAGGTCAGCTGGGAGCCAGCATAAAAGAGCCCTACTCTGGGGCTTTGTGGATTTGTAAAGTATCTGTCCCATTTTTTCCTAGGCAAGTTTCGTAAATCATTGCATTTTCTATCTGGGGAAATCGGCAGCTCCTATGACAGCACAAAGCCGCTTTGCACTCCCTGCTGTAAACTCAGGTGACGGGAACGAGGGTCTCTTCCCGTGGCTGTAAAATCGGGTCTGGAGCAGGCCAGCCCCTCCATGTGCTGGGTGTCAAGGGCGATGAGCACCCAGACCTGAACCCCAAGTACCCTGGCCCATCAATCGCATAAGCAGACAATGATAAATAATAGCAATAATCATCACAATAGCCAGATTATATGGACCACAGTCTGCGGGCCAGGGCCTCACCCTCAACAATCTTCTGAGGTCCAAATGTTAAAGGTATTTCACTGATGAGGAAACTGAGGCACACAGTGGTTAACAAAGCGCTCAGGGTCACAGTTGGTCCTGGAAGCCGGCGGGTCTGGCTGCGGGGAACAGCCCATGCTCTGAGCCATGAAGCCGGTCCAGGAAGCCCACTCCAGCCCACCCGCCCACGGGGGGCCCTTCCAAGGACAGGTGGGAGCAGGCCTTCCAGAGCCTGGGGGGGTGGGCACCAGGCCCTCCTGACACTTGGGAACCACTATATCCTCCCCCCACTCCGGCAGGGTGGGCTCATTCACCCCCTCCATCACAGATGAGGAAACCGAGGCGCTGACAGGAGTCAGGAACAGGCCTCCTGGTCCCCGGCATCTCCCAGGGTCTCCTCTGGACGTCCCGGCAGAGAAATGGAAGGAGAGACCCCACCCCCAGCTCAGTGGGGACAAAAGAGACCCTTCCCTCTAAGCACAGGTGGCCCCAAGGAACAGGGAAGGCAAGGAGAAGGAGGCAGGGCGTCTCCCCCACAGAGGGGAGACTGTGGGTTGGACCCCTCCTCCATCCAGTGTACAGACACATCTGGAGCACACAGATGACCCCACAGGGTCCCCAGCCCCCGAATGCCCACCTAAGAGAGGAGGCAGAGCCCAAGTCCCCGCAGCATCGCCACGCTGCCACAGCAGTGAAACCAGCTGGGCCTGCAGAGGGGCCGGAGGAAGCACCAGGAAGGCTTCCCAGAGGAGGTGACATCTGAGCTCAGTCACTGACCAGCAGGCAGCGGGGGAGACCAGGAGCCTCCAAAGAGCTGTAAAGCCAGGAGGGGTAGGAGGAGCACCACGAGGAGGTGACAATGCCCCCCACGGGCGCGGGCGTGCAGACCGGCCCCACTGCAGGCATGCAGCTGGTGCTGCCTTTCAGAGAACAATCCCTCGCTGCTGGGGTAGATGCGCCCTGTGGGCAGTGGCTCCACTCCTGGGCGCGCGTCCACCCGAGGGAAATGCTCACGTGGGTCCCTGGGTGCCACGCAGGAGGATTCCACTCACCAAGCATCCCCTGCAGCAGAGGCAGCCTGGGTGTCCGTCCCGCAGGAGTGGGTGGTGGGGTGCAGTGGACGCCCACTCCCCAGCCCCAGAGGATTCTGATCAGGGAGAAGCGACCAGCTGGGTGCACAAGCAAGGACACTGAAGTGCCTCAGGGCCGGTTTCCAGCAGCAGAGGGCTGCTCTCAGGGGAACCTGCAAAGCGGGGGGAGAGCAGGGGCTCACGGGGGTCTACGCGGCCTGATCCACGGGGTCCGGATAGTGGATGCACCAGAGATGTCCTGCCTTGGGGTGGGACCAACAGCTTTTGTGGCCCCATCGTGGGTCACTGGAGCCCAGATGGGGGTGTGAGGTCTGGGGGGCTCCCCAGGTGAGGACCCCATCAGCCAAGGCATCTCTCCAGAGAAGGCCAGCCGCACCCCCAGGGCAGTGGCTGGTGGCAAAGGGATGTGTCCACAGGAACCCTGTGTGCTGTGCACACCGAGGAAGGACACAGAGAGACAGGGGCCCCGAAAGGCAGAGGAGGGTGGCCATGATACTGGGGGAGGACCAGAAGGGACTCGGGGCCGGGGAAATGAACGGCAGAACCGGAGAGAGGCCTTGGCTGGTACCGGTGGTAAACGCCCCAGGCCAGCCCGGGTGTGAGGAACTCACCTCCCCAGCCCTGCGCGGAGGCCAGAACAGGAGAGGGAGGCTGTGTGCTGTGCACCGTGCAGGGGGGGCGACACCTGCACCCGGCAGCGGGGTCACTGACCCCGAGAAGCTCCCAACCCAAACAGCAGCCCCGAGTCTGGAGCTGCGAGAGCCCTCAGAAGCGGAGTTAATAACCGGAGCGGCGGAGGGCCATTCATCACTGTCAGCCTGGGCACAGGGCCAGGCGGCCGAGGGCACCCACTCCACGTGAAGAGATGGGACACCCTCTGCGGGGGGCAGGCCGGGCCCGGGGTGGTGCGGGTGAGGTGGGGCTGCCCAGAACCAGCAGGCAAGGGAGAGGACGCCCAGCCACACACCATCGGTCACTCATGAGTACTCCCCGAGGGCCCACTGTGTGCTGGCCACGGGGGCTTCAAGAGGGAGCTGACAGGAGGAACCGGCCCTCGTGCAGCCCACGCGCTGGGGGCAGCAGGTGACGAGCAAACGCCCAGGACGTGCTGCGCGGGGGTGCGCTGTGAAGGAGGGCAGGGCGGAGGAAAGGGCCTGGCGGGGGGCGCTGGCATCTCAGGGGCCCCCGAGAGGATGAGAGGAGGCCGGCCACATGCCTCTCGGGCTCCGAGCTGGCACACGGCGGTGAGGGGGTCGTGCAGCTGCCCTGCAATCAGCACGCTCTTCCCCCCACTCCTCTGCACAACACAGACACCAACACCTACCTTGGCCGGTCAGGTGGAGGCTGCGTTCCTGTGTCTAAAGTCTCTGGCACATCAGTACACGATCCACCGAAGCACTGTTGCTTCTGGGGACACACCCAAAAGGATGGGAGGCAGGGTCTCAAAGAGACATTTGCACACGCACGTTCACGACAGCATTATTCACAGTAGCCAAGAGGAGGAAGCAACCCCCGTGTCCCCGACGGATGGATGGGTAGACAAAGCGCGGTCCATCCAAACAATGGAATATCGTTCAGCCTTAAAAACAAAGGAAATTCTGGCACCTGCTGCAACATGAATGAACCTTGAGGACATGAGGCTCGGTGAAATAAGCCAGTCACAAACGACGTATACTGTATGATCCCACTTATACGAGGGCCCTAGAGTCAGATTCGTAGAGACAGAAAGTAGAATGGTAGGTGCCAGGGGCTGGGGGAAGGGGATGGGAGTTAGTGGTTAACGGGTACAGACTTTCAGTTTGGGAAGAAGAAAAGGTTCTGGAGATGAGGGTGATGGTTTCACGAGCGTGTGAAAGTACTTACTGCCACTGAGTTGTACACTTTAAAATGGTTAAAATGGTACATTGTACGTTATGTACATTTACCACAATTTTTAAAAATAAGATAAACAAACCTCTTTTGGAAAAAAAAAAAAGTACTTCCGTACACAGTAGGTGCTCAAGTAATACCTGTTTCCTGCCAGCCTCCTCCTCACTCTAAGGACAGAGAAACAAGCGCCCAGAGCAGGGGCACAGGGCCCGGGGCCGAGCTCTCAGCCTCGGAGCCGGGGGGGTGGACGAGGAGGGCCTGCAGCCCAGCCCTTCCCTGCACTCGGTCCTTGTCCCTGAACGGCCACCCAGGGAGGCCAGCGTGCAAGAGGCCAGCACGACGCAGCCTTTGAACAGGATCCTTGAGATCAGAAGATTTGCCGGAGCGGATATAAATAGCCCAAAGCTCCCGGTCTCGGCTGCTGAGCCAGCATCGCGGGCCTGACGGCCAAGGGGACCCAGCAAGCCCGGCTCCAAACTCACCTTCAGGGAGCGGCCGCCCCGCAGGCCCTGCAGCAGAGCCACATCCTCATCGGCTCTCCAGGCCTCAAGTTCAGGCCCTGTGCTCCAACCCTATCTTGTTGCCTGTCACGGGTTCTCTTTCCAAACTCAAACCAAAATGTTCATTGCAGCTCTATTTACAACAGCCAGGACATGGAAGCAACCTAAGGGTCCATCGACAGATGAATGGATAAAGAAGATGTGGCACATATATACAATGGAATATTACTCAGCCATAAAAAGAAGTGAAACTGAGTTATTTGTAGTGAGGTGG
>NC_041231.1:7116896-7117238 GCF_002837175.3 Physeter macrocephalus
GGCTGGACCTGGAGTCTGTCATACAGAGCGAAGTAAGTCAGAAGGAGAAAAACAAATACCGTATGCTAACACATATATATGGAATCTAAGAAAAAAAATGTCATGGAGAGACTAGGGGTAGGACGGGAATAAAGACACAGACCTCCTAGAGCATGGACTTGAGGAGACGGGAAGGGGGAAGGGTAAGCTGGGACCAAGTGAGAGAGTGGCGTGGACGTATATACACCACCAAACGTAAAATAGCTAGCTAGTGGGAAGCAGCCACAGAGCACAGGGAGATCAGCTCGGTGCTTTGTGACCACCTAGAGGGGTGGGACGGGGAGGGTGGGAGGGAGGGAGACG
>NC_041231.1:7118200-7131397 GCF_002837175.3 Physeter macrocephalus
GGGAGGGTGGGAGGGAGGGAGGCGCAAGAGGGAAGAGATATGGGGGTATATGTATACGTATAACTGACTCACTTTGTTGTAAAGCAGAAACTAACACACCATTGTAAAGCACTTATACTCCAATAGAGATGTTAAAAAATAATAATTTTTTAAAAACCCAAAGCAGAATCATCAGCAGGCCCCTCCCCTGGTTTGCTGTGTAAGGACTCAAGGAACCAAGGGACGGGGGGGCACCCCTGGGTGGGGCACACCTGGCTGAGGACACCTGGGGTGTGGGGGGAGGGGCAGAGCTGGAAGCAAACTGTCAGAACAAGCCCCCTGGTCTGTGACCCCAGCCTGGGGCCCAGTCCTGCTTTCACCCGATCGCCATGATGAAACTCATCAGTCTCAAAATCAACCTGCAGACACAGCACCTTCAAAGCACGCGGCAGAGGCATTTTCCGACGGGGACACAGCACACCCTTCTCTTCCCCACCTCCCTCCCAACTGAACTGCGTCCCCCTGGGGGTAGCTGACCGTGACAGCTCTGCTCCAGTGTCCCCCAGCCGCAGGCTGGCACCTACGAGGCTTGGCAAGTGCTAGTTACCAATGGAGAAATGAGGAATCTATGGCTAATTCAACACACGGGGGAGAGAAGAGGGTCAGATACACGTAGCTGCCTGCAATCCCTCGGTCTGTCTCTCTGTCTCCCCCTCTGTCTCTGCCTCTTCTGCCACTACCCCAGGCAGTGCCCTGTCATCAGACACCCACCATCCCCTGAGGGTCAGGGTCCAGGGGACTTGGCCGTCTCTCCACCTCTGTATCTCACACTGTGTGAAGTAACTGGCCCTCATCTGCTGAGTCATTAAAGTCACCAACTATCCCAACGCTAGGGTCCTGGGGGGACCCACCTCCACCCCCAGTGGCTCCAACGCTGAGGCCTCGGGCTCCCAGAGATGTGGTCAAACATCTTCAAATCACGGCCATAAAACCACGCTCTTTGTAACCTTACGACTGACTAAGAGGGATCAAAAGTAAATACAGTTGGCCTTTGAACAACACAAGTTAGAACTGCTCAAGTCCACTTATAGGCGGATTTTCTCCTATAGTAAATACTACAGTACTACATGAACCACGGTTGGTTGAATCCAGGGATGTACAACCGCAGATACGGAGGGCTGACTTAACTTAGACACAGATTTTCAACCGCACAGAGGGTCGGCATGCCTAACCCCCACGTTGTGCGAGGGTCAGCTGTACATTAACATGGACTTAAGCACACAGTTTTATTCTCTCATGTAAGAGTCTAGAGGTGGGTAGTCCAGGCTGTATTGGGCAGTTCCCCCCAGGTTGTCAGGGGCCCAGGCTTCTTCCAGCTCACTGCCCTGCCGCCCCTACAGTGCAGCCATTGGCCTCACAATCCAAAATGGCTGCCTGAGCCCCAGCCATCACATTCTCATTCCAGCCAACAGGAAGGAGGAGCAACAGGCAAAGGACCCATCTCTTCCTTTTAAAGACACTTCCTGGAAGCTGCACACCACACTTCTGCTTACCTCTTATTGGCCAGAGCAGTCACATGGCCATATCTAACAAGCAGGGAGGCTGGGGAAGGCAGTCTTTATTCTGGTTGGCAACGTGGCCAGATTAAAACACAAAAACACACCAAAATTGCTAAATGCTGAAACGCTTTAATGCTAAAGAAAAAGGGAAAGTAGATACTGGCAGGCAGCTATTTGGATCATACATCCTCCCCATCTAGGTCAGGGATCACCCCCTTTCCACCTCCAAGACCCCTTTTACTATCTTCCCCATAACCATAATTATGACTGAGAACTTCTGCAGAGTGAGCTCCCCTCCTCACCCGTGCTGTGCGGACCAGCTCTGTCCCATGAGGAGGGCTCTGTCTCCATTCTTAGGCCCACTTGCAGATGAGCAGACCTGCCCAGCCTGCTAGGATGGGGCCAGAGCCCAAACCCAGACGCGGGTGCTCCCAGCTCAGCAATTTTTATGAATCAAACTGCACTTGGCAAGTTGGGGCATGAGAGGTCCACCGCCCTTGACCTCCCCGTGGGATGGAGCAGCCTGAGAAACACCTGCCCTGGAGGTGTCTCAACTGTGGAAAGTGCCCCAGTACGCCGTGCAGGTCTGACTACACCAAAGCTGGCCTTTCACAGACAGAAAGCCAAGCTCTGCCTGTGGTGTGGCCGGACTGGGCTGAGCCCGCGGGCCCTGGAGGCCCAGACCCCGGCCGGGGTCCTTCTCATTAAACCAGGGGCTCAGGGCGCCCCAACTGGGTGCACAGAGAGGCCCCCACCAGCTTGCAGGCGGGGGAGGGCGCGGTCTGCTTCAATCAGTTGAAAGCAAAGGAGAGCCGTTCAGGGAGAAAAACTGTGAGCTCTGGCTGAAGCTGTCACCTTGAGAGACATCAAAAGCCAACCGCTCCCTAGAGGGACATGGCAGCACCAGGATGTGGAGCCCCCGAGGGCAGCGCGAGGGGGGTGTGCAGTCACCCGGGGCTCGCTGTCCCCCACCCCCGACAACCGCCCTTGCCCCGTGCACGGGGTGCAGGGGGAGGCCGAGGGGCATCTGCTTCCCTGCGCCCCTACCCTCCCAACCCCACACACGTCCGCACATAGGGAGGCTCGTAAACGCTTGCTGAGCGGGACCTGGAGTGAAGTTCAGTGGAGAGATAAAAGACCCACGTCTGCAACAAAAACAGCCCACACAGAGGCGGCTGATGTGCGGACAAAAGAGAAGCCGCCTTTCCCACCCCCTGGTCTCCTCCCGCTGAGGGGGACAGGACTTTTGGCACCTGGTGAATGAAAATCTGGGAAGACGGTGATGAATCAGCTCCTCCCCACCTCCACAAGCCGCCCTCACCCTCAGGGACCAGAGTCAGCAGGTTTCTTAATAAGAAGCCCATGCCCCACGGATGCCGGTCCTGCTTGGCCACTGTCCTCTCCTCCTGGCCTGGGGCTTTCAGGTTTCTGGGGGACGAGAGAGAAGGGGCTTACTGAGTCCTACCCACGGGGAAGGGGCCTTTGCATGCCTTGTCCAGACCACTGCTAGCAGGACCACCCCCGCCAGAGGCCACGGAAACATGGAGGAGGCCAGCTCCCACCACCACCACGGCCCAGCCACGGGCAGAGCCCCAGAGCACAGGCAGCCATGTCTCAGGACCACAGACACGGAGCAGAACGTAAAGAACACAGGTTTGGGAGTCACCCGGGCCCGGTCATATCCGGCCCCGCCACTTACTAGCTGTGCAACCCCCAGCAAGGCACATGACCACGCTGAGCCTCACCTTCCTCGTCTGTAAAGTGGGGCCACACAGCTAGCACACAGCAGGTGCTCAATAAACGCCTACTTCAGCCCATCTCACAGCGGAGACCCCTGTACCAGGAGAGTAAAACTGCCTCAAGAAGAAAAGCAGTGAAAACCCAGCTGCGGTTGAAGACGCCGGCCACTAGACTTTTGATGAGTCTTCCCTGCCCGAAGCGAGTGTGGGCGCACATCCGCGCAATAACCGTTATCTGTGTATATTTATTGATCATGAGCAGGCACAACTGCACTAATGTCATTCGTGTCGCAAAAGAATCCAAGAAAAGACAGTGAAGGATGAACGTAAGGATCCATGGAAACAGAAGTCCCCACATTTCCCCTGCACCTCAAAGGATGGTATCATTTGCCCACAGGGGTGCACACACTCCATTTTGCAGACCCTGGACTTGCGCACGTGACAGCGGTGGACTCATCTTAAACATCTCGTCTTTAATATCAGCAGTTTGCATCCTAACGGAAGCGTGATCTGGCGCTGCCTGCCGGATGGAGCCTAGAGGCAAGCACCCCAGCAGGGCACAGTCAAAGTAAGTCAGACGGGAGGCCCCAGGGGGCCCAGGGCTACAGCACAGACATAAAGAAAAGGCTCAAAACCACAGAAAGTTCCAAGATGGGAGCCGGTCCCTACCGGACACGTGGGGTTTCTAGAGGCAGGAATGGAGGTGTGGGAAGGGTGTCTAAGGCAGAGCGACCAGCATGACCAAAGGCACGGAGTGTGAAAACTGCACAGTGCCACCGGCCGCCCCACCCAGGGCAGGTTTCTGAGCAAGAAGGAGCCTTCAGGGAAACGCCACGTCTGTGCCAAGATGCCCCGGGAAGGGGAGAAACAGAGAGAAAGGAGGAGGGACACGCATCTCTGGCAAGCAGGGGCTCTGCGCGCTCCATCCCCCAGCCCCCCCACCGCGCACGAGCCACTAGCCACGTGATGGCCCTGCCCCCGCAGGCAGGAGCGAGTCTGTGGGATCCCCCAAGCCCTCGGGACGGCCGCCCCCCCCCGCGCAGGAGCACCCACCATGCCGGGGGAGGGGGCGGGGATGAGCGCGCCGCACTCTTAATCACTGCAGTTATCAAAAGCGCGTTAGCGGTGATGATTCCCTCCAGACCCCCGTTCCCTTCCCTGGATGTTTTGGCTGCTTCGCCATATGGTAGGAGTTAAAAATACAGCTCAGAGTGAGGGGGCTGCAGACGGAGTGGGCAGGCTACCTGAGCAGTGGGGTGCGGATCGGGCCAGGCGGGGCCTGGGAAGCACCCTCAGCCAAGGCGCCCAGCTCCCGGGGGCCTGTGGCAGGACAGCGCCCTTCAGACACACAGCACCGCGGAGGGAGACCCACCAGGGGCAGGACAGGCCGTCACCCGCCACGCAGAGAGAGGAGCAACCCTTCAGCAGCCTTAAGAGGTGGAAGGGACAGCACAAGGCCTGGGCACCCCAAAGGTGGGGCATGAAGATGGCTGCAAATCCTTGCTCCTCCTCCCACTGAGGGTGCGGTCCAAGCCCCTCCCCCGGAACCTGGCCTTCAGATCTGCTTGACCAACAGCATGTGGCAGAAGTGACCTTGTGGTACTCCCAAGGTCAAGCCACGAGAAGCCTCACATCTCCCACCAGGCCTTGGAACACCGGTTCTGGGATGCCTGAGCCCCCGTGCTTGAGATGCCACGTGCAGATACCCTGGTCCACAGGGCCAGCCTTCCAGATGTCTCTACAAGTTCCCTGATATGTGAGTTAAGGTGTTTTGGACCCTCCAGACTAGTCCATCCACTATGTGAATAACACTGAGTAACTTCCACTAATAACACAGGGAACAGAAGACCCAACCAGCCAAGCCCTGCCAACCCCCCTGCCCTACAGAATCTGAGCTATAATAACAGGGGGCTTGTTTTAAGCCTCTAGATTTTAGAATAATTTGTTACTCGGCCACAGATAACGAGAACGTTCATTCATTCACTCACTCACTCATTCATTCATGCACCTGGAAGTTTAAGGACTGCTGAGCTGGGTGATGGCAGAGCCTCTAAGAAGTCTCGACAGAGCTGTGCATAGGCAATGGGTTGCCAGGGTAGGGTGGGGGACATTCCAGAAGCCTCTGCTTTGCTGTAGGGAGCCCTCGTTCTATTTTAATAGCATTAAGTCCCCACAACCTTAATACACGTGGAGAGGCTGTGACTGAGGGCTAAAGGGACTGTGATGGCACATCTTACAAAGGGTTGGATTCAAAATCAGCTACATTAGACGTGCTGAAGGTGGGTGGACAATAGAGAAACAAATGCCAAAACCCAAGTCACCTGATTCTAAATCCCATGACTTTTCTCTAACATCAAATTTCTTCTCGACTTAGAAAGAGGGAAGAACAGTGACGAAAGTTAGCAAGAATGAGGAGTACTCTGCATGTACACAGGATGTAACCCTCACAGCCCCTCTAAGAGGAAGGTGAGGCTTTATAACCCCATTTTATAGGTGAGGCACGGCCAGGACATGGCAGAGAGAGTGGCCTGACCCCAAGCGCATGTCCTGACTATTGCTCTGTCCACATACTACATGGGTACCCCGACCAGGAGCTGTCTATAACCCCAAGCCACGCCCCACTCACTCACCAGTCCAAGAAGCACTGCAAAAGACAAAGGCCAGCATCTGGACCCTTTCCTTCTGCTTAGGCGATGATCTCTCCCTCCTAGCTGGACAGGCAGTCGTTGGGGGTAAGACAGGATGGGGCTCATCCCTTCCATCCAAAATCCATGTGCTCCTGCTTGCCCCCAGCACCCCAAGTCCTGCAGCGTCTCCTGCAGCCCCTGCTCGCTGGTCCCCGCCTCCCCCCAGAGCCAGGTGTCCCGCCCACACCTACGTGCCTCCCCTGGGCAGCACCCTCCAGGGACTCCTGTCTCCTCCCAATGTCCCTCGGGGCCTCCCCAGCCTGCTGGCCCTGCCCAGCCCCACCTGTGGGTCCCCTCTCCCTCCTCCCCTTTGCTGTCCCCTCGGTCACTCTGCTGCAGACACGCCAGCCTCCTCGCTGTGAATGGACCACGCCAGGCACACTCCCCTCTCAGGCAACCCCAAAGGGAGACCCAGCCGCCACTGTCCCCACTAGAGACACTGACGCCAGGGCCCCAAGAGGTTCCTTCCACGTGCCAAGGGAAGCAGGAAGAGCTGGGCCTCCAGACCAGGGCCCCAGGCGGGGTCTTACCCCTGGCTGACCACACGGGCCACCCGCCCACTGATGTTCAACTTCAGGCTGTCAGGGACCCCCTCAGTCTGTCCCCAGATCTCATCCACGCATGTGCTCACCCCTGTAAGGGTCCCTGGAGGCTGCCCTGGTACCACTGGACAAGGGCTGAGGACTTGTCACTCAAGCACCGAGGCCATCCGGGAGGACAGTGGGGTTTCATGGGCACCTCATGCCAGCCTTGCCCCGCTGGACACTTCACAGGCACGACCTACCTTGACAGCCCCGCCAGGTCTGCCACCCAGGACACCGCCGGTGGAAGCCCCGTCTTCTGGTTGCAGTGAGCCCTATTCCCTGCGGTTCAGAGGCAAGGGCCAGGCCCAGGGGCCTTGAGGCTCCACAATGTCTGACACCCTACGTGCTGAGAAAACAGGCCATTGAAACCAACAAGATGGGGGGGGCAGAGCCGGGAGAGGGGCCCAAACACCAACCCTCCCATTCACCCAAGCGCCCAGTGTGTCCTGAGGCACGAACAGGCACAGGAAGGCCTGGGCTTGCCTCACCAGCAGGCCAGCCAACGCACACGTGTTTGGGGTGGGGAAATGGGCCAGTTCAAAGGGAGCTGCCCGGCTGGCTGGTGCCCGACGCTTAGGAGTCCCTCCCCTGCACGTGTCACCTGCCACCCACCACCACCCCGCTGGCAGGGGCCACCGCCATCATTTTTGCCAAAAGGGGACTCAGGCTCCTGGTGGTAAAATAACTTCCCCAAGGTGACCACAGCGAGGGAGGGGTCAGACCCAATATACAAAGGGAAAAGCCAGGGCTGTCCCTGGGTAGGCACTGGTGCTGGGGGCAGTTTTGGTTCCTGGAACCAAAAGCCTGGGTGAGCTGACCACGCACATCCTGAGACGGCCCCAAACGTCTCTCCAAACACGGACACCACTCAGCGAATTAGCTGTGGAGCCACGGTGCGGTGGCAAACTGCACGGGCTCTGGAAGCAGACACACCTGGGTGCAAATCCGCCTCTGTCGCTGGGTAACCGCGGGCAACTGCTTACCCTCTCTGAGCCTCAGTGTTCACATCTGCAAAATGGGATGGCGGCAGCGCACACGTGTCAACAGGGTTGGGGCATCAGCAGAGATCCCAAGGAGACGGTGGTCGGCACGCGGCACCAAGAACGGCTCGGTTATTTCCGTGGTTTAATTATAACTGAAGCGTTCTAAGTCTACGTGCCCCGAACACAGGATTTCTGTCCTGTTCCTTTGTGAATATTGCCTCCTCCAAGGAAAGCTGAGCATTTCACATCGAGGCTCAAACAGAGCACAGCTTGGTTGGGGGTGAGCCAGGCTTGTTCACCACCTCACCCCCCCCAACCCCACAAGGCTGAAGTCTGGGTTCTGAGCAAGCGTCCTGGGCTGTCCGTGCCCGTCCGGGGCTCGTGCGGCCCACCGTCCCCGCTCCCAGGCCTGGCAAAACCACCGACAGCACCTCCCTGCCTGAAACACGCCATGCGCCCCCCTCCCCGCCTCGGTGCTCCCACGAGTGCGGCTCCAAACACCCTCCCGGATGGCCAGGCACGTAATAAACAAATACCGCAAAACCTTCACTATAGCATCTGGGGGGTGTTCTGCCTGGTACAGTTCTTTCAACTTTTCCATAGGTTTGAAAATGTTCCTAAGAAAATGCTAGGGAAAAACAATCCTTAAGGGCGCTCTCAATACCTTATTCCTCCCCCAAGCCAGTGTTCACCGCGTCCTGCAGTGCCGGGCGCCCCGCAATCCCTCCACCTGGAGCAGGGCCACCTCCCCATCTTACATGGGGACTGGCCTCTGGGCACCCGGGGCAAAGCCTGCCTTACTTGGACGGTCCTCCTGCTGGGAGGGGGCTGAGGCTGACGGGGTCCTGCAGAGCCAAGCAGGGCTTAGCTGCTCAGGTGTCATCACGGAGGGTCCCCATGAGGCTGGGGGAGGCATTTGAAAAACTCCAGGCTGCAGCTCCCTACTCAATAAAAGATAAGCACTTAGCATTTGTAATAACTGGTCGGGCATCTCCCGTCAACATGTCAGGCCCCTGGAGGGGCAGGATTCAGACGTCAAAGGCCTTGCTGCCTCGGGATTCCCAGCCAGGCCGTCACTCTGTGAAGCTTGGTTGGCAGTCGGGGCAATTTCCAACGCAGCCTGGCCTGCGTCTACATGGGGGAGGGGGTGGTAAATTGGAGGCCCACTGAATTTCCAGGCCACGGGCACGGCCCCGGCTGCCTCACGGTCTCGTCCGTAGCTGTTGCTCCTTTTCAATGAGGTCAGTTTATGCCCCTCCTCCCAGTTCTTGCCCAACGCCCGGCCAGTCGGTTTGTTTTTTCTGCTACTCTGTGGCAATTACACGGATGACACCCTGACAAGCTCAGAACAGTGCCCTCCCCAAGTTGGGCAAAGCGTGGCTCTTTCTTACGGAAACAGAAAGCAAAGAACAAAAAAATGAGATCAGCTGTCAAAATAATGTCATCGACAAAACAGCTGACAAACAGCCACCCAGCTGACCAAAAATCCTGATGCCCCCCAAACTCCCAAATCCGGGACTCTTCATCCCAGAGTCCAGATGCTCACAGGGCACAGCCCCGAGGTCTCTGCAGGCGCGGAGGCCCGAACCCGGACAGCGGAGGCGAAAACAAGAGCAGGTCTCCACTTCACACATGGCGCTGCCCCATCTCTCTCAACCTGAGCTAAATAAAGATGCATCTCACGATTTATCCTCCAGGTTGTAAAAGAATCATTTGCCTCCGTTGTCAGACGGCTGGGAGAGAGCTTCAGAGAAGCATCTCCTTGTCCTTCTACGGACTCTACCATCTGCTGGAGAAAGAACGGCTCGCCCCGCTCCCTTGGACTTGAACACATTTCGTCCAACAGGGACCAGGCCCCGCCAGCACGCTGCAGCCTGTTGCCAGCTGGGGGACGTCCTCCCCAGCACTGGCTACTCAGCTCTATCTCAACTGGGAGAACAAGAGAACCGACTCGCAGATCGGAAAAGCCCGCTCAGCCTCTCTGGGCCCCCGCTCTCTGCTCCGAGGGGAAGAGGAAATGGAACAGAAGCGGCCAGGACCGCAGACCCTGTGGCCCGGGCCTGGGGCTCCGGGGCTGCTCTGAAGATGAACGCGCTTTCAGAGGCTCCTGGCCAGGACCCGCCCCAGTACAGCAGCTCGTGTCCCTACTCCGGCCACACCCTCATCACTGGCCACCCTCGAGCTTCCCCCCCGAGCTGATGCACCCCCGTCACGGTTAATGTCAGCACAGACCAGAGGAGCGCCTGTTTGGAAAGCCAACAGAGACTGAATGCCACTGGAAACCTCCCCCAGAGTGAGTCACCAGCTTGGAGCTTCAGAAAAACGTCCTCTCCAGTGATGTGACAGCACTCAAGGGCTGGAGGGGACGAGAGCACGAGGGAGGCAGCTCCACAGGCCTCTCCAACCTCTCCGGGCCAATGTTTACTTCTGCCGGGAAACCCTGGAGGAACAGAGGCTGGGAGGGAGTGCCTCTTTCCATCCTGGTCCCCTCCGCACGGCAACCTCAGGAGATGCCGAGGACCCGGCCTCGGTGACACGGGCCCACGAGGCAGGACAAGGACCACACGTGCTGGGCTTCCTCCAGCACTGGAGGCTGGGAGTCCCGCAGGATCCCGGGAGGTCTGATCACTGGGCAGCACCAAGGGCAGGTGGGAGACGGGTGAGAGAGGAGGGCCTGGGACCAGACACCCGAGCCTCCGCTCCTGGCCAGGTGAGAGGGCTGGAGCCGCCCGTGGGGCCTCTCTGAGATTCAGTCTCCACATCCGTAAGATGGGAGAGGCAACTGCTCCCGCCGCGTGGGAGGGCTGGGACCATGAAATGAGCTGGTAAATGCAAAGACCTGGACCAGCGCCGGGCACACAGGGCGCCCTCGTGGATGGAGCCGGAACGCACGCACCTGCCTCCTGTGCATCTGGCTCTGGGTGCTCACCGGTACCGGCTGTATCTGCTAAAGCCCGAGCTGACTTTCTAATGGAAAACACAGGAATCCTAATCAATCCCCTGTGCCTTCATCCACTCGACACTATCTACTGAGCAACTATTATGTGCCCGAATCTCTAGAGGGATGGGAGGGGGCAGTTCTAGAAACATCATTAGGATGTAGCTAACTAAACACTGGATGTGAATTCTGATGTCAGAAAAAAAAAAAATAGTTAAATACCCAGCGTAACCAAAGGCATCCTATTTCTTTCCTTGTTATAACCCTGTTTTCCCCAGAGCTGAGAAACTCATGATGACATCCTTCAGCTGTGGTCAAGAGAGGACTTCCTGAGAAAGGGTTTAAAGGTCGCTGGGCTTAAGGGTTTCCCCCACGCCCAGGAACCCCCCTGAGGACTGCCTGGGGGAGGTGGTACAGAGACTGCTGCAGTCCCAATGCGAGCCTGTCCCATGGCATCTATCTGTACATCTCCCAGCAGGACACTCTGCCTGCCGGGCATGCAGGGGCACCCTGTCCAGTGGCCAGGGGGCCTGGGGCTCCGGACTCAAGCTGCAGCAGCAGGAGGCTGTTTAGGAAAGGGGAAGCCAGGCCTGGCCTAGCCTGCATGCTCGCCAGACCCTCACCCACAGGGGCCCCTGTCTGCAGGCGAGGGGGGCCGGCGGGGGTGGGGGGCGCACCAGCACTGGGGAAAGTGGAGCGGAGTCCCCCAGCAGGAAGTAATCTCAATGGTGCGGGCTCCGGCTCGAACTGCCTGTCGCCTT
This sequence comes from Physeter macrocephalus, assembly GCF_002837175.3. Lineage (NCBI taxonomy): Eukaryota > Metazoa > Chordata > Mammalia > Artiodactyla > Physeteridae > Physeter > Physeter macrocephalus. The sequence goes on from NC_041231.1 coordinate 7,129,431, forward strand.
GGGGCGCCCACACGCAGAGGTTCTAGTCTCGACTGCAGGGGGCCAACCCCTGCCCCAGCCCAGCTTCTGGGCCGTCTCCTCCAGGTTGTCACGCCCCCAACTCCACATCCTCTGCGTGGACGCTGGGCCCCCAGAGGCCTCACCCAGCTTCTCAGGAAGTGCACTCCCTCCTACCTGTGCTCAGTTGGCCCCCGCCCCAAAATGAGAACCTGCCCCGACAAGGGAAGAATGTACATTAAGCACCTACTGTGTGCTGTTGCCTCCACTCCCATGATCTTCACTTAATGCTCAGAAAGAGCATGGGAGACTGCTATGCTCATCCCCATTTCCGTGCATTAGACACCTCAAGGCTAAGAGAGGTGACTTGTCCCACAGCCCCCGGGGCCAGTGCAGAGCCGGCCCTGGGGCCCGTCCACCTGCCCACGTCCCCCTCCCCGTGCGGGGCTGTGTATTCCCTGCCTGGCTTCCCCACTCTCCCTTTTGGGTCTCCAGCACATCACTAATGGCTCCGCATACAGTAGGTGCTTAATAAAAGCTGGTTGCTCTCAGGGGGTTGGTTACCCCATGCTACTTAGGCATAAATCATTTTCTCCATGGATGGGCAGGGGCCCCCCAAATCCAGCTCGCTCCCCTCACACTGCAGGGGCTGGAAACCCACAGATGTGACCCACCGGCCCCATGCAGGGGCCCTGTGGAAGGTGGGTGGCTCCAGCACCCTCCCTGCCCAAAGGCTGGGCCAAGACGCGGATGGGGGACAGTGGGCCTGGAGTGCTGTCTTGAGGGGACCCCCAGTTCTGTTCAATACACTGGAGCCTCCCAGCCCCCTCCTCACTCCTCGTGCGTGGCCCCAAAGCCGCAGCATCTCCACTTCCAGGAGCTTGTTAGGAACACGGGCCCGCCAGCCCGCCCCAGACCCACTGATCAGAATCTGCGTTTCAGCACCATCCCCAGGCACCTGTGTGCACGTTCAAGTCTGAGAAGCTCCCCTCCACCTACAGCGTGGGCCAAGGCCTGTGCTGCCACCGTTTCTCTGGAAAGGGACACTATCACAGGCTCTGAAGCCAGGCTGGCAGAGCTGGGCACTCACGACCCAAGTCCTGCCTCAGCACCCCGAGCTCCCTCCAAGGCTGCCACCCAGACCAGCACTGGGGGAGTCCCCACACAGACCTCTCAGCATCTTCCCACCCATACCTGGTCACCAGAGGCGACTTTGAAGGGAAAGAAGGAATCCACCCCCAGGACGGTGCACCTGCCGACAGTGCGTGTCCCTGTTCCCTAGGAAAGCGGGGCGCGTGTCCCAGCCCTGGTGCGTTGCCTCCCCGAGCCACCGACGACTTCACCGGGCCCCTGGCTCTTCCTTAAGTCCTTGCCTGGGGGGTGAGCGATCAGGCCCTGCAACCAGCACCAGGTGACGGCAGAAGAGACCAAGCGACAAAGGGGGCCTTGGAGACACCAGAGAGCCGGGGGCAGAGCTACGGAGGCAGTGGGGGTCTGTTCTTTGTCTCGGTGCCGCCAGCTAGGAGAGGTTCCATGCCTCCCTCCTCCCTTCCAGCATAAACACAGTGCTGAAGTGTGCCACTGGCCGGCCACCACAGAGCCACCAGGCTCACCCATGCCCTGACCCCACCCTACAACGCTCCTCTTCCAGGGCCCCCCAGAGCCCAGGAGCACCGCCCAGAACCATGCAGGAAGCAGGGCGGTAGCCCTGCACACACAGCCTGCACAGCCCGGCCTGGGGCAGGGGGGACACGGGGTCTCCAGTGACCAGAGGACCAGATAACCATACCTGGAGTCCTGGAAATCAGGAGCCCCTCCCCCACAGGATTTTGGAGTCAGGGTTAACTCCTCCCCCATCACTTATGCCCAGCCCCAGCCTCCCCAACACACACACTCACACACACACACACTCACACACACACACTCACACACACACACACTCACACACACACACTCACACACACACACAC
>NC_041231.1:7131493-7132593 GCF_002837175.3 Physeter macrocephalus
TCTCTCTCTCTCTCTTCTCTGCCTCGCCGAGATGGGCGCCGGGCTTCCGCGGAGCCGGGCCCCGCACGCGACTTCGGACCCCACGGGAGGCCAACGCGCGGCCAGGACGCTGTGTCCAGCGCGGCCGGGCAGTCCCGCCCCATCCCGTCCCCCGCTTAATCCTCGCTCCGACATAACCCCGGGTAATCCCGGGGCGAGGCGGGCGGGGTATTAACCCGGAGCCGCGAAGGAAGAGACGGAGGAGTCCAGAGGGAGGAGGGCTCGGCGCGTCCCGGGCTGGAGGCAGCACAGAGTCCCTTCAGGAGGGGTGCGACCCGCCAGTGACCCAGGCCCGCTCGAGGGCGGGATCTGCGCCTGACGCGCCCCCTGCCCTCCGGGTCTAGAGTCTCCGAGTCAGGAGTTCTGGTCCCGCCACCCAGAGCCCCGGGGCTGCGCCCGGACGGCCCCCTGTGGCGAGGCCGACCCCGCATCCAAGCTCCCGAGCTCCTGGGTCGCTGGAGCCCGAGTCCCGAGCCGGCCGGCCGCGGAGAGCCGGGCGGGCGGGAGCGCCGGGCAGCGCCCCGGAGCCCCTTTCCCTGGGAGCTCGGTCCCGCCGAGCCCGAGCCCCAGGTCGGGCCGCGACCCCGCCGGGGATACCCTGCCCCCCCCCAAGCCGACACCCTCCACGCCCGGCCCCGAGGGGAACGGGGCCCCCCAAGAAGTTCGCGCGCCCCCGACACGCTCACCGCCCCCGGTCCCCACTTACTTGTCGCGGCGGCCTCCGAGCTCCGGGATGGCGCCGAGCGGCTGCGGGCCGGGGCCGGGGTCGGGGCGGCGGGCGCACGCGGCCAGGTGCCGCCGGTGCCGCTCCAGCAGGCCGGCGTTCTCGCAGCTCAGCCGCGCCACTTGGCGCTCCAGCTCCTCGATGCGCCGCCGCCGCCGCGCCAGCAGCTCCTGCTGCGCCGCGACGATCCGGGTCAGCTCCTGCAGGTACTCGTCCGCCTGGCCGGGGGGCTCAGCGGCGCTCGCCATGGTACCCGCCTCAGGCGCGCGGGCGGCGGGGCGGCGGCGGCGCGGCCATGGCTGCGCGGCGGTGACGGCGGCTCCGCGCGGCGCGGCGC
>NC_041231.1:7132735-7156428 GCF_002837175.3 Physeter macrocephalus
CGACGCGGCCCCGCCTTGGCGCCCTGCTCCCGCCTCCGCCCGCGCCCGCCCCCGGCGCCTCCGAGTCGCCCGCGGCCCCGCGGACGCGCCGGGCCGGACAGTGCGTGGAGCTGCGGCCGCCGCGGGCGGGCGAGGAGTTTGCAAAGTGCCGGCTGCGGCGCTAGGGGAGCGGGAGCCGGAACCTGGCGGCCGGCGCGGGAGGAGCGGGCGGCAGGAGCGGGCGGCGGCGGAGGGAGGGCGCCGCCTGCCGGCCCGCGCCCCACGCCCCGCGCCCGCTCCTGTCGCCGGTGTGCGACTCGCGTCTCCTCACAACCGCCTGCGCCGCTCTGATGGACAAATTTCCACAAAGTAGGAATTCGGCAAGACAGACCTTCCTACTACGTATTGTCAGCCGACGACTGAGCTGTGACTAGGAAAATAAGGAACTCATAAGCACTTTGACATTTTTTCTCAGTCCGATAAAACGCGCGGTTCATTTTGTTGCGCAAGCAAGACAAGTTTCCTAGACTGTTCCTTTCCTAGACTGTTCTAGGCGGTTGGTGGCACTGAGGCCTCCACGATGTGGATGTGGACCAGCCACCAAGGCCCAGGCAGGCACCTTCCACTCACGCCCAGGGTCTGGTGTGATGGGCCTGTAGGCCAAAGACCCACCTCAAAAATGGCATGGAGACTTTAAGCAGTTTATTTTGCCCCTGAACCTCAGGTTCCCCAGCAATAGCATTTTCTATTTCTTGACTTTTTAAAACCTTTATCATTTTCATAGTCTAAATTTCCTTAGGGCCAAACTTATTATTTTTCTATCTTCTTGAAGAGTTCAGTTATTTCCATGGTTTCTTGTTTTATAGCAAATGCATTTAAGGCTATAAATTTACCTCTGGGTAAAGCTTTAGCTACATCTCATAAGTTTCTAAAACTTTGTAATAATGTACATTTTGATGGTACAGTGTCTCTTTGTTAAGGCTGGCATCATGCTGGCTTTGATAAAACTTAGTATCCTATACCCATGTTTGTTGATACCCCTTTATCTCCAGGAGAGGATGAGCCCTGCATGGAGAGACCCTGGACCCTCCAGGGCCCTAAGGCCTCTTTGGGTGGCCCCTGGGCGTGGCCTATGGAGAGGGAGAGAATGGCAGTGGGGCTATTTAGAGGTCCTCACATTCACCAAGCACTTTCACTAGGCTACTTGTGATGTTCTAGAAATTAATATTATTTTTATAAATCCTATTATTATTTTGTGAAGGGCACAATTATATTACATCCTGCTTGTGTGTGTAAACTGTGTTTATCATTTCAGTTTATACGTTGAAAATATACCAAAATCTTTGCAATCCTGTTTTAATATTTCCTCATTTTATAAAGGTACCAGGAGCCTTCCCAAAGGGATATGGCCTCGGCTTCTCTTGACTTATTTGGGAGACCTGACCCTGGAGTCACACATGGGGTCTCTCCCAGTTTGGGAATGAAGGAAATTCAGATCTAAACCCTGGGGCATGTGTGTGAAGATTGTGGGGGGAGAAGATGATTGGGGGGTGGAGCAGCTTCCCCCTCCCCCGACCCCAACCCCATCTGCCTGTCCCCCACCCTCACCCTGCAACCCGCTTCCAGCAGTTCTGGCTTGAAGCTGACCTCACATTTCCGTCTCCACGCTGCCTCTCCCCCAAGCCCCCAGATGCAGTGAGCTGATTGACAAACCCCCGGAATGAAAGACTAGACTCTGGACTCTCAGCCACCCAGATGTCCCTTACAGTCTCCCCACATAAGTCCATGACATAAGAGCATTGATGGGCAAGGTGGCAGAAGTGGACAAGGAGGGTTAATCCAGGGTGCTTTAACACACCTGCAAATCGAAGCAGTGAAAACACATGCAGGCTGTCCAGTTTAGACACTGCCTCTCATCTTAATTCCCACAGGGTACAACAAAGGAGAACTGTGCAATGGACACTGTGGTGGCCAACAGGACCCCCATTTCAGGACGAGGCTCTCATCCCCCACCAGCCAGACATGTTGGCATCTCACGGCTCACAGCCACATCCCTCTTGGGAAATTGCCCTGTGCCCATGGAATCTGCCTCACCCAAGGTTATGTCCCCACTTCCCAGAGGCCAGACAGTGACTGGTCCATGCAGGGGTACAAGAGCTTGGTGCCCTGTCCAAACTTGGGCAACCATGCAGGGTCATCCCAGCTCCAGAGCCCCTGATAGGACCCTCTGAGGCCTCTGCTGGGATCAGACCCAGGCCAGCCCTACCCCTGCCCAGCAGTGCTCCTTCACGCCCATGCTGGTGCTGGTCCTGAGAGCTCCGCCAGCAAGCCTCCTGCATCCAACCTCCTTTCCTCTCCTCTCCCGACTGTGTCACCCACTACTTGGACCTTGTGATGATTTATGGGATTTATATGCTGTCCAGCAACTCTAGTGAAAATCTCTGTGTTTTGTACGGAGAGAGATTTTAAACCTGAAAAACCAGTAATGGGCTTTTCCAGTATTACCATTACATGAATACAAGGCCAAGGAGTTTACATTGCACTGCAGGAAAAAAGATGTAACTACGTACTCTAAAGAAAATAAAGGTAACAAAAATTTGGAGGAGGAGAGAGGGGAAGGGGAGGCATATTATGATCATCTATTAATTTTTACTATTATTATCCACATTCGGCTGCTCCGTAAGAGCATCTATCTTTTTAATATTACCATTTGTTGAAGAACATTCATTTTTGTCCTTAAAAACCTTCCTCTGAGAGCTCTCTCACTCCCTGTTGTAATTTGGCCTGGCACTTCCTTGGCCTGCTATGCAGCTGTCATCGGCGATTTCCTGGCATTACTCTTCGGGAATGGGTCCATGCTCTCCTGGATCTTATGTATTCTCTTTCTTGGATTCATTTTCTATTTTGCTGTGTACATCCTCTAGCAATTCTCCCAGAGACAGCCCGGGGGAAGGTCTTTGAGTCCTTGTGTGTCTGAAATTATTTATTTTGCCCTTACACTCAACTGACAGTTTTGCTGGGTATAGAATCCTAGGTTAAAAATCAATTTCCTCCGAACCTGGAAGGGTTTGCACCATTTTCCTCTATCATCTAGTGCTGCTGATGCTAATCTGATTCTTGTTCCTTTGAGGAAGAGATTCTTCTGCGGGGGTGGGTACTGCATCCAGTCAGGACTTTTGGAAATATGGTGGGGGGGCATTTTTGATCCTCACAATGACTGGGGACAGTGTGGTATTCAATGGGCAGGGGCCTGGTATTTAATGCAGGGAACTCCCATCTAACAAAAGCTGCCCCGCTCCAATTGCCAAAAAGAAGAACAAAGTTGGAGGGCTCACGCTACATGATTTCAAGACTTATTAGAAAGCAGGAGTAATCAAAGCAAGTGGTCCTGGTGTAAAGCTGCACGAAAAGGTCAATAGAATAGAGTGCAGAAATAGACCCACACGTACGTGGTCAATTGATTTTAACAGAGATGCCAAGGCAGCCCAATGGGGGAAAGGATAGTCTTTCAACAAATGTTGCTGGCACAATGTGAAAGAATGAAAACTCATACCTGTCGGCATCTACAAAAATTAACTTGGAATACGGTGTATACCTAAATGTGACAGCTAAATATATAAAACTTCTAGGGAAAAAAACCACAGGAGAAAATCTTAACGGCCTTGAGTTTGGCAAAGATTTCTTAAGTATGACATCAAAAGCACGAACTCTGAAAGAAAAAAACATCAATAAACTGGACTTCATCACAACAATAACAAAAAACCTTGCTCTTCAAATGTCACTGTTAAGAAAAAGAAAAGACAAGCCACAGTATGGGAGCAAATATTTCCAATATGTACATTCAACAAAGAAATTGTGTATACACTATATAAAGAACTCTTATGACTTAACAATAACAAGACAAACAACCCAATTAAAAATGGGCAAAAGATTTGAACAGACATTTTACCAAAGAAGATATATAAATGGCAAATAAGCACACAAAAAGATGCTCAGCATCATTAGTCATTAGGGAAATGCAAATCAAAATCACAACGATTTACACATGAAACCAAAAACCATAAGGAACAAAAGAAAAACGAGATAAACTGGACATCGGTGAAATGAAAATTGTTTGTGCTTCAAAGGACATCAGTCAAGAAACTGAAATGACAACCCTCAGAACAGGAGAAAATTTTTCTGAATCATACATTTGATGAGATCCTTGTTTCTAGAATACAGAAAGAACTTTTACAACTCAATAATTTAAAATGACAACCCAATGTAAAATGTGCAAAGGATCTGAATAGACATTTCTCAAAAATATATAATAAGTACATGAAAAGATGCTTGACACCATTAGTGATCAGGGAAATACAAATCAAAACCAAAATGAGATACCACTTTACACCCACTAGGTTAGCTAAAAATACAGAAAATAATAAGTGTTGACGAGGATATAGAGAAATGGGACACTCATACATTGCTGGTGGGAATCTAAAGTGGTGCAGCTGCTTTGGAAAATAGTCTGGCAGTACCTCAAACATTTAAGCATTTATACCATATGACCCAGAAATTCCAGCCCTAGGTATATAGCCAAGAGAATTGAAAACATACAGCCTCACAAAAACTTGTACACAAATGTCGTAAGAGCATTATTTATAAGAGCTAACAAGAGGAAACAACCCAATGTCCATCAGTTGATCAACAGATAGATAAAATGTGGTCTATGCATGCAATGAATATTCTTTGGTAATAAAGAAGAATAAAACGCTGACACCTGCCACAACATGGGTGAAACTTGAAAACATGCTAAGTGGAATAAATCAGTCACAAAAGACCACATACTGTAGGATTCCATTTACATGAAATGTCCAGAATAGGCAAATCTATAGAGACAGAAAGTAGATTAGTGGTAGCCTAGGGCGGGGGGTGGGTGAGTAGTAGGTAGGTGAAGACTTCTTTATGGGGTAATGAAAATGTTCTGAAATTGATTGTAAAACACTGTGAATGTACTGAAAATCATTGAATCGTACACTTTTAAAGGGAGAATTGTGTAGTATGTTAATTATATCTCACTGAAGCTATTCAAAGAAAGAAAATACACACACACACCATATCTGCTAGGATGGCTTCAATTAAGGAGTCTGACCATTCTTCCCATGTCTCCATTGGGGCTTATCTGAAGCGGGTAGGAGGCGAGGAGTTGGGTAACCAGCTTCTTCAGGCTAAGCATGCAGCCCACCCAGGAGCTCCTGACTGGCTGGGGCCTCCACGTAACTGCCGGGAAAGCCTTGCCTGCCTCTCACCTCAGTGCTCCTGTCTGTAACCTCCAGCCAAAGGCCTGGCCCAGAGAAGTCAAGATCCCTGTGGTCTTGTTGAAGGAGTAACTGTGACCTTGAATTCCAGGCTCTGTGTGTGGCTTCTCCCCACCCTGTCCCACTTCCAGTGGTTTACTGATTATTCCACAAAGCCTCATCCTGAAGTGAAGGCTGTTTTCATACCCTATCAGAGAGGGTGCAGAGGAGAAAGGGGTGAAGGCACAGCCGCATGGCCCCTCATCCTGGGCATCTGGGTCCCCGCCTCTCCACTCCATCCCTCTCTGTACTTTCTTGCCTTGGACACACCACATGCTCCCACACCTCTGCACTTTTGTACATGCTGTTCCTTCTTCCAGACACTCCTTCCCCACATTCCCCAGACTGACAAACTCCTATGCATCCTTCAAAACCCAATCCAAGTGGCACCTCCCTCCAGGAGACCTCCCTGACTCCCCCAGCCCACGTGGGGGCTCCTTTTAGCTCCAGAGGCTCTTCTTCCTGCTGTGTTTAAAAGATGGTCTTTAGTTTGGAGGGGCTGTGGAAAAACAAGCACTAACTCTCAGTCACAGCTGGGGTGACAATGGCACTTGCTTCTCAGAAGACAAGTGGGGAATTGAACTGTCCTCCAGGTTTCACACGCACACACCCTTTGACCCGACAATTCCAAGCTTAGGAATTTATTCCACAATAAACCCACTCACTGGTTCAAAGGAATCGTGGAAAATCCAGCCTGTGGAAATCTGCAGCCTTAGCAGAGGTTGGCCTTTATGGACCGACAAGGGTGATCTTCAGGAAAAAGGAAGTGATGAAAGTCAGGCACAGAACAGAAGCTGTGGGCTGCTCCTAGCAGTGTGAAAATAAGAAGGAACATGCAGAATTGTGTGCTTGAATTTGTACAGACTATTTCCAGAAGGATGTGCTCCAGATAATGCTAAAGTTGGGTGCCTCTGGATTTTTTACACTTCCTCATCTATGTTTCACCTTTTATATAATAACAATATCCTAGGGGTGGAAAGAAGACGGACTCTAAAGCCTTTTATAAAGTTCAGATATTGTTATCCTTTTCATGTATGTATTACCTTTTCAAAATAGAGCCATAATAATAAGTGCATTGAAAGGGAACAAATAATCTCCAGGTATCTTATTCTCTTTGCATGTCTCCCTCTCACCTCGCCTGGATTCTGATTGATCCCTGAACCTCCACTCCCATGAACTGCCACCAAGAAGGGCTCAGGAATCATCTGAGGAATGAGTAACTGAGTGGGGCAGCGCCCCCCACCCCCAGAATCAGCACAGCTGTCCTACCCAGAGCCTGTGGGCAGGAAGGTGCCCACCTAGGGCTCTGTGGGGCTCCCAGGCACCCTGAGCCCTCACTGGTAGGAAGCAGGGGCCAGAAGACAATGGGGGGCTCTCCCCTCCCCCTGCACATACTCACCTCTACCACTGTCTTCACGCTCCAGCTCACCCAGATCTTTGTTGAGGAAAGTGCAGAGAAGTGGTGGAAAGTTCAGAAAGAAACACAAAAAATGGTGAGAAGAGCCAGGACTTAGAAATCCTGCTTGGCCACCAACTTGCTAATAAGCCCTGGACCACCATCTTCAGCTCTTGAGCTTCACTTAACTTTTCTGTAAATGGAAAGACTAATCCTCCTTTCCAGGCTGCTCTAAGGATAAATTAAGGTCATATATGGAAACATGGAGAAAGTGCCTGGCACGGGGTAGGTGTATATGACCTCATCCTACCTTTCCCCGACTCCCTGATCCCTGCCTCAGGGATTTATCAGCATTCACAAAGACCAAGTTGGAACATAGACACTGTTAAACAATAAACATTATTAGAAAATGAACTATGTGTGTTAAAAATATAAAATCAGTCACTAGAAAAACAGAGATACAAGGCATAGTTTTCAAAGCAGTGGGGTGGGGGGAAATGGAATAAAGATAATTTGATCAATTTTAAAATGAAACACAATGAAATCATGATGAATTAAAATTAAAATAAGATGACCAAGTAAGTCTAAACAGATCAACTGTACAATAAAGGTTAATGTCTCCCACTCTCCTATCAAAAGGCAGAGACTCAGACAGGATTCTCATAATGCCGAGAGGCATGTGTTTAGGAGAGTTAAGGCATCTCAAGAGCTCCCTGGGGGTTGGAGTCTCTGCTGGCCACCTCCCACCCACCTCACCTGTCCTGGTGCTCCACACCACTAATCCTCAGAGCTGGCCATCAGGCCCTTCTCTCTCTGGATGGCTGAGGAGCACTGTGTGGCCACACTAGCTAAGGCTGGTTGGTGATTGCAGTCACCTTGTCAATCACCTTGTTTCTGCAAGTCAGGAAGGTCCTCATTCCTCAACTGTCCCACGTTTTAGGAGCAGGTAACGGGTCCTAAACTGGTCCTACAACACTGCTGCTTTCAGTGACTCTCAGAGCAGCTGCACACAACCCACCACAGAACTGAAGCGCTCACCACGTCTCTCATCTGCAGTGCCAGGCTCCTGGAGCTTATGTGCACAGAACATAATATCAGGATTCAGGCCTGTTCTAAGTGCCTTTGGTCCACTGTCTTCTGGACCTATAGGGAAGACACTGACCTGCCCTTGAAAGAAGCAGAAGACTATCAGAATAAGGAAACTTCAGAGTTAGATCCTTCGCACTGGAGCTTGTCTGGGTTAGCAACCCTTATTACAACTGGGAAGGCCCAGAGAGGGGGACTGATTTGTCTGAGGATGCACAGCATGTTAATTGCAGTCCACCCCAATGGAACCCCAAGTTTGGTCATTCAAATGCTGCCTTCATGATGGACATCATTAAAAAGTCTACAAATAATAAATGCTGGAGAGGGTGTGGAGAAAAGGGAACCCTCTTACACTGTTTGTGGGAATGTAAATTGGTGCAGCCACTATGGAAAACAGTATGATGGTTCTTTAAAAACCTAAAAATAGAGTTGCCATATGATCTAGCAATCCCACTCCTGGGCATATATCCAGACAAAACTATAATTCAAAAATATACATGCACCCTTATTTCGTAGCAGCACTATTCACAATAGCCAAGACATGGAAACAACCTAAGTGTCCAGCAACAGATGTGTGGATAAAGAAGATTTGGTGCATATTTACAGTGGAATATTACTCAGCCATAAAAAAGAATGAAATAATGCCACCTGCAGCAACACAGATGGACCTAGAGATTATCATACTAAGCGAAGTAAGTCAGAAAGAGAAAGACAAATACTCTATGATATCACTTATATATGGAATCTAAAATACAACACAAATGAACATATCTATGAAACAGAAACAGACTCACAGACATAAAGAACAAACTTACGGTTGCCAAAGTGGGGAGGGGAGGAAAGGATTGGGAGTTTGGGATTAGCAGATGCAAACTATTATATATAGAATGGATAAACAACAGGGTCCTACTGTGTAGCACAGGGAACTATATTCAACTATATCCTGTGGAAAAGAATATGACAAAGAATATGCATATGTATAACTGAATCACTTTGCTGTACAGCAGAAATTAACATAACACTGTGAATCAACTAAAAATGCTGCCTTCATGAATTTTGCCCTTACTGAGTACACGCTAAACATGTATTTGATTTTTTCTTTACTTTGTTACACAAAAATATTTTTAGTTTAAAGTTTTCTTCTCAAATATATTTAGTCTGAAATGAAACTTTGTATCAGTTGCCATAATTATAAGGTCATCCATAAAGTAAAATAGAATGGAAAAAAACGTTAATTTCTAGCTAGAAATTGTTGTCATTCTACACTGTGAGTGTGGGGCCTGTTCCTTCTCGATTAGCAAGTGCTGGAGGGGCGTTGAAGACCCATCAGCAAGTGGCCAAGTGCTTCTCCTTCCTATAATCAGGATTGAAGGGAAACGGGCCTCTCTGCCCTGTCATCCCATGACGTTTAATACTCTTTGGCCCACATCTCCTCAAACAGCCTTGGGGACTTTGTCTCAGGTGTACCAGGGCTCCACGGCGTTGTCCTAACGTCCCAGCCTTTGCCTTTTCATCTGTAAAATGGGGATAAGAACACCTGCTGATGCTGGAGGCTGTGGAATTCAACATCCCTCTGAGGGACTGCAGTTATTATCACGCGGCGGTCTCTGGAGGAACGGCGGTGGGGGGCTCTAACAGTCCTCCTCATGGGAGGAGCATGCCCAGTGGGGGTCACCTCATCCAACCTTCCCCTTTTACAGACGGGGCGCCTGCCGCCCTGAGAGAAGGCCGCCCCTTTAGCAGCTGGGGCAGAGCTTTGGCAGCCAGGAGCCCGTCAGGGGCCCAGGAATGGGTTTGAGATGGGGTAGAGGAGGGAGGAAAAAGACACACTGACACGTCAACATGAATAAATGTTTAATTAAATGTCCACAGGACAGAACATCAGTCAACTACTCAACTGCATCTTGACTCGGCGCCATATAGTTATATATAAATTCTATTTAATGAGGCCTGTGGGTGCTTTTTAATGTCTGCTGTGACACGGTGAGGATGTGCCCACACAGGGCCCAGCAGGAGGCTTAAAATAGCCCTGCCAGGAAAAGGAGGGGGTTGCCAGAGAGCCCTCATTCGTTCATTCCTTCATTCATTCTTTCTTTCAGCAAGCACTGAGTCTGCAGGGCCGGCGGAGGCCAAGTGAGGGCCCCTGATTCTCCCTCTGGGATCCTGCCCTGAACTTGATTCTCCATCCGTGCCCCCAGGCCCAGAGTGAGCAGGGCAGGCCTGACGTCACAATTCACCCAGTTAGCCACAGGGCAGGATAAGCACCCAGACCTCCCGCTGGGCCTCTGCGGAGAGCGGGCGGGACCGCATCCCCCTGGACCCTCTCCCGGCTCCCCATGAATATTTACACAGCTGACCCTGGCCTCCCCCTTCCAGAAGTCTGCAAGGAAGCCCATGACAGATTCGTGGGGCACTGGCTGCATCTCTGATTTGGAGAACCGGATTGTTCTAATTTTAACATCACTCCCTACTACCTCGACCGCCTCCCCTCCCTGTCATTCCTGTGCGGGAGGTTTTTACCTCCCGGGAGCGCGAGATGCAGCCCCAGCTCTCTTGTCTGTTACTTGGGATGAGTCATCTTTTGGAGACTTCTCCATGATGTGGGTGGCTTGAACCACTTGTTCCGGGGTCCCTGACAGACACTTCCCCCATTAAGCTAAAACGCCCACCCATTTAGCACCTGGAGCAGGATGGAAGCTGGAGGCCACGGCCCTGTTAACCATGACCCTGAGAATGAAATCCAGCCGCCTCCCCAGGTCGGCCAAGCCCCGCCTGCTTGCTGACTCATCTCCCCCAACTTCCCCCCTCCAGCCTAGGATTGCCAGATAAAATAGAGGTTCCCAGTTAAATTGGAATTTCAAATAAACAACAAATGTTTTTTTTTAGCATAAGTATGTCCCATGCATCACTTGGGACATACTGACACTAAAAAAATCCTCTGCTGTTTACCTGAAATTCTAATTGCAGACATTTAACTGTGTGCCCTATTATTATTATTATTATTATTATTTATTTTTTTTTTTTGTGGCACGCGGGCCTCTCACTGTTGTGGCCTCTCCCATTGCGGAGCACAGGGTCCGGACACACAGGCTCAGTGGCCATGGCTCACGGGCCCAGCCGCTCCACGGCACGTGGGATCTTCCCGGACCGGGGCACGAACCCGTGTCCCCTACATCGGCAGGCGGATTCTCAACCACTGCGCCACCAGGGAAGCCCCTGCCCTATTATTTTTATTTGCTAAAACCTGGCCACCCTTCTCCAGCCACATTGCCCCCATGCTGTTCCACAGTCAGACCCGAAGCACTCCCACCTCAGGGCCTTTGCACACGCTGTTCCTTTGGCCTGGCATGCTCCTCCTGCCCCATCTTTGTTGATTCCTTGGCTCTGAGATCTCAACTCAAACACCACTGCAGAAAAGTCTTCCCTGACCACCAAACTGATTCAGGGTCCCCTCCACCATGCCATCATCCTCTCTCCTACCATCTTGCTTCTCATGGCACTTAGCACTATCTCCGCAACCGGGTTATCTATTTATACTTTTTCCGTGTCCCCCACTACAGTGCCAACTCCATGAGAGAAGCCGAGCCTGCCAGGCAGAAGGCCAGGCACATGCATGTCTATTGGATGTTGCTGAACATTTACAAACGCCCCTGAAGGAGAGGTGTCACACTGCCCACAGTGCAGCTGAGGAAGTTGAGGATCGGAGCAGTGGACCACCCCTCCTTGGTCTCTGGCTGGCCCTTTATATGCCAAGAACTCTTCCGAGTACTTTCCATTAATTAACTCATTTAATCTCACATCAGCCCAAATGATGGAAGCACCATCATTGCCTCCATTTCCCATGTAAGGAAACTGAGGCACAGAGAGGTTCCTCAACTAACTCACGGTCACACAGCACATGAGAAGCAGAGTCAGAATTTGAACCCAGGCCTCCTGGCTCCAGAGCCTGCACACAGAAAACAGTGGCCTGGTACAGCCCTTAACTTCACTTGCTTAAGTGTTTACAACAGACCTGCAGAGACCCTGCCCCAGACACATAACCTCAACATTCTCCTGACCTCTGCTACACACTTCCCTGCTACTGCCACTGCCCGCCCAGCACACACACACACACACACACACACACACACACACACACACAACTCCTTGTCCTCTCCCTGGTCATCTTTGCAAGTGCTGTTCCTTCTTCTTGGGAACCCTTCCCTCTTTCTCTTGTCCACCAGAAAAAGCTGTTACTATTCCACCAAGATGCCTGAGCAAGTGTCCCCTCTTCCAGGCAGCCCTCCCTGACCATCCCCTCCCCTACACTTGGCTGGGCCTCCTCCGAGCTCCCTCAGGACTGCTCCCGCTCTGGCCCTGGTCTAAGCCTGGGCTGTCTCCGCATGGGACATGAGGTCTGGGAGTGCAGGGAGGGGTCGGAAGCCTCCTGGGGCCCTGCGGCCAGTGCAGGCTGGGCTTAGAGGGTGAGTGAAGTTCAGGATTGCGAGGACCATCCCTCCCATCAGCAGGGAACCTCAAGTGCTTTTGTCGTTTCTGTCCTCAGCAGGACTTTGGTCCCCATCCCTGGCTGTGCCAGGCCGACTGGGGTGGACTCCGCTGGGACAGAGACGGCCACAGTCAGGGCGGCTGGTTCAGGGAGGGGCTTCCAGAAATTAAATCCCGGTTGGGAATTTTGGCTCAACAACTCTTACAACCCACCCAGAGAAAAGCACATAATGCCATTTGCAGCAACATGGGTGGATCTAGAAATCATCATACTAAGTGAAGTAAGTCAGATAGAGAAAGACAGATATCATATGATATCACTTCTGTGGAATCTAAAAAAAATGAGACAAATGAACTTATTTACAAAACAAAAACAGACTCACAGGGTTAGAAAGGAAACTTGTGGTTACCAAAGGGGAAGTTTGGGGAGGGAGGGATAAATTAGGAGGTTGGAATTAACATGTACACACTACTATATATAAAATAGAATACCAACAAGGACCTACTGTATAGCACAGGGAACTCTACTCAACATTCTTCAATAACCTAAATGGGAAAAGAATCTGAAAAAGAATAGATATGTATAACTGAATCACTTTGCTGTACACCTGAAACTTATACAACATTGTAAATCAACTATACTCTAATATAAAATAAAAATTAAGAAAAAAATCTTGGGAAGAAAGAACAGCAAATTGAAAACGGAGCTGGCAATCAGCAGAGGGGCTACAGGTGATGTTTCTTGTCTATATTTTCTACTTCAATTAACTCAGATTACTCTGTAATTAGAAAAGTACACACAGTCACCTGGGGATCTTGCTGAAACGCAGGTCCTGATCCAGCAGGTCTGGGGCGGGGCCTGAGAGTCTGCATTTCTAACAGGCCCCCCGGGGGGCGCCCACACTGTTGATCCGAGGAGGACCAGAGTTTGAGTAGCGTGGCTGTAGGGTGTTGTAGGGAGAACGAGGGGGAGGAGGACGGGTGCAGGAGGCGAAGAGGAAGAAGAGAAATTGCAGAAGAGGTGAGACTTCGGCCCTGAGCGGGGAGCCAGGCAGGGGGAGAAGGGAGAAGAGACAAACAGAAGGGCAGACCGGCCCAGGGGCTGACGGGATCCCCAAGGCCCCGGTGGACCTGGGGTGGGAGGAGCCAATGAGGCGCAGATGTTCCGAATCAGTCAGGAGAGCGGGGCCTGAGTGTCCGGCCCTTCAGAGCCTCACAGCGGCGTGCTGGTTAAATCGGGCCGCCCAGCCCCACTCAGCTGTGGCCTCTGAGGTTTAGTCTCTCTCCTGCCAGGAGCAGGGCAGCCCCCGGAGGCGGCAGCTGTGCTCCCTGAGGCTGTGGATCCAGCGGGCGGGTAGGCGGGGCCGGGTGCTGGGTCTGCTCCCTTCCTGGACCTGCAGCCTTCTGGAGCTGGGGCACCTGATCAGAACCGAGGGGAAGCTGAGACCCAGAGAGGGGAGGGGACTGGCTGGACAGTCAGGGCCGGAAGCAGAAGCCTGGGGGAGCCAGGTTAAAGGACCAAGGGGCAGAGGTGAGGTGAGTGCACGTGTTTTCCCCAAATAGAGCCCATCAGCTTGCCTTGGACGAGCAGTCATCCTATTGGCTGCCCTGAAGGGATTCCACTCACACAGACACCTACGGCTAGAGTGACCCTCTGAGCCAGCCTCTGGCCATGGCACACTCCTGCTCTGGCACCCTCCATGGCTCCCCATCGCCTATAGGGGAAGTTTCACAGCTTCTCATGTGCTCCCTCATAGAATTTGGGAAAAACTCTATCCCCCACCGCCCTTTCTAAGTTGACATCTGTTGTATACTTTCATCAGTAGGAAGTAGAACATATGAAACAATTTACAGGATGAAATACAATGAGGATTAACCATAATTAGAATACTTTATGACAGGACTTGATAAAGTAGGTTTTAATTATCAAATTAAATAACCTACTCCGAATCTGAAATTATGTGAAATTTTACTGAAAATGGGTTTTAATGTAGTTCGAAAAGTGAAACCTAAAAGAAAGTCCAGTTAGATTGGGAAGAATTAACTTTGCTGACTTCTCCTCTCTGGGTGTCCCGAACTCAGAACACCTCAACCCAGTCACGTGTGGCCCTGGGGAATGTTACAGGACCCGGTGGGGGTGGGTGGACAGGAAGCCTGGTTTGAATATACTGACCCCGTTCACCCCAAATCATTATTTCCCCACATCCCCTAGCTTGGGAGCCAAGAGCTTTTTATACCCAGAACAACATGCCGTAACTCTATCCCAAATGGGTGAGGACTGGAACCCAGGCCACTATCTGTTCCTCCCCACAGGAGGCTAGAGGGTCAAACTGGCCCCTCCTCCTAGACGCCCATTGTTCCCGCCCTGGTTCTGACTCGCCTCCTCCCAGGAGCCTCCTCCAACCCTCCAACCCACCAAGGTCCCTTTCCCCACCTGTAGAAGGTGCTCTGAGCCTTCTCTGTCTCTCTGCCCCTCCACAGAGAAGCCCCAACTGATTCATCACTCTGCCTTCTGCCCTGCCAGCCCCCTGGGAAGCAGGGCGTTGATAAAGGCTGCCAACAGCCCCTGGAGGTGGTAACAGCATCTCAACCTTCCTGGCGTAGGGAACAAAATTACCGACTTGACAGCCGACACGAATCTGTCTCTGACTGGGGTGCCCAAGAAACAGCCCTTGATCATTTTCCTTTGATTTAGACCATGAGTGCCCATTCCCCTCCCCACATGGATGGTGAATGTCATTTCAGTGGTTCCTGAAAACTTAATAAACTAATTACAGTTATACACTTAAGCTTCCTACCTCTTCCCATCAATCTCCTCACCCTGGACCCCTGGACCCTGTGGGCAGTAGGGGCAGGTAGCTGGGGCTGCAACATTTGCCTACTTCTTCTGCATTTTAAGATGCTTCAGTCCCAAATCTATACCTCTGAAGGAAAAAAAAAAGATACATTCTAACATACACAGCATCTTTTAGCCACTCCCTCTGTGTCCGGTTGCCAGAGAAAAGATGATGCCTTCACATCTTTGGTTATAGGTGAGCTGAAACTAGTCCTTTCCTGCCTCTAAAATGAGGGGATTGGAGTAGATTAGGGAGGACGATGGGACTCCTCTCCTCTGTCAACACCAGCTGACTGGCTGTGGCTGCCCGGATGCTGGATTGTAGGGAATCTGAGGCAGAGTCCTGCTTGAGCAGGAAAGAGTGCTGGGAGCGATTAGTAATGTCTGCCAGGGCCACAGGAAGGAACTGGGGAAACACACAAACCAGAATTTTACCAGTTATGAAGAAATTCAGAGATTGAAAACTGGTGGCCTGAGGGCAGGTTTCTTCAGCCCACACAAGCTTTTTTTTTTTTTTTTTAACATTTTTTAAACTTTAATTTTATTACCGTTATTTATAAGGTGGAAGGTTTTACTGCCCCCCAAAAGGATTTTTGGAGTCTCTAGAAAACTAGAAGAATGGGCCTCACTGGGCTTTGTCCCCACCTGGCAGCTGGTGAGGCCATGCATGCACTCAGGTTGCCAGCATCCACCCCCAGCCCCTTGCATTCGGGGGCCGCCTGCCTGGCCCATCATCCACGTTTGTGACCCTGGACCTGATTGTTGATTTGCTTCAGTTGGCTGGGTGAGCAGTGACAGGGACTCCTGGGGAATGTGTCACGGCCCCCAAGAGAGTGAGGACAACTGTCTCTAATCACCAGGGAGAAGAAGGCAGAAAAGTTCATATTTACTGAGCACCAAATGTTTGCTCACCACCATGCTGGGGGTTTTAATACAGGAGCTCATTCAGTCCACACGGCACACCTACGGAGGAGGTAGTGTGATAATCACCACTCTGCAGACGGGGAAACTGAGGCTCAGAGAGGTGACAGAAAGTACTCAAGGTCAAGGTCCCCTGGCTGGTTAGTGGCACAGGCAGGAGATCTACCTGGTGCCTGGGCCTTGTCCACCAGGCTCTGGGCTGCGGCCCTTGGCCTCCTGATGTACCCCTCTGTGGAGAAGGACCCAGAGAGGGAGCCGCCACTGCCCTGGAGCCGTTACACCTTGCAGCTGTGGCGCAATGGGAAAATGGGATTCCACTTTCCTGGTTCTTATAAATTGTCTTTATCTGCCTTCAGTAAATACTCCCCACATGAAAGCGGTCACCTGATGATTCTGCTAACGAAATCTTCCACGGAAGTTTATGTGCTAATTACATACAACATAAAACTTAATGAAATAATAGACCATCACCAAACCCACGGTCCTGGGCTTTGTTTTCTTCCTTGCTCTCTCTTTAACTGAGATGGCTCACTTTATGTGATGTTGAAATTGTGGATCTAGACAGGATCCTTGAGAATTAATCATAGGGTGAAAGGCCCACGCCATTGACTAGTGCGTCCTCATGACCTGTGTCACTGCTCTGGGGAGGCGGGGGCGGAGGTGGGGGGGGACGACTTGACCTTCGGGGCCGGGGCCTAGGTGTGCTACTCAGGGGTGGCCCCTGCTAGTCCCTTCCTGTCTCTGGGCCTCAGTTTTCCCGTCTGTATGATGTATGATGAGGGAGTTGAACAATAAGAAAAAAGACAACCCATGATTGCTTTGTGTTAATGACCTTGACTCTTTTTAAAAATAAATTTATTTATTTATTTAATGACCTTGACTCTTGACCCCCTCCGTTCACATCTGTGGCTTTGCAGCTCCTCCCAGCCAAGGTAGACTATTCCTGAGCCTTGATTCTAGATTCAGACTCGTGACTGGTTTTGTTCAAGGGACTGGAGAGCACAGGCCAGCAGGCCCGTCCCAGCCCAGCCCCTGGGGGGCTGTGTGTTCCCTCCTGCTCTCTTGCTCCAGGTTGTCACCATGAGCAGGACGTGTCTCACCCAGCCCATTGGGGTGACAACAGGATGAGAGCAGCAGCCCGAGGGTGAGGTCGACTGGGCCCCTCCCGAGAGGGAGGAAACCGGGGCCTCTGAGGTGCCTGCCTGAGTGCCTGGCCCCGGCTCTGAGCACCAGCCACCCTTCCAGCCTCTGCCACGGCCACTGGAAAGCCCTGTCCAGCGGGATGGGCCAAAGGGGCAGCCCCCGGCAGGGCCCAGGAGAACGGACTGAAGGGAAGGGGCCACGAGGCTGCAGCCATGTCAATCAGACTCTGTGACAAGTGGCAGAAACCTGCCCTGATGGGCTCAGCCAGAAGGGAATCCATGCCACGTTTTGTATCAGTCACCTACTGCTGCAACAACACTGCCTAACAAACTGTCCCCAAAGTCAGTGGTTTGTAACTATCATCATTGACTCTCAAGGTCACAAGTCTGCAGGTCAGTTGGTCTGCGATGGGCAGATTTGTCTCAGGTCCCTCTTGGATGTCTCTCCTCCTCCTGGGGCCAGCAGCTACCTGGGTTTCCTTGTTATTCTGTCGACGGCAGAAGGACAAGGAGGGTGAGCAGAAACTGGTGAGGCCCCTTGAAGCGCAGGCTCTGAACTGACGTGCGGTCACTTCCACCCACTTTCCGTTGGCCAAAGCAAGACACATGACCATGGCGCCCCCTCCGTGGGGGGAATGCAATCAGCCCCTGGGGGAGGCACTGGGAGGCTGAGGGCTGAGATGAGCATGCAGCCCACCTACCACCTCTTCCCCCAGAGCCACTCGGGGTGGCAGGCAGGCCAGATGCAGACAGGGGAACACTGCAGCACAGGGAGGGAACGCAATTCCGCTCTAGCCCCAGACGGGGGGCCTGCACCCCTGGCCACCTCATCCCTAAACTCCATGCCTTTCCCACCCACCTGGATGCCCAGGTTCTGGGCTGTCACGTAGCTGGTATTTCAGACCTCGAGATGTAACGTTTCCAGTATGCCCCCCGCCCCCCAACACACACACACAGAAAAACAGGGGGAGACAGAGAGACAGAGAGACACACAGTTATTTTTTGGCCAAACTTAGGAATTCTGGTGGAAAAAAAAAATCTATATGCAATACTATAATTTTAGCGCTAAATGGTGCTAAAAGCATTTTTTGGCACCCTTTAGAGAGTGAAAGTTGCTTGGTTAGTTTGGGAACAGAAAGCTGAAGCACGTCACTGGGCTTTGTGAACGCCCTCGCCTCTGGCCGGGTCTGGTTGCTTCCAGCAGCACATGCTTTAAGATGACGGTGACGTCTGGGGAGAAGAAAGCCCAGAACTCTTGCCCGTATGCCTGGGCGTCAGGGGAGGCCGTCCCGGGTTGGGGTGCAGGCTGGTCACGATGACGGCCCAGCGACTCTGGTGGCCTGACCGTCCTTGCCAGGCAGAGCCCCACCGGGTCTGCTGAGCCGGTGATGATGGGACGGGAGGTGAACAGGGCACCCCTCCCTTCAGGGCACCGTTTCACCAGCTGCCTGGGACACAGCCGCTCTGTTCTGGCCCCAAATGTAGTCACATGTTGGCTTCTAGCAGCACAAGGGGCTGGGAAATGCAAATTTTGCATTGAAATTCTGGCTGCTCTTTACCCAGCTCCTCGTCACGGGCTCAGACTCCGAGGAGGCCGGCAAGTGACGTCGGGGACAACTGGTCCCACCAGCAGCACCTCTGGGTGGCCTGCGACCCTGGGTGGCTACCTGTCTCTAAGCCTCCGTTCCCACCCCTGTGACACGTGATGCCAGGCCCTGCCCCACGGGGCACTCAGGATGACCCCGCACGAGTGCCCCGTGAAGGCAGGGCCTGGGGCTGGGAGGGCGAACCCTGAGGGGCACAGGGTGAGGGGCCAGGGGCCACAGAGGAGGGGCTGCCAGCGAGGCAGGGCCAGTTAACTAATGGGGTCGGTGTCTGGCTGTAGAGGCCGGGCAGAGTGCCGGTGACCCGGGGAGACGGTCTCAGGGGGTGGGGTGGTGGAGCCAGAGCTGCAGAGAAAAGGGGACGGCTGGAGAGGGAGGGGAGCCGAGAGGCCGTCTAGGTGACCCCAGCGATGTGGGGGCAGGGCTGCCACGTCCTCCAACTGGGAAGGCCTGTCTGGGGGCCTTGAGCAGGCAGCTGTGGGCAGACACCACGGCCCCCTGCCCTGGTTGCCTGCCAGCCCCTCAGGGGTGGGAGGGGGGCTGGGCTGTCCAGCCAGAGAAAAGAGATTGGCAGGACACAGGCCTGCTCCCCAAATGCACACAACGGCAAGCTACGTCACCAGGCCTGGGTCACTCCTGGGCAGGACGCATGTGATTCCGGCAATAATCGCGCTCATCTTAAGAAATTATACAGAGCTTTATTAAATAAACCAAGTAGAAACGCGCCTATTTACATCCAAGTTGCCAGTTTGAGCTCAAGTAATATGCAAGGCACAATTCTTCCTGTCTCCAGCTTTAAAAAAATAAATCGCGTGGCCCAGTCCCAAAGGCCTGAGGCAGATTCAGGTGTGCAGCTCGGGGTCCATGGCTGCCGGGCTCCGGGCCTTCCGGGGGCGGCACGGCACCCCGGCCTCGGGAGGGGCCGCGTCCCGGACGTCTCAGCTGCTGTGTGGACGAGGGCCGGGAAGGAGGGCATTTTCCGAGTCGCCCCCTCCCCGGCCCGTCCTGGGAGCTGCCCGGAGGGAGGCCGTCCCGAGGGGCGGCAGAGGCTCAGATGCGCGAGGTGCTTTGTACAGAGGGAGGGGCAGAGAACACGGCTCGGTGCGTGGGCGGAACAGTGGAACACGAGGCAAGTCCCTGTCTCCAGGCCAAGGACACTTCCCAGCTCCGATTCCGATTCCGAAGCCCCCGTGCTGAGAGCGAAGCCAGGACTGGGAGGATGCGCCGCCCCCCCCACCCCGGGGCCGAGGCCAAGTACACCGCTCGGGAAACAAAGCACCGCAGAGGGTGGCCACCCTCTCACAGCGGCCCGAGGGGGGCAGGAGGCCCAGCTCCCAGCTCCCCGGCGTCTCAGGCGCCCCCGAGGCTGAGCCGGGCGCCCCGGCCCCGGTCCTGAGGCTCCTTGTGCAGGGACGGGGCGGCCCCGGTCACTCGTGTCTGTTCGCCGCAATCATTTCCCAGCAGCAGCCCGACGAGGGGAAAAGTCCCGTTTCCACAGAGAGAAGAACCCACACAAGTAAAAA
This sequence comes from Physeter macrocephalus, assembly GCF_002837175.3. Taxonomy (NCBI): domain Eukaryota; kingdom Metazoa; phylum Chordata; class Mammalia; order Artiodactyla; family Physeteridae; genus Physeter; species Physeter macrocephalus. The sequence continues at coordinate 7,153,044 of NC_041231.1, forward strand.
ATCCAATAAAAAGTCCTTTCCCTGAGACCACTGCTACCACAGCATCTACAGACCCCTTCTCCACAGACTCCCACTGGCTCCAGGTCCTGAGAAGGGAGCGATTTTCGAGACCAAGAAACTAAAAGCCCAAGTGTACATCGTCCCCAAACCGCAGACAACCAGGCTGAGGAAGGAGCCGAGGTCTTTGCCTTTGCAAGACTCTCATGAGAACAAGACAATAACAACAAAAACCCCCGGACAACAAACTTCAGCTCCTGCCTATGAGAACAAGCTCGTGAGCACGGCCTAAACTACAGTTACAGGAAGGGGGGCGGCTCCAGGCTGGACCCGGCAGGCCCGGCCCCGCTGACTAGTGGGAGGGGTACACCCGGCTCCACAGCCCCGAGGGAGGGCTGGCTCTGCGAGCAGGAAGCAGCGCGTTGAAAGGCGTTGGCGATGAGGCAGGAACATCTAGGGTGGGAAGAAAGCCCCGGTGAGCAGGGAGCCAAAGGGGGACCTCTACGTTCCTCACACCCTGCAGGGCCTACGCCAGACAACGGCCCCGAGGGGCTGCTGCCTAACTACGCCCCCGGCTCCCGGGCCAGCGCACGAGGCCCACGGGGGCCTGCTGAGCTGCGCACACAGTGGCCTGGACCGTGACCCGGACCTCCCGGCGCGCACGGCCCGCCAGGTCCCGGGATCCCACGGCCGCGTCCCGTCCAGGGGGCACACGGGGAGCGGGCCTGTCCATGTGGGCAGAGAAAGCTGCACAAACAGACTCCAACGTGTGCGAAGGGTCTGGAGGGCTCAGGAGGCAACGCGAAGCCCCCGGCGTGGCTCCAACAAACCGGGGAGGGGTGTGCTGGGGGACGCAGTTAGCAAGGCGAGCGCCCACTGCAAGGACAGCTGGATGATGAATCGGGCTGACACGGGGCAGCGAGCTGCTGAGCAGTCCACGGCTTTCCCTGGGCGTCGCAGGCCTGAGAGAAGGCTGTGATTCTAGGGGTCCAGGATGCATGTAGGATCTTGTTACCCCAGGAACACCAATCTATATACTCAGTTGTGTCCTCTTTCAAAAAACTCACGGAGCCCTTGAAGCCAGGCCGTGGCCCCATAAGTCAGTAGACACCCGCTCAAGGATTCCTTGTGGAGGGGAGAGAACCCTCGAATGGGAATCCGGAGACACAGGGCCGCCATGTACAGCTGTGCAGGTTGGGTACTGCACAGCCTCAGGGGACACCACTCACAGAGAGAGGAGACCCCTGGGGCGGTGCAGGGTCACCAGGGCTTCAGGACCACCAGAGGCAGGTGGACCATTAACAGGCATGAGTCCCGTGATTCTTCTCCATGTGAGAAACACCTCATCGGGATCTCCCAGAACCCTCACCTCTGAGTCAGCCCGTCCAGCCCCAGCCGAGAGCCCTTCGCGGTAGCCCCAGCGGGTGGGACCCCGGCCCCACACGCACACGCGCAGAGACAGGGCTCCCTGGCACCAGCCCCTCCGGGACCAGCATCCGCCAGCTCCCGTTCCCCCACCAGCTCCCAGGCCTGCCCTCCGGGCCTCACACCCCAGCTGCAGCTCATGCCCAGGGCCAGGCCTTCTGAGACCTGGGGATCCTGCCCCGCCGCCCGCTCCTCAGGGTGGCTACTCACAGTGCGGGCTGTGCCGAGGGCTGGCTCGCGGGGAGAGGGCCGGTGGTGCGGTGGGCTCCCGGGGTGTGCAGACCGCGTGGTAGGCTGCGAGACGCACGGCTGGTTAGAGTCGGGGTGGGGACGGGGAGCAATCGGGGGGTGGGGACACGGCACGCCCGCCTCACCTATGATCGTGACCGCGGTCCCGGCCAGCAGGGCAAACAGCGTGAAGAACATGACCTGGTAGGAGTCCAGGATGTGCTGGAAGAGGCCGGCGCCGTCTGTGGTCCAAGGCAAGAGAGTTACCAGACCGTCCGCGGAGCCCCTCATGCCGTGTGCGTGCCCCGAGGGCGAGGGCCCCGGGTGAGCGACACACTCTGCATTTCTGCTCCTGCAGCCTTCAGACTCGTGGTTCCACTCCCACCTGACCGCTCTGCCCGTCCCTCCTGCCAGGTCCCTGCCGGCGGGTGTCCCGTCCCGTAACTCACGAGCACCAGGTCCCCGGCGATCCATCACGAAGGCCACGGTGACGGGGAGGGTGACGGCCTGGTTAGTGGCGGGGCTGGAGAAGGTCAGGGTGGTGGACAGAGGCCCCTGGCTGCCGGCCGTGGGGTCCGAGACGCCGACTGTGTAGGTGACGAAGCTGGGCGGCCCCAGAGACTTCTCCTTCACGAAGGCCAGCACGGCCGGGGACCCTGACTTCACCTGCGAGAGACGTCAGGGCTGAGGGGCGCACCCCACGTCTGCCTGACACACGTGAGCTGCCCTCCTGGGCCCGCGGGCCGATGGCGGGGACCCTACAGTTCCCGCCTCCCAGGCAGGTGAGGAGGCCTGGGCCCTTCTAACTGACAGGCGTGCGGTCCGCAAACTCGCGGGAGCACGCCGTCTCTGCTGGGGCATTTTTAGGGAAAGGACAAGTCAACATCATGGAAATCTAATCAAGAGCTCCTTAAAAAAAATGCTGCACCGCGTGAGCGCTCACCAGACTCCAGCTTCGCAGGGGAGCGGCCAGGAGCCCTGTCCATGGCCCGCGGCCAGCAGCCCGGCCTGGGGCCCAGCAGGCGCGCCACCACCAACAGTGACTTCATCCCCGTGTCGCTGTGAGGACAGTCAGCTACATTTGCCGCAGCGAGACCAGAGAAGGAGCCGGCAGAGACACCAGCGAGCCCTTCGCACATCACCCCGACCTCCTCCCAGCCTGCCGGGCCGCAGGACCAGTGTCCTGCGCCGCCACTCAACGGACGGGGAAACCCAGGCCCAGAGACGGGGACGCCGTCGCCCCCGGGTGTGCGGCATCGGCGGATCAGCGGTCGGTTAGAGGTTAGAGCTTTTCTTCCTGCCCCTCGTCAGCGTGCCCTCCTGCCCTGAATTCATTCATGGACACGTGACACGTTCGCGGAGCAGATGCCATGTGTCGGGCGGGCCCTGCACTCAGCGCCTCCCCCCATAGGTCACTTCCAGCTGGGGGAGACCGGGAGCAATCATGACCATTCACACGATTATATGGGCCGACAGGCAGCGGCGGTGCTATGGGGAAAAGGGTAACGGGACTTAATCTTTAAAAATTTTTAGTTTTTTGATTTTGCGCCATGTAGCTTGCAGGACCTCAGTTCCCTGACCAGGGACTGAACGAGGGCCCTCAGCAGTGAAAGTGAGGAGTCCTAACCACAGGACCACCAGGGAATTCCCTTAAAATTTTTAATTTTTTTTTTTTTTTTTTTTTTTTTGCGGTACGCGGGCCTCTCACTGCTGTGGCCTCTCCCGTTGCGGAGCA